>NC_141136.1:118877199-119232248 GCF_053477565.2 Lygodium microphyllum | reverse complement strand
ACAATACCCTCCTTGTATTTCTAGTCGGGAAATGAAGAAGCTTATGTTAGAATCAACCCCCTACACCCTGCTAGGCGGCGCACTGTACAAGAAAGGCAAAGATGAAGTGCTCAGAAGATGTGTTGCAGGAGATGAGATTGGGATTGTTTTGAAGACTTGCCATGACGAGCCATGTGGAGGCCACTTTGCAGGAGAAGCCACAGCCAGGAAGGCTCTGCTAGTAGGATACTGGTGGCCTACCATTCACAAGGATGCCTATGATTACTGTAAAAAATGTGATGCTTGTCAGAGAATGGGGAAACCCACCAAGACAAGTGCCATGCCACTGCAACCTATCCTTCCTTTGAAGCCTTTTGAGAAGTGGAACATCGACTTCGTAGGCCCGATCGATCCTCCCACTAGAAGGAAACAGAACAGATACATCCTCGTATGTACGGATTATGTCACAAAGTGGTGTGAAGCTAAAGCCCTAAAGCGGGACGATGGTAACATCATGGCCCTGTTCATGTACGAGAATATCATCACCCGTTTTGGCAGTCCCCTAGAGCTAGTAAGTGACAGAGGCACTCATTTCATTAATAAAGTCATGGAAGAACTGACAGAGCTGTAATAGATCCGCCATCGCAAGTCCACTCCTTATTACCCCAGAGCCAACGGCCAAGTCGAAGTCACGAATCGCATCCTCTGCTCGATCTTGACAAGGACGATTGCCGCACATCGTCGTGATTGGGATGATCGACTTACAGAGGCCCTCTGGGCGTACAGAACCTCCCATAAAGCAGCAACAGGACAGACACACTTCCAGCTGGTGTATGGTACAGAAGCTATTTTCCCTGTTGAACTGGAATTGCCCTCTTTGCGAGTGGCTATCAAAGAGCGTTTGGGGGATGATGATTCACTGCAACGCCGTCTCTTGCACCTGGAATGTTTGGACGAAACTCGCAGGATGGCTCTATAGTGCATGGAAGCCATGCAAGCTCGACGCAAGGCTTACCATGACAGCTTCATCAAGCACAAGGAGTTCAAAAAAGGTGATTTGGCCCTAGCCTATGATTCACGATTTGGCAAGTTTCCTGGCAAGCTTCAACAACGGTGGATGGGCCCATATAAGGTACTTGCCGTCAACCCTAATGGCTCTGTCCAAGTGCAGACCGTTGATGCCTCTGATGATCCCTTCCTGATCAATGGATATCGCCTGAAGAAGTACTTCCCTCATTGGGAATCTTGACAATCACGGTCACCTGATCCTTACCCCCATTGGCGTGGCACTATCACTCTTATGATGCTACTTCTGATAGCCGTTCTTCAGCCACTCCTGATGAGGTGGACGCAATCCTCTGTCCCCTCAACCCCACTGTCCAGCCTTGATCTCTTATCCTCTATTTTCCACCAGCGACGGTGGCAAGGTGGGTTCTAACAAATGGTATTTCTACCATTCCCTTGCTTAATTCGAAGAGAAAAAAAAAACAAAAAGAAAAAAATATACATATCGGTCATGGGAGAAAATGACTTAGGTCCCTGTCATACCGACCTATTCTTCGAGAAAAGGTGGAGACACCCTCGGGAATAGGGGAAAACAAGAAAAAAAAAGAAACAAAAAAAGAAAACAAGATTTTAAAAAAAAAACAACAACAATAAAAACAAAACTGTTATGGGAGAAAAGGAAGCAATTCCCTGTCATAGCAGGCCTCGTTCCAAGAAAAGGTGGTCAACACCCTTGGGCGGGAAGCTGGCTGTGGAAAAGGTGGCAACACCCAGCAGTCCAGCAAGTGGATTTATCAATTGATATCCCTAGGATCCAGTTCCGAAGCTGCCTCCCTTGGTACGCTGTGTCATGGGTCTTTCTGCAGAGTGTCTAACTGTCCTCTAGCAGACGACATGCCCTATCCAACACAACGTTTGATTTGATGGCTACCTCCCTGGGTACGCCTCTTCAACAACTGACAACGCGATCTTCATCGAAAAAAAATCGAGTGATGGGAGCTTTCATCCTAACCGGATGGGGAAGTGAGTATGGTTGCCCTCTGTAACTATCAACAGAGTGTGAGACAGAGGGTGGGGCGAGTGACCAATCTTTTCCCTTTAAATCAAATGAGAGGTGAGAAGTGTGAATGAAGTGTTGCACGCACGGGATGGGCCTCTCAATGCACAAAGCAAGATTTGTTTCTGTGCACTACACTATAAGGCTCCCTGGCCTTCCTTCTCGCACCGTATGCCGGCACAGGGCGGGATGCACAGTTGCACCATCAAATGCGCACAAGGCATACAACCTTTGCACAAGTGACTGTGAGGATTACATCAATGGGTTTCAGGAAAGGGCTGCCCTCCTGTATCTATCAACAGAGAGTGAGACAGAGGGTGGGTTGAATGTGACTGGAGTTTCTTCAATCATTTACCGAGAGGTGAGATTGAGGGACGTTACGACACTTGGAGTCAGGTATGTTCCCGTTTCCCTATGCACCCACGGGATGGGTCTCTGCCGTCATCACAAGACATGCCACCCTATTCTGTACATTGCATTGTAAGGCTCCCTTGCCTTCCTCCTTGCACTTATGCCAGACGAGTTGGATGCACTAATGCACCATCAACTGTGCATCCTGGCATACTCCCTCTGCACCATTCCCCTGTCGATTTCTAAACCGGGTACGAGATATGGGTTTCAATCATTCTTCCTCGCATGATATTAGTCATGGGGTGAGTGATTGCTCTTTCATTCCATATGAGTGACTGTGAGTTGAGTGTAATATCCCTCGCCATCGACGGATTTCCTGCGATTCCTTTAACCAGCTACCTCCCTGGGTGCTACCGCGTGGTCCCTGCCATGAAGGATGTGTGCTGAGAAGATGCCTTGGTACCTCCTGCCACGGACAACGACAGAGCGGACGTGCCATCGACAATCAACCTTGATTCTCGACAACATGGGCCAAGTTTTTCTAACCCTACATCTTCTGTTTCTCAGTGATGTTCATGTTTTAAGTGTGGGGACATTAGCAGTTGGTCTGTTGCGTGGTTCTAGGTCCCTGTTGCTCGGTTAACCCTATCCGTTAAGGTTTTAAGTGTGGGGACGCGTCCCTGCACGTCTACATTGCATACCCCTCTGCATATGCCTCAACCTACTCATGCATGTATGCCATGACTTGTTTTTACCCTAATGGGGTCCCTTCCCACCCACCCGTTTATGTTTCACCCACCCTCGGGGTTGTTCCCTTGCAGTTTTCCTGTATCCCCTGATTTTGTTGTCTTGTCAAGCACGTACCCTCTGTTCACCGACATCCATATCCAACCTTATAGCCCTGTTCCTCCCTTTGAACTGACCATTTTTCCTTTTTACCTACCCTTGTTTCGGTGCACGGTTTTCGAGTTATTAATTTTTGAAGCATTTTACGCAAATTAGCCGATTTTCCATGTGAACGTGATTTGCTTGCTTCGAAACCGTGATCTGATGTCATAGCCCTTGATATTTTTCCTTTTTACTCCGTGTCCTTCTGATGCACGGTTTGTCCAATATTAATTTTGCGGTTTTTCGAGACTTTTTCGTGCGTCTTTTTGACATTTTTCCATGTGACCCTGCCCTATTTGCATTGGAATTCCAATTTGATTTGAGAGCCGTGTCTCTCGTGCCTTCCCCTACCTTTTTCCTTTTTCCTCCACCCTATTTCGCCTTCTGGATTTTTAATTAATAATTATTACATGTGTTTTCGGGTGTATTTTTGGTGTTTTTCGCATGTGAACCCCTCATACTTCCACCGGAACTGCGTTTCGACATGACAACCCTGTACCCCCCTGTGGACATTTTTCCTTTTTCCTGCCAGTCATTCCGGCTAGCGGTTTGTCCAATGTTAATTTCCAATCCCATTTTCGGGTTTGTTTTTTGGGTTTTTCCCACGTGAACGCATCTTATCTCAGTCGAAACTATGTTTTGACATGATAGGATTGTCGCGCATGTCCTTATGCACATTTTTCCTTCTTCCTGCACCTCGTTCCGATGCACGGTTCTTCCGATATTAATTTTCATTTGCGTTTTTGGACCTGTTTTTGCGTTTTTTGCATGTGAACGCCCTGTCTACCCCCCGGAACTCCCCTAGCACATTTCCCCTGTCTTCCCCCTGCTATCCTGCCCACTTTTTGTTTTTACGACATTTCGTTTTGACGTCCAGATTGGGAAATATTCATTTTATTTTTTTTTGTGTTTGTGTGCGACTCGTCCCGCGCGTGAACGCGGTTTTCAATTTCCCGCGCCTCCACGCACCCCGGTCGCGTCCGCGTGCCCCATACCGCCATCTCGGTGTTATTTCGATCCCATCACGTCAAATTTTTTTACCCCGCCCCGTGCACACACGCGGGATGGGGGTCCGCCTCTCTTTTATGGGCCCTCCCCCGCCCATTCTTTCCCATGGGCACCCCCATGGACAACCCCCCACCCTTTCCCCCACCCTTTCCCCCAGGCACCTCCCATGGGCCCCTGCCCATACCCCTATGCCCACCCCCCCTCCCATGGGCCCTCCCACCCTTTCCACCCCCCCCCTCCCCCCCCACACCCTTCCCTATCCCCCCCACCCTTCTCTCTCCCCGACCCCTTCCCCCGCCCAACTGCCTTTCCCTCTCCCTTCCCTCTGTGTGTCTCTCCCCTCCCTCCATCTCCACCTCCTTCATCTTCTCCTTCACCCTTCTCCTCCTCTCCTTCCTCCCCTCCTTCTTCTCCCGCCTGCCCTCCTCCTCCCCTCCTTCTTCTCCCTCTCATCCTCCTCTCCTTTCCCTTCTCCTCCTCTGCTCCTCCCCTCCCCTACATCTCCTTCACCCTCCTCCTCTCCTTCCCCTCCTTCCCCTCCCTCTTCCCCTCGTCACCGCCGCCCGCCGTGCGCCCTCTCGCCGTGGCCCTGCGTCCCTGCCGCTCCGTGCCCTCTGGCCGTGGCCCTGCGCCGCCGACGCCCTGTACCCGCCCTCCTTGCCGACGTCGTGGCCTCCTCCCTCCTCGCTAACGCCGCCGACGCCCTGTACCCGCTCCTCCTCCTCATCTCGGTGCCATGCGCCCACGCCACTGACGTGGAGCCCTCCTCGCCTCGCCGTGGCCTCCTGCAGCCGCGCCGTCCTCGTCCCCGCCGCCACCGCTTGTGGCCACGTGGCCTCTGCTGCAGCCGCCTGACGACACCCGCGCTGCCCTGTGGCCGTCCTGTGGTCCGCCGCCCTGCACGCCTGCGCTCCCTTATCCTTCCCTGCCACATGCCCATCACACCCCACCCACACCCCCCCACCTAAGCCCCCCTTCCCCCCACCATTACACACTACCCACCCACACCCCCCACACAAGCCCCCCTTCCCACCACACACATACCCCCACCCAAGCCCCACACTCACACACACACACACCTAATCTCCCCCTAAGCCCCCTCCCCCCCCCCCCCCCCCCACAAATACACACCTACTCAGCCCTCTATAAGCCCCGAGTCCCACCATCAAACCCCCTACCCTCTGCAAGCCCCCCTTCCCCCCCACAGGCACACCCGCAGACAACCCCACACAAGCTCCTGTTCCCCCCCCCGCAGAAACCCCACCACCGAAACCCCTCCATAAGTCCTGTTCCCACCCGCAGATACCATTCTCCACCCCTTGACCCATGCCAGTGTGGTTGTGTTCGCGCGAGTGATTGCAATTGTTCGTGATTGCTCGGGTGCGTGTGCGGGAGACCGCTAGTGGATGTTCACGCGCGGGGACGCGCGTTAGCTGGTCCGTGAGGTGGTGTGCAGCCGGCTGTTCATACACATCTGCCACGCAGTCTATTTCTGGGTATTTTCCCGGATTTTTAATTCAGAAACCCGCAAACCTTAAAAAATATATATACATTGAAAATTTAAAAAAATCATTAAAAAACACTTAAAATTCACAAAAAATTACAGAAAAATCTTGAAAAATTCCCAATATTTCTGAGTAAATTGCACTATTTTTCTAAACTGAAAATTTCAAAAAAAAGACCATTTTAAAATTAAAAATTCTTTTAAAAATACTCAAAAAATGAAAACAATTCATTAAAAATGGTAAAAAATTCCAAACTACTTGCCAAAAAATAAATTCCATTATCATTTTTACTTATTTTTGGCATATTTTCTAAGCTGTCAAAATCCTTCATTAAACACCTAAATTCATAAAAATTTTCTTTTTCATTCAAAATACCAACTGAAAAATTTAGAAAAAAATACAGATACCTTTTGGGATTGAGAAGAGCGCATTCCTTGCATCCACATACACCCACTCCTAGGTATTTCCCTTTTATATTTTTTTTTCGCTACCCCAAAATCCACGGTTAATTTTTAAAATGAATCCTAAACACCACCATAGCACGCGCGCTCGCGCTACACACACCATTTTTTAATAAAAATAAACCCGCCATTCACTTAGCACGCGCTAAGTGCGCTTAAGAGGCACTTTAATATTTTTAATTAAAATGAACCAGCCGTCACAAGAGCACGCGCTGGCAAAAAGGCGCTCCACATCACCTTAATTTTTTATAAATGAGACCCAGTCTGGGTATCGAAGTCCGGGATTCGGATTAAAGCACCGCTTTAACCTAATAATTGGTAATTAAAATTTTAAGAAGGAACCACCGTTTTCTTGATAAGGTTAATCACTTAAAAAAAATTCACCCATTTTTTAATAATTTATTAAAATGAACCTTTCATTAAATTAATTTCCCCTCACTGCACTTATTTCCCCTTTTTAATGAACTCGTTTCGTGGGATGGGTATGCGAAGTCTTCGGAGTTGTCTCCATGGTGAAACCTGATTATCAAAGTTGTGGTCTTGATATGTGTGGGTTGTTGTGATGTTTTGGTTCAGTTTCTTTGTTACGGTTAAGGGTACAGTGTGTAGTTTTTTTCTTTATTGCCTGATACGGGGATTTGGGTGTTTGCATGTTGCATAGCATGAAGCTTTCGGTCGCATATGTCTAGAGGTCATGTTGAATTTTTTCTAGGCTGTGGTTTGCTTGGGGATAGTTGGTCGAGTCACGTTTTATCATATTGGTTGATATCTTATCCTTGGTTTTTTGTCTGTTGCTTTGCAGGCATTCTCCTTGATTGTCTGTGTTTGTGGTGTGTGTGTAACCATCTGAATGGCGCCTTCTCACGCTCCTCCCCCTATCCAGTATGTCCCATTGGTTAGTAGGGATTACTCTTCCCTACTCACTTTTGAGTCTCTCACGAAGGTGGGACTCGCCACTTTCGTAGCTGCCTCCTTTCCTCTCACTGCATTGATCAATACATTGTATGCACATGTTATATGCACATAGTGGCCCTGTAAGTCACTCATCTTTCTTGATCGTAGTTACTATTTTTAATTAAAATTCATTATTATATGGTGGACTGATGTGTAGTTGTTTCTTTTTTTGCTACAGAGTCCGTTCAATGCTCCTTTGTGTCGGGAGAAGCCTTCGAATGGTGAGGATCTATTGCTCGCACTTGGATTCGTGGGGCGCACATCCTCTTCTTTTTTGGTCCTGTGATTTATGTAGGCATTTTCTATAAATTATGTTATTATCATCCTTTGTATCTTGCCATGATTCCATGAGCACTTTCATTAAGCGATCTTGTATTTATTTTATGTATTAGTCTTGTGGATTCAAGTACACTTTGCCTTCATTTTGACGACCATTGTATATTTTACATGTAATCCATTTATAGAATGTAAATATAACATATAGTGCTACATGTGATGCCTTACCACAAATTTTTTTTTCTCTCTAACCGTTGCTATTACCATCGCAAATTTACAACACGCGTCCCTATTGGCGTCGCAATTTGCATTGCAAACCGTCGCTATATGCGTCGTTATTGGCGTCACGATGCAGATAGTGACACTAATAGCAACACCAATAGTGACGATTCTATGGAGATGCTAATATCGATGTGTTTAGCAATGACAGGGGTAATTTTTTTTGTGAACATTTTCTTCGCTTTAAACATTGGTATGAGGCCTATATCTTTTAGTGAATGTACTTCTATAAGTGAATAAAATTTAGAATACATGTCTACCAATGTGTTACCGACAAGAATTTCTTTCTCCATTCATGTTCTGAGTATCCCTACAAAAAACATATGGCCTTTCTCTATTGCTCCTAAGCTGGCACATGCTTTCAAGGTGCAAGTGTATGAAATTGCTCCAGGAGACACCTTATCCAAGTACATCTTCTAAAAGAACTTGAGTGCTTCCTCATCAAGCCCATGTTCTACTACATAGGAAACTATAAACTAGAAACCACAGACATCAATTGTCCTTTTAGCACTAAGTTGTGCTTGCCTTCAATCTTCCATGGAAAAATCATATCTTCAACTGCCTGTTAAAAAGCCCTAGATACTGATATAGCCAAGCTATGATGGATTTTGAAGGGTATTTCTCCTTTGCTCAAAGAAAAAATAGAAACAAAGCTTATGCAACACATTATTAACCTTGTCAATGCATGCCCCGCAAAGACCCTCACAAGGGTTTCAAGCTTTAAAGGAGTCTTCAATTTGCACTTGTTGAAAATGTCTTGAAGACTCTAAGCTTTCATATTTTCCACCTCCATGCTCATGATGAGAATGGCCTAGCACCTCCGAAGACAAGAGCTAGAACCTGAGATGATCTCAGTAGTCAAGAGAGAGCCTCAGAAAACTTGTGCATCAGAGCATAAGACAACAGTGCCTTCTTGGCAGGTGGAAGAAGCACATCTTTGTGTGGTTAGCTAGAGCTAAATCAAAAGAGAGAAATGGAAGGGGTAAAGAAGAACAGAGAGGGACTACTGCAAGGATAAGGGAAAGAGAACAAGAGGAAATAAACAAAGGAATCAAAAATGGTGAATCCCCCTCTCACAAGGCAACAAACGACTTGGCATTGGCATAGGCTTTAAGGAGGGCAATGAATGTATGGTTGTTAGGTTGGAAATGGTCCTCTTACATTTGGTTGTAGAGGTGGAATGCACGCTACAACCAAAGATGAGAGCGGTGTCGCGGCGCGTAGGGTTGAAGGTCACCATAGGGGTTTGGTAAGAGAAGAATGTATGGGGGTTCAAGAGCTTCTACTCTGAAGATGGTAGAGATAAGAGAAGGGTTGAAGGTTTCGAGCCAAGTTCTTGAAGATAAGAGACAGTAGGGTGAAGGTAGATTTAGAAAGAGGAGTAGACAGAAGAGAAGGGGTTCAAAGAGATTGAAGATGTAGAAGAATACTCCCAAAAAGAATTAGAAAATATAGAAGAATACTAATAGAGATGAAGCCTGCCAGTTTCTTTCAGCATTATGAGAAAATATAACTCTAATAGACAAAAACGTGTACAAAATAATACCTTCCTCTATGCTGCTCAGATCGCCAATCTGATGCTTCCATTGGCTCCGAAAGGGAGATTAAATTCCAAGACACCTGGCCAAAATTCAGTTAGATCACTCCTTCTTCATCTCCCACTTCGGAGTTTTGTTTACTGCTTGAAACAGCGATCGCGCGTCGCGCGATCTCATCAATCTCTCTTTTTACATAAAATCCTCTCAAATTACCTGAAAGCTACATGGTTTCTTTTACATGTCATCCTAATCTAGAAGTTGTCTATAGTTTTTATGGATTTTTACAAGAGATAATATCTAAAATATCAAAATTTGACTAAAAACTTGTCAAAAAAAATCTAATATTTTGAACCATGGACACTAATACTAATGCCTAAAGTGGCATTGTCTCCCTAAATCTAAAAGGAAGCCACACTCTAGATTTTTTTACACAATGTGCACGTAGTAGCGGCGCGACAGCGGTCCATGAGTAGAGGTTGCAATGAGGGAGCCAGTTGGTCCATTAAGTCAGATTAGCAGCTTTCCCAAACGTATGTAAAAATATAAAGCCCCATTTCCAAACCTGGATCCAAAGGAAAGAACAATCCATACGGCTTTATATAATCATCGAGTTCCATCTAGCCAATTCCACATTACACAACTACATCCATGTCTTCAACATGGAGACTCTTAATTTTCTACGAAAAATACGCCCGTGAACATAGGCCAAAGTTTTGAAAGAAGTAGCACATATCTACATAAAAGAAGCAAATTCGTTCCTACCAAACATCCGAATAGAGTAGTACATAGACATTCCCTTACCTTCATTAACCCCATATCGATGCTTGTACCACCCTGTAGAGTTAAAATTTGTCCTTCAATAAATATTGCTCCTCCATATGGAATGATAGGGATCTAGCACAATGAAAATCCTTTATTATCAAGCATGAACCACATTAAAGTCACAAAATATAATGATAGGTCTGGATTCACCTTATGCTTGTTGCGTGCTTTAACAATTTGTACGAGATCATCCTCAAACCTAACTTCCATCATGTGAATCAAAGGCATTAATGAAGAAACTAGAAGCTTCTAACCGTATAAAACAAAAGACAATGTGGTTGAATAGAAAACCTTGAGTATACTACCACATTTGGAATATTTATAGTAGGATGAAAAGTGTCGGGAGACTTTGAATGAAGCAACCACTCCTCCTCATCTATGGCAACACCCTCAACCTAAAAAGGAACAAGCTATAGTTTAGAACTCAAATTATGATTTGAAATGCCTTTTTTAAACTCGATGCATTGCAGCCACATTGGAGAGTCTTGTCTATACACTTTTTCTTCTTAGACAGATATCAAAAATATGTCTTTGACGTTAGTAAAGACTGATCTTTAGGAAGTAGCAAGTGTAGCAGATAGCCAAAAAGTCAAAAAATAACCTACCAAAGGGGAAAATACAAATTCACAAGTCTTGTATTATAAAGGGAGAGACTATTCATTGTTAAATGGAACCAGCACCTCCACAATATGGAAAACAAGGTTCCCATACTTGCATATTGGGCCCTTGAGGGATATCATGACTCTTAATGCAAGAGTTTGTGCAACAATGTGTTGAACATGAGAAAGAAAGACCCGAGATAGTTTATTTTCCTAGATGTACAAATATTTTCCTTATCCAAATGTGACATTCAAACAATGTTAAGCAAGAACCTAGGTTTTCACAATAGGCATATTCTGTGTGTTTTTAAGCAAATTTCCCATTTTTTCATAGACTTCTAAGGGTTATATGGATGCAAAAAATCTCCCAAATACTGATTATCAAGTCTTGGAGGGGGGGGGGGACAGGAAATGCCATGAGTGTTATTGTTGATTGAGAAACAGTCCAACTTGTAAACATTAGGAAAAAAAATGAACTCATTAATGGGCCTTTTAGCCCCTCCCCCCCTCTCTCCTCCTTAAAAAAGGAAAAGAGAAGAGAAGAATAGTAAAATAATCCTCTTCTCTCTCCACTTTCGCAATCTCGTTTTGCCTTTTTTATATTATCTACAAAGATATACTCTGATTCCTTCTCTCTCCTCATTCAAGAAGTTTTTTAAAACCAAATTTTATATTAAAAAAGAAGTTAGTTATAGGAGTGTGGTGCTTTGTTTTCAATGCAAAATGATTAGTAGATACGAGGTAATTTATTTTTTAATGGAGAAGAACAAGGAAAATGAAATTTCGGAAGTTCCTTTTAAGATATGTTGGGGATTTTTTATATTCTAGCTTTTGGTGAAAAAACAAACCAACTAGTCAGATTTCGTGTTTTTTGGAAATGTTTTTGGAGGTAAAATAGAAATGTCTAAAATACGAAAAGTCTTGGACATCCCTACCCTCTAAGCTATTTTTCCCCATATCTGTACTCTCTCATGGGTCTATTGTGACCTCTTTTATGTGTTTATGCAACCTTCATTAACAGAGTGAATTACTTACACCCTCCTTTCCCTTGGCACCTTTGTGTGCCTCTCTGTGCATCTCGACTCTACCTCCTATGACAACCAAGTAGGCTCTCCATTTCTATTAATAGTAAAATGAATACAGGAAAGGAGTTGCATATTGAGGTAAAGATTGAATACACCCCATTATTCAAAAGAACCCAGCATACCAGTGTCAACCCTCAGGTTTTGCAAAGTTACAGGAAAATGGGATTGAAACATGTGGATTTGTGGGTTAATGGGGGAATCTACCCAATTGACCCCTTAAACAATAGACCTCCAACTTTCTCACGAATCACAAATTTTCCAAAGTATGTGTACGAGGGTGAAAATGGGTTGCTTAGTTACACTAGGGCTCAATGATTAGGTGTTCAAAGTATTTACAACTTGCCAAGAAACCATAAAAAATTATCCTATCCATGACATTGGTATCTCATATGAGGAGGCGAATGCACAATTAGACGACTTGAGAAAGATCAACAGCAAGCTAACACAAGCACAAATAAAAGAAAAATCCAATCAATCAGTTAATTATGAATAGCGGCCAGTGGAAGCGGCGTATCAATGCATGTAAGGTAGCTCAGAAACCCACTCGGCCCCTGCAATTCAGACCAATTGGGCTGAGTGTGAATTTGTCTCAACTTTTAAAAAATTTGACCTGACCCGGCTAGAGCTCAATGCATCGCAAACTATCGCAAGCCCTCCTAATGCTCAAAAATTGATTCTGGCACGCGGAATAGACAAAATCGTAAGGCGAAGCCACTTAGCAACTTGAGTAGGCAGTCGTGAGACCAAGAGACCTAGGGCCAGCCCGCTGAGCCATAAAACCCTGATTGGACCCAAAAACGAGCAAGGCAACGTAACAGAAAAACCCTAAACCCCATCAAGATGGCCAGAGAATTGATCGACAAAGCCTATCAGGCCCAAGACGAAGCAAAAGTGCATAAGATGCTTAGAGATTGTTTGCTGCACTCGCCCTGAATTTCCGCACTTGAAGTACACTTAAGGAAAATTGAAAGCCTGATTGAGCACAAGTGCATTGGAAAGAATGCACCCAGATTGTATTTAATAAGTCAAGGAACTTACTCATATAAACCACTCAAGGAACCCACCAATAGGAGACAACCCAAAGACATAGACAAACCATCAGCATGCGAAGTAGGACTAAGCAAGCGGTGCCAACGAAGTGGATTTGACAAACCTACTCAACCTGATTGATAGCTTGGTGGAGCACAAGAACTCGACTATGGCAGAAGAAAGCTCAGATCGCAGGTCTAACAAGGAACTCGACTTAGGCGTCTTCCTAGAGGCCATTCAGCAAGCTGGTCAGTAGCTACGATGTGCACGCCCGGTATGAGCACCACAACAAGACATTAGATGCTATCATCGCAGACTTAGAAGAAGAGAGAAAGCTATCTCACAAGGCATTGCAAAGCATAGTCGAATACAATAGAGACCAGCAAGCTAGGAGCCATAGGCAAAGCACAGAGTTGCGTGAGGTGCAGCGCGGGAGCTGAATTTAGCCGGTAGAAACTGAACTGATCATGAGAGAGCCTTAGAAGGAGACTTAACGCTGAGCGAGCTTCTCATGAAGCGACTGCTAGACAACACCGCAACAGAGCAAAGTGCCGCAGTATTGGTGACATCACTACTCGCAGGATTAGGAGCAACCCAAGGCTCTAAGAGCCAGTCTAATATCCCAATAGTTGCAAAGCAGCTACCAACCCCACGACAATCCATACAGCTTTGTAGAGCAGTTCAAGCAAGTCTGCGAAGCCAACCGTCTCAGCGATCTGACTCAGCGCTCTCAAGCGTTTGGGCTCTGCTTAGGTGACAAGGGTAGGACTTGGTATACAAGCTTAGATGCCACAGAGCGAGCCAATTTCAATGGCCTCAAGAATCTCTTCATCAAGAGATTTACCGAGCCTGGATACTCTGACAATCTGCTAGTACGATTGATGAATGTCAAGCAGAAGGAGAAGGAGGACATTCGCTATTACGTAACCCACGTGAGAGTCTCTTCAAGAGAATCCCTACGGGCGAACGACCGACTGAAAGAGCAGTTTCAACTGTATTCATCAGTAGAATTCGAAAAGAGAAATTGTATAAGGCTTTGGCAGGCAACTCGAGCTTGCAGCGAGACATGCTAGCTAGGGTTTTTGAGGAAGCCATCAGAGTTGAAGATCAACTGAAAGAGCAGAGCTCCAACTCAAAAGAAACCAACTTGCGGAGTTCAAAGAGAGGTCAGCCTCTAGTAAACGACCAGCCCCATCATCCCAAGATAAGGGAAAAGCCACCAAGACAAACTAAGACTTGGTTGATGTCAAGATGGAGATAGCCAAGCTGTAAGACATGTTGAGACGACCAACGTGCCCACACATCCAATGTGTGTATTGTGGCGAAAACCATTTGCCAGCCGAGTGTCAATACCCTAGGTTGAGACCTTGCACTAACTGCGGCAGGTTCGGTCATGACATCACGCATTGCAGATTGCGGAGAAGACTTCCGTACTCGCAACCATATGGCCAGCCTTACCTAGCGAACAGGCCGCAACCACTCTTCGAAAGGGGAGTCCCATTGGCCCTTCCTACGCCTAACGACATTAAGCCGACCACTCCTAGGATGGACATAAACCCTACGGGCATACTTAGACTGCCTGGTCCCTACGTGACCCATCCACCAAGTGACGCCCCAATCCACTACATGGAAGAGCCAAATGAGGAAGAGACTTACTTATACCCTTATGTCTCTCATGACGACAAGGGAAACGCAACCCTTATGGGCTATCGACCAGTACTGGTGATGGCATTAGAGAGAGGACAAGGTAGAGGCCTAGGAGGGCATACACAGGATCCAATCATCTATTGGACTTGTGGTCAACCAGGTCATGTCTCATCACATTGCCCCGAAAGGGAGCAGCAGAACAGAGACAAAACTGACCTAAGGTGCATTGAGTGCTGAATCACCCATCTCTTCGTCGATTTTCAAAGTGGAAACCTTCTTCAAGTTCAACCAACGTACCATCTGTCCCATTGGGGCTACTTGGTGTCGAGAACCTCGATGGGGAGGCCACACCTATCCCATTTCAGGTCATGATCCATGCCCAAACGAAGCAGGTTGGCATATCATTACCAGGACCCAGCAACCTTGATGCAGCCCCAATAGGGAAAAAGAGCCACATGCGGAGAAAGAAGAGGTCAGAAGCTAAGATTGCACTGAAAACTGAGAGTGCTATGACTCTGCCTATTGGAAAGAAGGTCACGAACACAGAGGTAGAAACTTCAGCCCCCAAGAGGGCTGAAAAGGAAAGTGCCAAGGTAGGGGAATACTCGCATCCAAGGCGCCAACTCGAGGCCATAGAGAAAGTGAAGGACTGGGTGAAAGAGGCCCAAGAGCACTTAAGGGACGCTGAGCCCATCCTGGAGGACGAAATCGATGATCTATCCAGCATAAGCACATCGGTCTCACCCCCTCAGGAGATGCAACTGCACCACAAGTAGCACCACTTAGGCCAAGCCTTGATGTTGCAGGCCCACAAATCAGTCATGGCCATTGGCCAGGACAATCCGGTTTAGGAGAGAGACGAGCAGCCAACAGCCTCCTTACCACACTAGTGACCACCCATGTGATGTTAAGCCTGGGAGACCTACTTAAGCAGTATCCCACCCTATGGCAAGACCTAAAGCAATGGGTTAAGGGGTCACGAGAACAAGCTGCTGATTTGCATGACCATGATGCAGAAACACAAATACCGATTCTAACACTGCACTCTGTGCCAATATCCTTGCATGTTAACACCTTCTGGGAAGGCACCGAGATACATGTAGTATTACCGGTCCTAGCCTTAGGCAACACAATGAGAAAGGGGATCGTAGACATGGGAGTCGGGATTAGTGTGTTGAGTCACGCAGTACTTCAGACTTGGGAAAACCCACCGTGACTCTTGAAGAATGATTTACTGGCAAGAAGCCTGATGTATCGCACTTGAAGGTATTTGGCTGTGTTGCATATGTTCATGTGCCAGATGAGCTACGAAAGAAGCTTGATCCAAAGGCAGAAAAATATGTCTTTATTGAATATTCTTTAGAGCAGAAAGGGTATCGATGTTATAACCCTATCACATGTAAGTTCAGAGTGAGCAAGGATGTCATCTTTGATGAAATGAGCAGTTGGTATGCATCTAACGGTGATGCATTGGATGATGATGATGATCACGACACTCATGTGTAGGCTGAAAAGCAAGAATCACGGACTCTTAGTGGACCAGAGATATCATCTGGTAGTCCTTGGTCTGGGAGACTAAGGAGTAGCTCTATATCTTCAGGTGCATCTAGTAGCACTACAGGTAAAGACAAAGGAAAGAATAAAGTGCCAGATGGCATTGATGTAGTTCTTGATGGAGACTCCAGTGGCTCAGAGAGCTTGGATGATGAGCTTGGTATTCCTTCTGTCAGGACACCAGGTGTACAGAGAGCTCATAGTAATGTAAAGGCTCCATTGAGTGATCCGATGGTATGCAGATCTAGCATGGTCAGATACCCTGTTAAAAGATTTGGTTTTGAAGGTTATGCAGCTCACCATTACGCTTATATGGTGAAACTAGTTGAGGATGTTGAGCCCACTTGTTTTGAGGATGCTGTTGGTCATAATCATTGGGATGCAGCAATGGATGAGGAGATGGCTGCATTAGAGGCCAATAAGACTTGGGATCTAGTATCATTATCGAAGGGCAAGAAAGCTATTGGATATAAGTGGGTTTATAATATTAAGCACAATACAGATGGTTCTATTAGTAGGTACAAAGCTAGGCTGGTTGCAAAAGGCTATGCCCATACATATGGCATAGATTATGAATAAACCTTCAGTTCAGTTGCTAGGATGGCAACTGTCAGATGTGTGATTGCTTTGGCAGCAGTCAAAGGTTGGAGATTGCAACAAATGGATGTGAAGAATGCCTTCTTGCATGCTAATTTCCAGGAAGAATTGTATATGGATCAACCAAGAGGTTATGAAGATTTAGAGCATCCCACGTATGTGTGCAGGTTGAAGAAGACGCTCTATGGGGTCAAGCAAGCACCTAGAGCATGGTTTGACAAGATCAGAGATTATTTTGTCAATATTGGCTTTTATGTTTCTGATGCTGATCACTCAGTTTATGTGAGAAAGGGAGATGCAGGTTTGGTCATAATGTCATCTATGTGGATGACTTGATTATTACAGGTGATAGTGATAGTGGGATTGCTGAAGTCAAGGACTTTTTGAAGAAGTTTGAGATGAAGGATTTAGGTGAGCTAAGGTATTTCCTTGGCATTGAGGTGATCAGATGTGATGATGATATATGGCTATCCCAAAGACAGTATGGCTTGGATATGTTGTCCAAGTATGGTATGACAGCATGCAAACCACTTTCAGTCCCGTTGGAGCAGAATGTAAAGTTGAGTGCTGATGTTGGGGATGAGATAGAAGACCCTACTATGTTCAGGAGGATAGTGGGGAGTTTGATCTACATGACCATTACAAGGCCAGACGTGAGCTACGCTGTTGGTCTTGTGAGTCAGTTTATGCAAGTACCTAGAAAGCCACATTTGGATGCAGTCAGACGCATATTGAGATATGTGAAGTCCACATTACATTATGGACTTTTCTATGAGGCAGGTATAGATGTACACGTGTTTGGATACACAGATGCAGATTGGGCTGGTAGTATGTCTGATAGAAGATCTACCAACGGATACATGTTCTCTCTTGGTAGTGCAACAGTTACTTGGAGCAGCAAAAAGCAATCTATAGTTGCTTTGTCGAGTACAGAGGCTGAGTATAGAGGTGCTGCTATTGTAGCATGTGAGGTAGTATGGCTGCAAAAGTTATTAACTGATTTAGATGTACAAGTGGAAGGTCCAGTTGTCATTTATTGTGACAACATGAGCAGTATACAGTTGGCTAGGAGCCCTGTGTTCCATGCCAGGACAAAACATATTGAGGTACACTACCACTTTGTGAAGGTACTAGCAGGTGAGATTGACTTGGTGTATGTCAGCACACAGGATCAGATAGCTGACATTTTCACGAAGGCATTGGGTACAGAGAAGCTCCAAAAGTTTTGAAGCTTACTTGGAGTTGCAGAGATGCAGTTGAGCTTGAGGGGGAGTGTTGAGATGACAAGCTCGACACATGCAGACATTAATGATGGACCGTCTGGTTAGATGGGTCCACACGGCTGGCATAGTTATAGCACCAGTCGACTAGTGTAGTCGATTATGCATTGTTTGACTTGGTAGGCCACTTCCTTTATGTTATATCTTATCTATACTTTGTGTATATTGTAAAGTGTATGGAAGAAGAAGAAGAAACTAGCAAGAAAACGTTTTGGCCTCTATCTCTCTTCTTGTCTCTTGAGTGAGCTTCTCCTTGTGCATTCTGTGTGTGTTCAACGCAGCATCTTGAGCAAGTCCCCCCACCACACGATTCTTGACACCCATATGGGGACCGCCCATACGCACTTCTCGGCAAGTGCAAGGCCACCGTTTCTATTGAGTCTGAGACTGTACCAATGATCTTCTACGTGTTGCCAGACGCCAAAGACGCAGGCACAGAGTCGCTGCTAGGGTGAACCTTCAAAAAGAAAACTTGTTGCAACGTTGATTATGAGTTGCAGCGCATCCACCTCACCATAGGCAACGTTTGCATTGTTACAGCTTTCAGCAAGGGCTGCGCGACCTCACCACAGTCCGCAAGGCCACCGGTAGAAATATTAGTAGCCAAATCTAAGGAGGGGATAGTGCTCGGCCACCATCCACCAACTCTGAACCGCTGCTCATGGCAATAAAAGCTAAGGCCCAATAGCCTAGGTTTCAATGGAAGCCTAAACAGCTGCAACTGCTGCCTAGGAGCCGATACACGCATCCTCATAAGATCCAAAACTCTAAAACTAGGAAACCAAGGTGCAGTCACAGAAATTGGCACATGATCAAGCACAGGTGGGTCCCTAAAGTCCTCTTGCACGCACAAGGCTACTATGAGGGGAATGCCTGGATATGGATCCCTAAAGCCCACATGGCCAAGGGCACCACTCGTATGCCGCCCTCAAGGTTGATCACCCTAAGTCCCATAGAACCTCAAAACCATAAGCCACAATGCTTTCCAGACCCATATCCATCAAGCTCATCCACGCACATGCCCAAGAGAGTCGAACAAGCCTATCTTCCTAAACAACAGGCATCATCACATGAGCCATCACCCGCTAGAGCCAATCTGACTGCAATGATCCATTCTGAAGGCAGCAGTCCATCGGATGTAGCTGCTACTTCCCAAGCCCTAATCCAAGAGGTCCAACCACAATCTCAAGAACAACCGCAACCACAACTTTCCATTGTCAAAGGCTCTAGTGCTATCAAACCCCAACCACCAGCACGTCTTAAACCCTCCTATGAGTGAAAATCATTTTTGACACTGGTCTCAGATCTACCGAAGATACATGGGATGACGTGGTTGATTGCATTAGACGATTAGATGCCACTTTCAGAGAGCTAGCTCTGAGCTATGACTGCTTGGACTTAGGCTTGTTGCCCGAACCTTTTGCAACTGAAGTTCATACGATGCCTTGTTCTTGGGAGACGTTTGAACTTGCCTTCGCAAAAGCAGCTAACTCCGCTGTGCTGAACTGCTCAAAAGCTAGATCTCTAAAGAGCAAGCCCTCAAACAGCATCTCATCACGTCATATGATCAGCGAACCACTTCTGTCATCACCAACCAAGAAATTGCAGCATTATCAAAACTTGCTGATACTGAATCCCCATTCTTGAGGCACCGGTATACTCTTAGGTTGCAATGGGAAGTTGAAGGGTGCCAAGTCATGACAAACGTTGAGCAGTGCCACGCAATCAAAATAGCAGAGTACGACTCCACTTACGTCGCACCAACCTCATATAGAGTGTTAACCACTCTTTGTGGCCGACCCTTGGAAGAGCACATTAAAGGACACCCTTACCTCGATCGCCTATTGACTGAGGAAGAGCTACATATTGCTAGCTGCGTCGCTTCCGATGACTTTCTAACAGATGTTCTCACTTACATCACACATGTGGGCACTCAACCTTTTGATCTAGACCGCGAAGCTTAGTTAGAGTACAACCCCGATTTCTACACTTGGTTCCCACATCGGTAACTCCTAGACCCATTGCGGAATGCCCCTAACCTCCTAACTTTCAATCCTAGGAAGGATTCTTCTCGAGCTGGGAGGGGAGGGGAGTGAGGTTAATCAAATTAAAACCAAGGAAAATCAAGTGAAATGCATAAACACGTAAACAACGAGTGAGGTAGGAAAAATGGCACAAGAACTTTGAAATAAATGGAAAAAAGTTAAAGCTTGAAGGGAAGATTCTACATTGGATTGGATTTTTATGTTTTTATTCAATAAACATATAGAGTCTTTCTTTTTAATTATGACTTTTCTAGCAAATTATTATTTGGGAAGCGGTAATGGAAACTTGGGATCATTACAGGAACAAAAGATGCCGCAGCAAGACCACGCCCACTGACTTCCATTCACAGAGGAGGAAATAACGCAATACCACATCACCCTTGAAAGCCGCACCTACAACCAGCTCAAGTTCTGAACCATTCATAACGTAGAGGGTGTGGTGGCTAAGGAAGAAGCGGCCAAGAGAGTCATCGAGCAATGCAAACTCACCAAGTACCTCGAGAAATTTGCGCAGGATCCTGACCACACGAAGTGTGTGGAGTTTCTCAAGACATATGACCCTGACCATGAGTGCGGCACCGTGATGGTGGGAAGGGGAGAAAATGCTAAACAGGTGCAGGTTCACTTAACCCAGCCTTGGTGGAGAAGGCATTGGGACTGGAGCCGAAGTTAGAGAAGAAGAAGAAGAGGGATGTGTATGCCATGCTGAAAATGAAAATGGAGGATGTGCTAACTAATGATGGCATCAACATCCAGGACATTCTTGATGCGGAAGCCAGACTACAAGCAAAGCTAGTGCCCACGCTCTTCTCTAGCCAGTGCTACAATGCCTTAATGCATCGAATTAGCATGCCTATTCTGGAGAATGTAGCACCTCACACCTTGCATTAAGTTGACTGGAACGGATATGTATGCAAAACCATTCACCAAGTGGCTAAAGAACTAGCTTTAGGAAGTACACCAGTAGGAGGGGAGTCCCCAGCTTCCAAGGCCATAGAAAGAAAGAAGGCCTTGTCCAAGGCCTCGTTTATTGGGAGTGTTGAAACACATCATTAGGCTAGAGAGAGCACCCGAAATGTTAAAAATAAAATATTTTATTAAAAAATTACAAGGTAAGGTGAGAACAAAATCAGAAACTAAGGAATCGAGCAATTTTGAGAAAGAAATGATAATTTCCATAGAAAATTTAAAAAATCAAGAAAATAAGAAAGAGAAAACCATATAGAACATCTAATATCGAAAACAAAGACCAAAACTGATAAGGGAAAATTTTCAAATTTTAGTGAGACAACATGCTCAATTAGCTCCGGAGGTTGAGGATGAATTATGTAGACAAATGCAAAACATGAGGTTAGGAGCTTTGACAGAGACAGAACTTTTGGAAGAGGTAATGGGGGATGAATGGGACAAACTAATCAATAAAATATGAGAGGAGAAAGAGGAGGAAATGGAAGAGGATATTTTAGACGACCACCCATTTCTTATTCTTGTGGGGAGATAGATCACATAAGCACAAGTTATCTATATCCACCAAGAGTCGGAAGAGATATGTATCATTTACCTCAAAATCTTCCCACTAGACAGAACGATTATGGTATAGAAATTAAAGACCATACTTCTTCTCAAACACCAAAGCCAACGGAAGAAGAGAAAGAAAAGACTACCATAAATTGTACTATAGATGTGATGCAAGCCAAAATAAGGAGAAATCTAGAGAGAGATGAACCTAAGACTAATAAGGCTAGAGAGGAAAGAGGGATAAAGATAAAAAAAGGAGAAAAGAAGGAAGAAGAGAAAAAAAGAAAACCTAGGAAATATTATCATGCTTGTAATATCCCTTTAGGGGAAGGGGAAAGTGACTATGACCTAAGAAAGGATTTGATGGGTAGAAAAATATATATAACATTTGCTCTGCTAATGGATTTGTGTCCTAGGATGAGAGGACAATGGAAGAAATTATTAAATCAAAAGAGAGAGAGAAAAGAAAAGAAACAATAACAATTTTGAGGGTAGAGGACTTACATGATATTTGTCATGTGGTTGATGCCTGGTATAAAAATCAGAATATAGGAGAGGCATATATTGATGAAGGAGCACAAGTTAATGTGATTACACAAGCATGTGTAGCACAATTCAGACTTTGAATAATTACAGGATCTAGATTTTGGATCAAGCTTATAAATCATGCTAAAGTGAAATGTATAGGAATAATTCAGAATTTGGAAGTCAAGGTGTATGGAGTATCTATAAAGATAACTTGTCACATTATGCCAACTAGTTTGGATGCTCCCATATCCTAGGTAGACCTTGGCTTAGGAAGATAGGTGCAATACAGGATTGGGGGAGAGGAATTATAACAATTTATGACTGTATAGAAATAGCAAAGAAGTTTGATATGGCTTCAAGAAAGGAACTAGTGAATAAGGATGATAGTGAAGAAGAAGAAGAGGAAGAAAGTGATAGTTCTAAGTAAGGATGAGAGTTCAAAAAGTGATTCATACCTAAAGATTTCATCAATAATAATAGAGAAAGTGAAACAAAAAATATAAAAAATCATTAAACACCAGAGAAAAGTCAAGAACACATGATTAGCAAAATCAATAATTTTGAGAGTATCTAGAAATTTAGAAAAAAATAGAATACTTCATCAAAAGAAAATGAATTTTGTTTTTACTTAAGGATGAAGAATTATCCCTTGTAGAAGAACTTTCAAAGAATGTTGAGGAAAAGAAATTTAGAGGTCAAGTTATAAATGTAAAAACGAAAGAAGTTCAAGAGAGCATAATGATCGGAGAAGATGAAGAAGGGAAACTAGAGGAATTAGAAGGATTGATAGAAAGACTTCAAGTTTCATCATAAAAAAGAGAGTTGTTATAGAAAATGTTGAGTCTTGACATGAGTGAAGGAGAGAAAAAAATACCAAATAGTTATCAAAAAATACCCAATCTCTTTGTAATTTCTTACGCAGAAATCAAAGGTATGCAAGGAGAAGGGCTAAAAATTGAACTTAAGGAAGATGCAAAACCAATTTGTCAAAAACTAAAACCCTTGACTCTAGAACAAATGTATGTTTTGAAAGAAGAAGTTAAATAGTTATTGCAAGCAGGATTTATTTATCCTATTGAACATTCTGAATGGGTAAGCACAATAATCATTGCACCAAAGAAAACTGGAGGTTGGAGAATTTGTGTAAACTATAAACCTCTATAAATGCAATCACAAAGAGAGACCATTATCCACTTCCTTTCATTTATGAAATCTTGGATTCAGTTGCAAGATATGAAAGGTATAGTATTTGTGATGGCTATGCAGGTTACTTTCAATCTCGGGGGGTTCATTATATATATATTCTCTATATGATGTGCGTTCATGGCCTATTTATAAATATCCTAATCTATGATTTTTTTGTAAATAAAACACACCCCTTTTCTATTCAATCTGTAAGTAACCCCTTTATTGATACCCTTCTATATGTAAAATATGTATAAAATTGGTGTTTTTAAAATCCCTTATTTTGAACTCATGTTATATATACATATATTCATGAGTGATCCCCCTGAGCTTTCAATTACCCATTGATCCTAAGGATCAGAAGAAAACAACGTTTATAACACCATGGGGATGTTTTTCTTATAGAGTTCTACCTTTTAAACTCAAAAATGGACCGGCTTGGTACCAAGGGAGGGTAAACAAAGTACTAGCTCCTTTCCTAGGGAAGTTTGTGAGAGATTTCATTGATGATGTACATGTACATAGTACAAGACTTGAACATTGTGAAAAGCTAAATAAAGTGTTTGAAATAATGGACAGTTATGGTTGTCAATTAAATCCAAAAAAATACAAGATAGCTCAACCAAAAGTAAAACTTCTTTGTCATGTGATTTTCGAAAATGAAATTGAGCCTGATCCTGAAAAGGTTAAAGCTCTAGTTACTTTAGTATCAACTGTAAATATAAAGGAGCTTATGACTTTCATTTATAAGATAAGATATTTGTCAAGATTCATACCCTTGGTATCTCAATTGCTCTATCCATTGTAGATGGTAGCTAAGAAAGATCCTTTAGAGTGAACAGTAGAAGTTGACGAAGCATTTCAACAAGTTAAGGAAACTTTCAGCCATGCATCATCGGTCCAAGAACCTGATTGTGAAAGGGTTTTTTTCTGAATCCATCAGAAGGGGAAGATTCTATTGGAGCAATCCTTATGCAACAAGGAAATAATTCTCGATACATGAGACCTATTTATTTTGCAAGTCGAGTGAAGTTGCAAGTAGAAAGAACATATACTAAAATTGAACTCGTAATTAATGATTAGTGTAATATTTGCTTGTAAAAAGTTTAGAAGATATTTAGGACCCTTTACAATTTTGACAAGCTATACACTATTGCCATAGTTAGTAAACAATTCAAATATTTTAATGAAAGTTATTAAATGGATTGTTGAGCTTGAAAAATTTTAGTTTAAATTTCAAGTCGACAATTCAACTAGAGCTACAATAGCAAATCTTTTGACTTCTAAGGGAAGTTCATTCTTGTTAAAAGGAAAAGTTGGAGACAAAGAAGAAGTTAAACTGGAGATTGAAAACTCATTTTTGATGTACTTTGATGGATCATATCGAAAAGCACATCAAGTATCATCATGAGAGGGATTATAGTTTATGATCCACATGGGAAGCTAATAAGGAAAGAAACTATTAAACTTGAGGCGACCAGTAACAATGAAGTTGAATATGCAACCTTGCAAGCAACTATCTTACTTTGTCAAAGGATGGAAATTTGAATGTTTTCCATTTTTCAAAAATATCATAAGCAAGAATTGTTTTTCTTATTTCTGGTTTTAATATCTTCTTACTCATTCTGTGACATTCATGACATGATTTACATGAGTGATTAACATTTTTATGCACACTTGGCCACATATATCCTTCAATTAAAATTTTGAAGAGCTATTTTATAGGAATAATATCCTCCACATGCTCCATCATGATTATTTTCAATAATATGATATATTTCCTCCTTCCAAGGTACTCTTTTCAAAATCAAATCCATTCCCTTGGCATAAAGAATATCATTCACTAATTTATACCTTCGAGTTATTCTCAAAAACCTATATTTCTTGTCTTTAGTAGATTGCTTTTTGGGCCCCATTATGAGCTTCTTGAGTCTCTTCCTTGGCTATGTGTTTCAAACTCCAAGCCTCAAATTGATTTAAATCTTTTTTGAATTTTATTACACGTTCCCTTAAGTTTGAGATTCTTGATTTGCTAGACCCCGAGAATTTGTTTACTAAAAGTAAAGCATCTAAACCAATTAAAAACATTAGAGGCATTGATGTGGGTAAATTCATATATAAGGACATATGTTGCAAGTTTGGGACACCTTTAGAGATTGTGTCTAATGGGGAACCATGCTTCAAAGGAGAGTTGATTGGTTATCTTTGTGAGAAAATGAAGATAACAAAGCGGTTTTCTTCACCGAATTATTCTCAGTGTAATGATCTAAATGAGCACTTTAATAGTGAGTTAATAAGAATATTATAAAAAATGACAAAAGATCATCCTCAAACATGGGATATTGAGTTTCCAAGTGCCTTATGGGCTTACCATTTAGCTAGGAAAGAGAGTACATGATTTTATCCATTTAAGATGGTTTATGGGAGAGAAGCTTTATTACCTATAGAAGTGGAAATATTGGCTATGTGGATGTTTGAAAAATTGAGTGAGATTGAGGACCCAATTTATTTCACAGAGAAATTGTTGTAATTGCAAGAAGGACAATTGAACAAACAAGAGGCATATGATCATTATGAAAGAAGCCAAGAAAGAAATCTTCAACAAATTAATGAAAAATAAAAAATAAAAACATAAAAAAGGAGATTTGGTTTTAAAATATAATAATAAGTGGATCATAATTTCCAAAAGAAATTCCAAATGAAATAGAAAGGACTATTCAGAGTCACTAAAACATATAAAAATGTGACTTACACACTAGAAGATTTAGATGGAAAGGCACATAAACAAACAATCAATGGATATAGATTAAAGAAGTATGTCTCAAGGTTGATGACAATTAAACTGGAAGAATGGTCAAGATAGAAAAGGTAGAACAAAAAAATGAGGAAATTGAATGGATGATAGATGTAGCATCACTTTATGAAAGCAAGTGCTGCACATAAGTATTGAGATGTAGAGAGAGAATATATATAGAGATGTGAGAGGGAGAGAAGAGACACACCATGTGCACTCCCATAGATTATTTCATATTGATCACAATCTACATATATATAGTTGAGACCTAGTCTAGATAGGATGAGCTATGTATAGCTCCAACACCCCCACTGAAACAAAGGTCTCTACGGATGAAAACACCTTGGGGGAGCACAAGGAAAAAACCCAAGCTCCTATATACAAATGTACAAACATGATCAAGAATGATTATTGTGTGCATATAAAGTGAATCCATGCATGTGAAGTAAAATTGAGTATGTATGTACAAAGATGACCAAGAGATCTAAGATGTATGTGCATCTATGAAGTGTACGGTGCCTACAAGGAGTATGTACAGTGGCACTATAATGTCATAGTGGATTAATTTCTAAAGATTGAAGTTGAGACAACTCCAACTTCTGAGTACAAGAGAGTGAAGCATGATTTATTGAGTCCTTTGGTGAATATATTTGTAGTCCTTTGATCACTTGGACAATGTTCAATCGTGATCGTGCCTTTCTTTACTTCATATCAAACATAATGAGAATGCACTGCAATATATTTAGACTTGTTATGTTGAACATAGTCTTTAGCAAGACTTATAGCACTTTGGTTATCACATCGAAGTGGTGTGTTGGAGAGAGGAGGATTTCCAATATCTGATAGAGCTTGTCGAAGCCATACTAACTCTCCAGCCGCTAAAGATACATCTACATATTCAACCTCTATAGTGGAAGAGGCAACACAATGTTGTCTCTTGCTAGTCCAAGAAACAAGACAATCATTGAGAAAGAAATAATTTCCACTTGTAGAATGCATAGATAAGTGAGAGCTTTCTCAATCTGCATCTGTATAATCCAAAATTTGAAGTGAATGTAGAGAATTAGAGTTTTGTTGGCGTTGATAAACCAATCCAAAATCTTTAGTGCCTTTCAAATACTTCAAAACTCGTTTAGCTAGAGTCCAATGTTTAAGGCATAGAGAACTAAGATGTTATCCAAGAAAATTTGTAGCAAAAAGAATGTCAGGGCAAGAATTCAAGCCAATAAATTGAAGACATCCAACAAGATTAGCATAAGGTTGATGTAATGCTAATTGTCCATCATTTTGCAGAAAATGAGAGTTTTTGGTAGAGCTCACAAGGAGTAATAGTAGGATGTGCAGAATCCAACCAAACTTCTGAATAATATCTTCAATGAACTTTGTTTGATGCAGTAGAAAAACACCCTTTTCTCGATAGCATTGAATCTGACTACCAAGACATGAGTGTATGTCTCCAAGATCCACCATGTCAAATGCAAAAGATAAAACCTTCTTTACTTGTTAAAGGAAGTTAAGATTGTTAAACAAGTATGGTATCATCCACATATAGAGCAAGAATAACAAAACTATCATTGCAGTGCTTGGCGTATAAGTTAGGATGATCTAAAGAACAAGAGATAAAACCTTGTTTTGTAAGGAAGAGATCAATCTTTTGATTCCAAGCTTGTGTTGAGACCATAGAGTGCTTGATGAAGTTTGCAAGCAAGATTTTCCTTATGTTTGACTACAAATCCCTCTGATTGCTTATGTATATCTCTTTCTTTAAATTGCCATTAAGAAAAGCAGTTCTCACATCCATTTGGTGAACGTCCAAATGAAACTCAACAACAAAAACTAACAAGACCCGAATACTAGTAATATGAACAACATGTGAGAAAGTTTCTTGATAATCAACTCTTGCAATTTGTGAGAAACCTTTGGCAATTAGCTTTGCCTTGAATTTTTCAAATGTTCCATCTGCTTTTATTTGTCTTATAAACCCACTTGCATTTAATAGCAATACATTCAAGTGGTAACTCAGGTAGAACCCATGTACCTTTAGAGAGAAGAGATTTATACTCAGCTTTCATAGCCTCTTGCCATTGTTCCTTTTGTGGGATGACATGGCATCACTATAAGACACAGGGTCTTCACAAATATTGATAGCATTCTCAAGAATATCAGCATCATAAACATGACAAGTATCATGCTCATTGTCAATTGGAAGATCAAGATAAAGATCAACGCCAAGGTCATCATCATTAACAATAATAGGTGTAGGTTGTGAATCTGGATTTGAAGAGTCAATATTATCTTGTGAAGGAGGTTTATCATCATATAGAAAAGGACTCCATGTAATATTTCCGCAACGAAATATTAATGACTCTAGATCCCGTGCAAAAGCAATCCGAAGTAATCTCCCGCAACTAAGAAATACAAGCCTAAGTGCTCCATCCTCATGCATCAACGATATCAACCCCGCATTGTGCATAAGAGACTGTGGCTCGAAACCATAGGCCTCTGCGGGAACTCCCCTTCAAGGGACAAAAAAAAAAAGATAATGAATTCATTGCAATTTTTTTTAAAAAACTCCCTCCCCTTCAACCGTTGCATGGTGGGGAGAGGGAGTATATGTGGAGCTTGAGTTGTGGAGGGGCATGGGGAGGAGGGCATGCACCCTGCCACTCGTGTGGCCACCACCCCCCCCTTCACCCCATATAAACCCCCCTCCCAAGCTTGGGAGGGCATCATGCTGCCCGCCGTCGTAAGGAGCTGCTCGCCGCCAGTCTGCTGCCGCCGCCGTTCTGGCCACGCCACTAGGCTATTGCTGCCCCCGTCATCTTCATCACCATCATCATCATCATCATCATCATCATCATCATCATCATCATCATCATCGTCGTCGTCGTCGTCGTCGTTGTCATCATCTCCATCATCATCTCAATCATCTCCACCCATCACGTCTCCACGTCATCCCTCTTATCCAAAAGCTTGAGAAGCTTCTATTGAAGCTTCTCTAGACTCGGTTCACCCGCGGAGTTGGATTGCTTAGTCCCTGTTCCCCAAGGTCTATTTCCCCGTGGTGCCGCGAGGGAGATCTCAGGCAATAGGCAATTTTTGAAATCGAAAAAGGGGACCAAGGAGAGTTTGCTGAGTCGAAATCTATTTCTTCAATGGCTCCTAAGCAAAAGTCGAGAGAAGCGCACGCGGGAGCTTCCACCCAAAGTACGAGAGTGGACAACACCCCAATATTGAATGCCCAGGTTCTGAATAATATTCCCGCATGGAAAGGATGCATAAAGCATGTTTTAATTCACGTAGGAAACTTAAATGTATTGGAAAATTTATTTACTCGTCCGATTTACAATGTTTAGTTGCATGACGAGTATTTGCATTTGCTCGCACTTCCATGGTCAAGGGTAGTCGCATTTTTTTGAATGTAGGATGCATAAGTTAAAAGATAAAATTATGCCAAGACCGCGTCCTTGTTGCATCATGCAAAGGATAGGGCATATAACACATAATGCACTTATGTAATAATTTCTTGGTTGTAAGATAATCGTAGACGGTCATTAAATGATGTCTGAATAGTTGCAATATATGGAAAAGATTTATGAACTTCGCAAATTGCATGTGATGATAGTTACATTCTAGGTTGGGTTAAGTGATAAAGGAAGGATTAAATCAATGATGGACTCACGGCATTTGCTCATGCATGGAGTTCTTTTATCAAAGTTTGAATTTGGGAAAGGATGCATCTTCATTAAAATATTAAAGCTTTGAATTCGATGCATCAACATAGGAACTAGCTCTAAATGTCAATCATTATAGTATAGGGCAAGGAAAAGAAAGATCTCTGTAGATCCTTTAGTTGCATAAAGGCAAAAAGGTCTATGGTCTCAAAATTTCATGGAATGATACATCTCACTCATCTTGCAGTTACTTACATCTTTTAGGGGAAAGTACTTGCAAATTTAGAAGAAAGTATTTGCATCTTTAAAGGGAAGATCATCTTTAGTCGTGGGTTGGTTAGATCAACTAAGTAATTCATGTATAATTGAGTACTTACATGAAAATCATAAAGGTACGATTAGTTAGCATATGATGATCACCTCAATGTGCTAGGTAGGGTTAAGCTATGTTTAAATTCTGCCTAGTATCGCACTTAGGATGCCGATCTAATATTTCCGACCTCAAAGGTCCTACCCACATTCTTGAAATGTTAGGACTATCTAATCACCCGTGCAAGAATGATCTAGGGTTCTCACCCTAAGGATCAGTTGACCAAATACTAGACCTCCGCAAGGAATTTAGGGACCCTAGGGCTAAAACGATTATCGGCCTAGTAGGGTCAAGGTTTTGGATTGGGTCAATAGGACTCCCAAACCCTTTATCTTGATCAAAGGTATTCTTGACCAAGAAATACCGTATGATGAGAGAAATAATCCCACAAGTTAGGTTCTAACACCTATCTTGTGCAACAAGCTGCAACGTCATATGCTCTTACGACTAAATCACAAGTCAGTACCGCTACACCTTAGACCAAGGTTGGCAAGTTCTAATTACAATTTAGCTTCTCTGTGAATTGAGTAGTTGCCCTATTACAACACTCCCTTTTGGGAGCTGTCTTGTCAAGATTAGGTCAGTGGTGAATTGCCAAGAAGCCATTTGACCAACCAAGTTAGGACAATGGGGTTCTCCAGGATTTATTGACCACAATATAAGGAAACCTAAAGTAGTGACAATTTGGGGTCAACAAGGTATAAACCCTAACCCAAGAAGAAAAGGGTAAACAAGCAACTCAGCTTACGAAACCCTTGGGATCTTGCCAAGTCGCGATTGATCCAGGATCGAATGTTGGAAGCATTCGGGGAGAAGGAATCACACCTTAGCAGTTGGACATACAAACGACCATTGGAATGTTCGTGATTGTACACTTAGGTGCACTGTTTGTACTTCTTTACTTAAGGAACTAATTCAGGAAAAAACAACTAATGCTTCAAGTTAAAAGCTTGGAGGGAGAGGCAGTACCAGTTACCTCCGACTGTCTGCCTGACCCTATCCAAGGGGGTTGTTTAGCCGCGCTGGGTACGTGGACCAAACCCGCCACGAAAGGTCTCTCTGTGGATGCTACTTAGAGCAGGAGGATGCTTGGGTGCCAGGGGAGACTCTGGCCATAAATCCCTTGCCTCCGGATCCTGCACAAGAGGCCGACGTGACTCGAGATGGAATCTCAAGGTCCGTATACTAGTCAACGGGCGGAACTTGGAATAGCGATCCCTGAGGATTGCTGGAATAGCCTTCGGGCTGGATATTTGATGTATTCCAAAGATTATGATAAATAAAGATCAAATTTTGAAAAATGAACTTGCTTGACATTGTTTTTCTGTGTCAGTGCTTAAGTTACGTGAAGGAACGAGTGTCTAATTGGTTAATTAAGAAAGTTGTTTTTGCTTGTCAAACAAAATGTGGTAGGTAATTAGATAACTAAGCAACCCAAGGAAAGTGCGGTGGATGTGACTCTGGGTCCGTCCTACGGAAGGGTGATCCTGGTTGGCCGAGAAATTTTCTCAAAGAAAATTGACAGTGAGGTAGCAATGACCTAGAATCAATAGAGCTAGAGTCCCGATTTATGTTGTTTTAGGGAAACAGAATGGGACTATGCCTTATGGGCAGAGAGGTCGAGCTTCGCATCCCTCTCGTTTCCCATTCTCCTTGAACCAAGCACAGTATAAATCCGCTTCGACCCTGACGTTCTATGCAAAGTGGTTCGTCTGGGGCTCATTGCTAGCTACCTCCTACGAACTTGACCATTAGGAAAAATTCAGGTCGGTCCTAAGTGGGAACGACCGGAATGCTTTCGCTTCGTGGCAGACTCGGGAAGACCTAGATCGCAAACCCCGTGACATTCCTTGTGAGTGCCCGATGGTGCTTTCTAGACTCTCTTCCCGATGGGCTGCTAAGATGTGTCCTACAAGTGGACAGGGGGACACGTTACACTCCAAAAGGAAAAGCAGTAAGTAATGACTTTGTACCATCAATGTCCTCTAGTGACCACGTCCTCCCAGCATCCTCCTGAGACTATGTGTTTCCCATAAGTTGCTCATTGAAAATAGCATCACGACTTATGATTACCTTCTTGGAGGATGGATCATAAAATATGAATCCCTTAGAAAAATTTGAATATCCAATGAAAATGACTTTCAAACTAGGAGGATCAAGTTTTCTGTGAGTCTCTTTGGGTACATGAATATAAGCAATACATCCAAAAGTTTGAAAATATAAAATAGAAGGAGTTTCACTTGTCTAAGTAGTAATTGGTATTTTACCAGAAGGAGCAATCGTAGGAAGATGATTTTGCACAAATATTATTGTTAAGACTACTTCAGCCTAGAAATAACAAGATAAGCTAGAATGAATGAGTATACATCACATGGCATTGATGGTCATGTTTTTACATTGAGCAATACCATTCTATTGAGGAGAATAGGAAATCGTATATTCATGATGAATACCCTAATTATTACAATAATCATAAAAATCATTAGAAATGTTTTCTCCACCATTATCACTACAAAGTTTCTTGATGTGACGACTAGTATGAAGTTTTGCTACTTTTTTATATTTCTTAAAATATAATAAAGCTTTTGATTGGTAAACCAAGAGAAAAACAATGGTGTATCTTGAGAAGTCATCAATAAAAGTAATGAAATACCAATATTAAGATTTTGATGGAGAAAAAGGTCCATAAATATCAATGTGAATAAGATCAACCAAATCTCTAGAATGAGTTTGGTGGAAATGGAAAAGGGTTTGCAAAAATGCTTTCCAAGTGCACAATATTCACAAATACTTATGTGAGGACGAGCTTTGAATTCCAAACCTTCAGCAAGATCATGCTGATGAAGATTGACAAGCTTAGAAAAATCAAAATGAATAAAGCAATGATGCCATGTTTTGTTGTTAAGATTGCCAAGAGCTATAACAACATTTGCAACATCTTCATTAAAGATAAATTTAAAAGATTACCATTTCGAGGAGTGATAGAGCTATGGTTTGGCCGTATTTCTCAATGTGACACTTGGTATGGTCAAAACCAACAAAGAGACCAAGATCCACAAGTCTTGCAACTAAAAGAAAATTCATTTGTTGTAGATCTGGGATATGTAAAACTCCATGCACAATTCTTGTTGAAGAAAGAGTACCGAGATATAAATCACCTATACCTTGTATTGACAGGTTGTTTCATTAGCAAGATAAATCAATTTCTTAACAAGAATAGAATGATAATCATGTAATCATTGGGACTAATATGTCATGTTTCCCGTAGCACCACTTGAATCAATAATAAAAAGAGATCCATCACGAACATGAAGTATCCTTTTCGAAGAGATAGAATAACTCACACAATTTGCTTCTTTATTAGAGTTGTCATGTGTAGCAACATATGCTCTATTATAATCTAAATCGAAATGCCTCTTGAAACATAGATGGGTTGGATGATCACTCTTTTTGTAGTAGTCATAAGGAGAATAATATTTGGATAAACGTGGTTGTTTATTTGTAATACCATGTTCTTCATCATATTATTTTTCCTAGCAATCATCTGTAGGGTAACCATTTCTATTGCAACAAGAACAATGTCTATTAGGAAGCTTGAGACAAGACAAGTTACCATTGCGATGACTCCTACATGTAAAGTGTATGAAAGGACGCCTTCGAGCAAGTAAATCTTGGTTGATTAGTTCTAACTGTGTGTCCTCTTGTGAGATCATGGTTGTCTCTTGATTTGTGTATCGTTGTTCATGTTGTTGTGAATATTCAATCAAAGATTAAGCTTGATCAAAATTGATCCCATCTTTGTTAGATAATATGGTAAAAATATTATCATAAGCAGGATCCTTTACAGTGTTAAGAAGCTATGTTACCAATTGCTTTTGTGGAATGGCATCACCAGTAGAGCAGTAAGCTGATTGTTGATAATGTTCTTGAATGATTCAATATGTGCTATCATAGAAGTTCCGATGTTATATTTCAACTCAATGAATTGACTATGAAGATAAATTATTTCTATAATAGATTTCTTCTCAAAATTTACTATCAAATACTCCCATTTTGTTTGTGAGGTTGAAAGATTACATACATGAAGCATAAGAGATTCCTGAAGAGCAAAAAGAATATACTAACAAGATGATTTGTCGTGTCTAACCCACTCATTATAAATAGTTTACCATTCTTCAAAGATAGGTCCTTTAGTTACAAGGGTATTATCATGAGTCTGATCAATTTGTTGAGGTGGACATTCATAATTACCAAGAACAATATCATACAAGTCATGGCCTTCAAGGATTAGCAACATCTTTACTTTCCATCCAAGGAATCCTTATCCGTGAAAGTGAGGGATAGAATGCTAGAAGGAAATCTATTGACGATTATAGAATTTTACATATCTGGATGAGAGAATACACACAATATGATATCACAGAATATACACACCATATACGAAATGATGATGAAAGTACTACACAACAAGTCATACGCACAAGCTATGCTGCAAAGAAAGACCTTTAGTTCAAAAATCATACTACAAAAGAAAGAGACCCAAGATAGAAAAAACATGGGCAAGAATAAAGTGACTCAGAATAGATGAAACGTGTGCAAGAATAAATCGCCCCAATACAAATGAGAAATATGAACAACGATCAAAAAGTTATTGGTTTACCATTAGGGCCAAAAACGCTTCAAAAAATGCACTTTTGTTAATCACGGGATTAAGGAAAGGGCCAAAGAGAGTTCGCCACGTGTGCAAGAATATGGTATTCTTGTCTCCTCTTTTTTAGAGATAGTGGAGTCCATTTCGTGATTCTCTCTTCTTTTTTAGCCAAAACCCCTAAAGTCTGACATGTTTTGGAGTCCCAAAGACGTTATTTACTTACAAATCTGACAAAATACATGACAGAGATGTGATGAAATTAATAATGAGTTTTTTGAAAGTCGGGAGATCTTTCAATATTGTTTTTGGCGCCCAATACATACTCATTTGGGTTCTTGGCGCTACTTTTTAGTTCATTCACCCCTCTTTGAGCTTCTTTCTCTGCGCTTTCATTCTTTTCATGGCTTCCTCCAGGCGCGCTTCTCGTTTAATACACTCTTGCACAGTCTATAGCCAGGGAGTAGATGGAAATTTTGAGCCCAAAACCTTTGCTGTAAACGATTGGGTTACCATGCTGCCATCTTGCAAGGGCTCCCATAAGGTGAAAAGAAGAAAACGAGAAGATATAAAACATCACTGGAAGGGGCGTATCATTGCCTTCAAAATTATGCCCGAAGGCTGGTTTGTCAAGGTGCAACATGTTTACATGGCCAAGGATATGCACTTGCCTCCAAACGAACGTGTTCCCCAACAAACACATTGTAAGTTATAAGTTGAATAACGTATATAATTCTTTTCCATTTATGCAAGTTCTAACAAACGGTTCGTCATTGTAGATATCTTTCCGTCAACAAGTATTGAATGGCAACCTGTGGAAAGCCTAAGTGGGACTTTCCATACCATTCGTAAGGTATTGGCAGACATTATTTATGCCGATCAAACTGTGTCTTTTTATAGTGAATGCAAGATTTTTATATATTATGCACAGTATGTGGTTCCCTCTAAAGCGGATAGGTATGGGAATATCGAAGATTTGCCATTGCCAAGTCTTTCATCTCTAAATTGGGAGATTCCTGACAAGGTAACAGTGCAGAGTTTCAAATTCAAAATATCTCAGGATATTAAAAAGTCCATGACAGCTGGAAGGATCTCAAGAAGAATACGTTTATCATAGTTTGTACCCCTCCATATCTTCGTGGCTTGCTTCAAAACAGCAAATTTACAAAGAACGAAGGTATCCTGGTTAAGTAGAAACTTTTCGGAAGAGGATTTGGACAACACTATAGGGACGCATTGGAAATCTAGAGAGTGCGATCATAAAGGTGATATCTTGAGGTGCAGTGCATGCCCTCAATCCTTGGCTTTGGCTTACAGTATCCCTCGCCAAAATCTTGCTTTGGGCTTTGATTACAGGCGATACAAACTAAGATTGGGTATTTGGGTTCCCTTGGACTCTGATACAGATAACACACCATATAAACTTGTGGTGCACGTTTTTCCGCATGAAGTAAAGAAGGTGAATGTTACTTCCAATTGGAGTCTGAAAGATGTGAGGGATACCTTGGAATTGCTAGACAATACATCCCCTAGATATAAGTTCAAAGTGAATGGTGTAACAAGTGGTAAAAGAGCCGAGCGCTCTTTCTTTTGTACGAGTTGTTTGTCTCCCACAATTGTGAGTTTGGGGCCTTGAGAATGAAAACTTGGCAGGAATTTATCTTAATAGACTGTCCTTAAGATATTTTTTAATGGGAACTTCATAAGCTATCGTGAAGCAAGTCGCCTTTCGAATGTGTATAAATAAAATCTACATTGCATCCGATTTACAAGTGAAAATTTTCATTACACAATGAGGTACAAAAATTGCATAAAAATGTACAAAGCCAAAATAATAAGGCTCGTGTATAAAATGTACATTACATTCGATTTACAAGTGAAAATTTTCATTACACAATGAGGTACAAAAATTGCATAAAAATGTACAAAGCCAAAATAAAAAGGCTCGTGTATGATTATGTTTGCTATTTTCATTCTTTATCGATTTCTTCAAAGATATTTTTTCTCACAGGGCCTTTCTTTGATTGTTGAAAAAATTTGACCTTTACAGGTAGTCTCTTTTCTTGGGGCTTAAGAGGGGATGGATCAAATTTAAGAGGAGAGAGCATTGGCATTCCTTTTTTCTTAGACTCTGCAGCAGTGGTCCCATTGCCTTTTCCCTTGCCCTTGTCTTTACCATTGCCATTGTCCTTACCCTTTCCCTTGACCTTTCCCTTGCTTGTGCCCTTGGCCATTGAAGTTTTGGGAGGAAGAGGGGAGTCAGGATCATACGGTGTGATTGCTTTGTCTAGAATCAGCTCGATGCATCTCTCCCTTATCCACCAAACATATGATTCAGGATAGTCTCTACACTGTAAGAATAAATATTATAAGTTAGTGAAAAGACATCATGATAAGGGTTACACAAACATCAAATGAAATAAACCTACATTCACTCCTTCTATTTGTAACAGCTTTGAATCCACTGTTCTGCAAATGTTTGAGATAACTCTCCATCCACAAGAATGTGCATCGCTTTGCAATGGAACTTCTTGTAGAAGAAAAGTATACGGCCTTTGAGGATCAGCAAGATCCTCGTATGTTGTATCCAAAAATGTAGAAACGAGTCTACCAGCACTGCAAAAGGAAGCTTTGTACGTTCAAAATATTATTTATAAAAGAAATCAAAGTAAGTAAATTTCTTCCAACATACATTCGTGCTTGACCGTGAACACCGCTGAGAGAATTCATAAAGATAATTTCCCTTGAAAGACAATTAATGTAGATGAGACTCCAATGCCCTCTGCAAATTCATAAAAGAGGTGAGTAGAAGGGTGAAAGCAAATGAACATAAATTTTCCTCTACAGAAAAAGAAAAATACCTTTCTACATAAGGGAAAAAGATGTGGTAATTTCTCACACTATCGAAGCTACGAAAAAATGGTGAAATATTAGAACCAGATTTTGCAAAAAGTCCCACAGAGAGAAGTGGATCAACAATGTATATGGTTCTTCGGATATCGAGAGTGAGAGAGGAGACCAATGCCTGCAGATAATAGCAAAAGCTATTCAATACCAATTTCATCCAAAATATAATTGAACCTATAAGACTTAACTTATGCAACAAAAAACCTTACCTTATGCAACAAAATACTACGGAGTTAGATAGTTGGACATCCCTTTTTTCCAACATGGGCTTGTCCTCGGGAGATATACTAAGATATTCCTCCTCAGGTTCCCCAGCAACATTCACAAGAATCTGCCCATACACTTTGCCCATCCTCTCGCTATACGGGAGCAAGTGATGCGGCTTTCCTCTTGTAAACATCATCTTCAGTTTCAAACACCTCCTGATTTTCTTCACTCAAGAAAGCCTCTTGCTGGGTGGCACCCTTGTAGGGTAAAGGTCACTAACATCCTCAACATTTAGCTTTTTCTCTTTCCTGGACAATTTTGGGGGAACGTTAAGGATTCCAAAGGCTTTTTGATCATTGGAAGGCAAGGGCCTCAGGACTTTGTCAAACCTATACCTCATTCTGCTAATGATGTTGAAATCTTTATTCATAAGGGTGATCCTATGAGCATGGGCGGCATCAATGTAAGCGTCGTTCATGAAATCAATAACAAAATCTTCTGCGGCCTCTTGCAGGGCAAGAATGGCTGAGAGTTGCCACTTCTTATTTAGACCAGAGACAGTTGCCACTTGAGACAATCTATCAGAGATCTCTTTAACCACCCTTATAAAAGCAGCTTTTGGAATGACATGCTGTGTAGCTCTCTGGGCTTTCTTGATCTCACTGAAACATCTCTGCATATAGAAGAACCTGGACTTCCTCTTTCTCTTTTGTGGCTTGGGGTGTTCAGTGGCTTCAGCAGATGTGGGCTCAGGTACCATTGTAGGGAATGAATCTTTCACAGGGTAAGCCTCATCCTTTGCTTCCTCAACTTCAGGTGAAGAAACATTTATAGAAGATGTAAGGACAACACCTGGTGTAGGTGGGATTTCTGTTGTAAAATGCTCTGGAGCCTGTGATGGACCAGCTTCTTCTACCCCCTTAGATTCATCAAATTTTAACTTTCTTCTACCCCCACTGTCCTTCCCATCTAGATACACTCTTCTTGTAGTTTGCTTTGTCCTTGCCATCCAGAAAAGCAAAAATAACAACCAGAAGGACAATAACTGAAAGACAAATTGGCGAAGAAAGTGACGAAATGAGCAATTCCGATACGGCGCGATATGAACGAAGCGAGCAGAATGGAACAGCGCCTTCGCTCCGTATTGGAGATCAGATGCCGATACGGCGCGATATGGAGGAAACCAACACTGCGTAAGGAAGCCCTCGCTCCGTATTGGCACGATATGGAGCAAACTGCAGATACGGCGCGATATGGAGGAAACGAGCACAATGTTTGGATGCCCTCGCTCCGTATTGGAGATCAGATGCCGATACGGCGCGATACGGAGGAAACGAGCACATCGTTTGGACGCCCTCGCTCCGTATCGGCACACCTCTTTTTGCTAGCGAAAAAAGGACTTGTATCGCACCGTATCGGCAAGCAAGGCGGGAAGAGCTCGAGAAATGAAAAGTGTACACGTCGGAAAAATGACCACTTATATACCCAGGTAAATCATGACACGTGTCAGACACGTGTCCGATACTGATTGTGCCACGTATGTGCATTTATGGTCCGTATGCTACGTGTCAAGTAATGACCGGTCCACTTGTTCGCCACGTGGTTATCGGCCACGTGTTGCCCAACGGCTACTGCCACGTGTATGAGACTAACGGATACTGTCAGGTGGCATAATCCGCACCTACATAAGGGTGTGTTTCTTATCTATACGACTTTTTTCGGTTTCCGACCTCTATTTGTATTGCTGATACGGCGCGAGAGCGACTGTTGGTTTTCTTTGCTTTCCTCTCTTCGCTTCGTTTTGGAGGTTCTGTAGATCTAGTCCTCTTTCAGCGTTCCCCAAGCTCGTGTGACCACCTTTGTTGTGGCTCTAGCGCTTCTTACTGGGATCACCGATATGGCGCGAGGGGGCCTTTCCGTCTGAATCGTTTCTCTCTTATCGCGCCGTATCGTCAGAAGTTGGAAACATGTCTGAACCCATAGAATCCAAGGTTTCTTCAGGAACTGGTAAAAGAAGAAGGCTTTCAAAAGGCTCAAGTGCATCAACATCTGATCAGCCTGTGCGTTCTTTTTCCTCTCCATCCTCTGCCACCAATGTGAGAAAGCCAAGTACATCTCCAGGGAAGCGAACGTCAGTAGTGAGAGGTCAAGGAGTATCAGAGCTCATTGATATCACTCCATCAGAGAGGCTACTTGATTTTATGCTTCAGAATGGAATGGATCTCTCATTCTATGGAGTTGTGAAAAATATTTTTAATCCTGATTGGGAACTTGACAAAGTTCTGAAATCTTGTGAAAAATATATTATGGAGGACTTTTTGGAGTTTGAAACTCTTGCAGGTCCTTCTGTTGAAGTTGGCACAATTGAATATGTCCATGTTCCCATTGGGTCAACAGGAAATGAAAAGGCAGTATTTACTAGAAAGTGCAGGGCCCACTCTCTGGAGAGGTTTCATTCAACAGACATATTTTGCTGCACTCATTCCAAAAACTGCAAGATGATGAGAAAATCTGCTGCTTTTATTATTTTCAGCCTTGTCAAATACCCTGTGAAAGCTGAGGAGCAACAGTTGGAAGGAGCAAAGACTGCCAGCTTTTGCATGTTGGATGATCTGGCAGATGAAAGGGAAACAGAGGAGGTTGTAGATACAGATTTTGAGGCTTCCATTGCTGAGAATTTGGATGTTGCTCACTTCAAAGCTGAGACTATCATTGAGGAGAGCCAAGGAGATACAAACCCTCAACCTGATGAGAGTTCTCACCATATTGTTCCTTCCCTGCCATGTATACCTTTCAAGGACAAGGAGTACATTTTACTATCAGATATTCAAAAACTTTTTAATCTCACGGAAGATTATTGTCTTGCAATTATTGCAGAGGCTTCTGATGCTGCAAATGGGATAATTGACACAGAAAATGAATCAAAGGAAGAGATTCTGAAACTTGATAAAGAAACTCTAGATGATAAGTTTATTGATGCTGGTGAGGCATTCTCTCTTTGTTTTGAAAAGGCCAAAGAAGCTGAGAAAGAGTTGAGCATTATTGATGAGGACTTCGATCGCATTCAAAGCGAGCTCGGCATTTCCAATTTTGGAAGAGAGGAGTCTGAATATGTTAAAGAATTGACTAACACCAATGAGACAACATCATCAATTAATTTATGGAATCCGTTTAAATTGGAGTACGATGAAAATCAAGTGGTAAGATAATTTTGAATTTGCTTTTACACATTGGTAGGTTTACATTTCATGCTCATTCAGTATGGGTTTTATTTGCAGTTGGAGATTGCCGATACAGATAACTTCTTGGGGCGTGGCAAAGGATCGAGAGCTGCTAGTAACACCACCAAAGACATTGCACTCGGCCACTACTTGGCTAGGATTGACCCTGAATCCTTTTTTGTACTTCATAGTAGTTTCTCAGAGGACGCAACATGGCCGATACTTTGTATTAAAGCTCTTACAAGGCTTCTAGGTTTCTCAGGATTACAATATAATGCCCACAAAATAATGTTTTTGGAAAAGACTGCAACAATTAGGATTTTTGGCTACGGTCCAGGTTACTCTGCTTCTAGAGCAGGATACTTTTTGGCGTTTTCATCCTACGCCTTAGCTGCAGACAGAACTGATGTAAAATCTATAGCTGGCTACAAGAGAAAAAAATTTCTACGTTATAGAGGAAAGATTCCTGAGGAGGAAGAGAATGTGAGAGTTTTGGAAAACTAGCTTTGTATATATTCTTTCTTATATATAAAAGTGCGATTGCTCATGTGTCATTGCCGTCTTTTATTTGCATTCTTTGAAGTTGTCGTCGAAAAAACCAGTTGAATAGCTCCTCCAAAGCATTGCTTTTTGTAACTCCTCCCCCATGCCTTGTGCTTCGAAAATAACTTGTGCGTGCTTGATAGTGGGATTTTTCCATGCCTTGGTTGCTATAAGTTGCTAAGGGGCCATGCTCCTCCACAAAGAAAGGTCCATGAATATGAAGAATATGCTGCAATACAAAGCAACACAAATTTTATACCAATTGAAAAACCTATCAAAATAAGCCGATATTAAATAATTATTACTTTACCAGATAAAAAGTGATATCTTTTTCTCCCCATGCCTCTTTTATCGCCTGAACAAGCTTTGTGATTGATCTTTTGAACTCTTCCGCATATGTATATGTTGTCTTATGTTGCCTGAGGAGTTTCAGAAAAACATCAAGGTGTATCCAGACCTCCATTCTAAGAAACGCAAGCCTCGGCGTGCTTGCAACATTTGTTGTGATCTCACATAGCTCTCTCCAACACTCCCAAGCCGCATTCACCTGCTTTCCTGAATGGTTTCCTAAGAATCGTCTAGCTTTTGAGCCTCCCATAGAGACATCGGCCAAGATATCTCTTGTTTTTCCTGAAAGTATTGGATCCTTTCTCAAGTGAACTTGGCCCCCATGAAATCCCATTTTCGATAGCAATGCCTCGCATTTATCAATACACTCATCTGATAAAGATAATGGCTTAATGGAATATGCGTAGTCAAGATGCAACCTGAGAAGCTTATTGATTATTCTAATCTCTGCATGCAAAGTACAAATATGAACATTCTTAAGAGAGATGGAAAGAATGGGATCCCAGATGTCTTCTATGTTTTTAAATTTACTCAAATCTATAGAGTCTCTATTTGGGGCTCTTCTTACTGGTCGCAAACTACTCCAATCTTTGGATCCAATACTTTCCATGCAATAAATGCAAGGATATTTTGCATTTGCACCATTACATATTCCAAGCATACATTTGATAGTTTTCAAATCAGCACTCATATGCCATTCCACATTAAATTTACCAACCCCATCAACTACCAACATTTCGCCTTCACTTTGAGACTTAATGATATTTGGAATACCTGTATGGTTGAACAACCATTTCAACGTTTGATGATTTTCAATTGGTACCTGGGCTGCACCAATCCACCAAATCTCCATCTCGGATTGGATCTTATGCAATGGAGCTTTGCCCTCGCCATTGCCATGGTCCAATGCCATGTTCATGAGGCAAATGCTAATTCTTTCCATCTTCTGTCCCTTTTGAATCTGTGCTTCATCCAACTTCAAGGCAAACTTTAGAACACCATAACTTTCTTCTACTGTGATTTTATACATGTGAACCATTGCAATTTGCACCTTTTTTAGATCAACCCATATATTGTTAAACTCATTGTAATCAAAAATTGCCTGTTTTTTTTGTTTTTCATAGGACATAGACCTTTCGATGTGAAAGTAATCTCCAAAAACATGTGGAATCTTGCGATTCATGGAAATTCTTGCAGTGGAAACTGCAAGGGCTCGGGGCAATCCAAATATAGTTACCCCATTGCGTTTAAGATTTTTAAACCATAATCCAGAGATAGCACAGTAACCTTTTCGACTTATACCCACAGTATCGCATGTCTCTACGATTTCATTTGCTTTCACTGTGCCTTTTAAATCCTTCACTAACTCTCTCAGAGTTGGACCTCTCAAATCCACATTTTCTGGTGACTTAAGAATCCTCAAAATGTCTTTCTTATTCATGGTTTCCTTCAAAAGTTTGATTCTTTCCTCATTCTCTCGGATATTTATGCCTAATATGTTAGAGACATATTTCTTTGTAAGATTTAGTCTCCTTTTCTTTGCTCTCTCACACAAGCTGGTTATATTTTTTAATGGTCTCTTCCTCTCTCTAAATCCTACTGGAGTTTCTCTCAAGCGTATTAGCTTATTCTGCAATGAATTGTTAATATTTTTCAAAATATCAATCTGACTTGTCAACTCTAAAATTTTTGTTTGTGTAGTTTCTAGTGCTTTTTTCATTTCGTGCACTTGAGCTATATATGTGTAAGATGCAGAGTATAACCTCATACAGTAGCCAAGCATTCCATTGTAACCTTCTCCAGCATATCTTATATAGTCATGGACATTCAAAAAAGGAGGTGGTTTACCTATAGAAGGATCCCTGGGATAGATATTTCCATCCACCCACAAATCTATATGCTTCATTCCTTGTGTTCGCAACCTGTTGGCTTCAATCTCATCTATCAATACTCGATGATGTATACTTCTCCAAGATGTGTAAGTCGGATCTAGCTGAATAGATAGCTTGTATTTACGTGTGCTTGCGCCTGTGTTATTTGAAGTAGTATTGCTAGACATTCTAGCAAATGAACCGAGCAAGAATCTCACAGTGATAGAAAGCAAGTGCAGCAAAAGGAATGGTAAAAGAGAATAGTGTATAGAAAGAAAATGCGGGAGCAAACAGATGCGAAGTTCGTACGAAAATCTCGAAAATACAAAATCTCTCGAGTTCCAAGACAATAAACGGCCGAAAAGGTGACCCCTGACCTGGATTAAAAGATGAGGGCAATTAATGGCCGACCTCTTCAATGAACCAAATATTCTCTCATTAATCACATCTGGACAACCAAATTAAAAGGTTTTATTCTTCCTAAACCTCAACTAATTAGCAACTTAATCACTTTCTTACAAGTGCCATTTTTGAAGCGTTTTTGGCCCTAATGTTTTTGGCCAAGAATAGATGATGATTTGGCTAATTTTGACAAAAACTCAAGAGTGAGTAATCATGATGAAACGTGTGTCATAGAAGTCTGCACGAAAAGCTATTGTCCTATTTGTTTTCTTATTTCAAGTCCAGTTTACTTGAATCGACACAACTTTTGACACATAACTCCAAATTAAGCATGGATTTGCTAGGAAGAAATCTTGTGAGTCCTAGCACATCATAAAATCCAGTTTTCTTGAGAAAGATGTTTCCTTAAGAGTTTTCCAAATAGAAACTTTTAGGGTATCTAAGCAAGGCATATCTACAATTCAATATATATGCAATCTAGATGATGATCGAGCGAACTTCTTCTATGCTTAAAATTCATAACATAGACAATCCATAAAATTTAAGCATGAAAAGAACATGATTCAAGAATTGAAGAGATACTACACAGATATACTTTATGATTGCCTTCTTCAAGGAATTGGTTGTAGTCGATTGTGATAGCTCTGATACCATGTTGAGATGTAGAGAGAGAAGATATGTAGAGACGCGAGAGGGAGAGAAGAGACACACCATGTGCACTCCCAAAGACTATTTCATACTAATCACAATCTACATATATATAGGTGGAACCTAGTCTAGATAGGGTGAGCTATATATAGCTCCAACAATAAGTACTTATAGACTAGGGGGAGGGCTAAATATATCAAGTGCTTTCACATAAACTGAAAACCCCAAGAGAAACATTAAATAGATAGGATTTCTTAGCTTTGTTATTTGTATAATTTTTTGTTTTACTGTTTTGTAGTTGGATTTTTTGTATTTGTTTAGAGCAAGAATTATTTTTGTCATTATTTTGGATTTGTTGATCTTGAAAACTTGATACCCTTGGTCGAGATTGGTGTTTTTTTAAACACATTGGAGTAAGATTACGATGGTAGCTACTGGACATCCTGAAATAGGTATATTTACTTGTCAATATATTTGCATATCACAAGGATTTTGGATTCAGGAGAGCACTTCACATTGCACTTCTCAAATACACTGCACTTGAGGATTGTCTCTTGAATTTATCAATTACTTCCATGCCCTGGGTTGGGTTAATGCACTTTTTGCACCATCATTGAGCACTAGCATAACATGATGCCCCTGCAACTATATGCAGTAAACCTTGGATGCACGTGCACTTGAGAGAGCACCTTTCTTGTGCATGCACAGTTCTTTGCACACATGAGAGTTGGGATGTTCCACACCAAAATAGGAATGGCTAGTTGAGTGGAAAGGTGGATGGGTAAGTTTTGAGGGTCATGAAGAATGCATACGATTGTGAGATGGGTTTTCTTTTTTAGTCAACATCATGTGATATTGGGTGTGTGTGTGGAGAGGATTACAACATTTTTTATTTGTTGTTTGAGAGATGAGAGGTGAGGTTAAGGATTGTAAAGTAATCAAAGAAGTATGTTTGCATTTTGCATAATGCACACACACTAGTAAATAGACTAGGCACTATTTTTCAATGCATACATATTTTCATGTATTACATAGATTTTGTGATTGCATGGCATGTGTGATTGAGTACAAAGTTCAATTTTAAAGCATGTCTTTAGATAGGACACATTGCATGGTATCAAAGCAGGTTTATGTGAGACATGTCATTTGTTAAAACTTGAAGGAGATTATGGGAATAAAGAAAAGAGAGAGATATGCATTCACATCATGTATGCACAAATGGGACTAGTATGAGTCACTCTGAGGTTGTGCGTATGATCTCTTGGTTAAAAGAGACCTGATATTGACAATGAGGACTCTATTGGACTGGAACATGATTTCTTTAGAGCTATCAACCTGATTCTAAGGGAGGTAGTTACCAGGATGGAAAGAGAAGTTAACGTGATGGAGTTATGATAAAGGCCATTAATATCTCATATAGGATGCAGCAACATATACATACTGATACAGTTGCTTCACATAGATGGCGTGTTTTGTAAAGGTAGCTATGTTAGATGTAAGCTGTTTTACTGTAATTTTTACTCGGGGAGTCCACCTTATAGAACATGTAAGATACCACGTGAGTTCAAAAGAAAGGATATTATATTTAGTAAAATTTATAGGATTATACTTACAAAAGGGGTTTTGAAAGTACAATTTGAAAAAATTCTGTATTTTTAATAATGTAAAAGGGGTCATTTTAAGGCCTTATAGCATGTAAAGAAAGGGTATTTCTTAATATCCTTTGAACGCATGTTATATGGATGATTTTTTATAGGTGAATCCCTCGGGAATTTTTAGGAGGCAATCTATGTGTTTAGAAGAATGGTCTCAAAAAGAAAGATTCTTCATTCGATGCATATCAGCCTGTGATTCTTGTGATGATGACATAAACTTAGGGGTCAATTGTTAAATCTAGAAAAAAGTTAGGCTGAGGCATGTTCTCAATTTAGATTGTGTTATAGAGATAATTTTCTTCAAGATCTAGCTGGCATATTCCTCAAGAAAGAGCTTTATGAGAATATCACGAACGGGTGGCAGATTCAAGTTTCTAAATTTTAGTGTCTTCACAAGCATTTTATATCAAGAGAAGGTGTTGTATGTTTTTCACAAAGTTCTTTGATGATATATTGTGGTGGCCATCATGGAGCTCTAGTAAATCAAAGAACACAAAAGTCTGAATGTATTTTGAGGAGCAATGCAGAACACAAAAGTCTGAATGTATTTTGAGGAGATTTTGATAATATTTAGTAATCATTGTAAAAGTAAATTGAGGATGGTAATGTCAATAGGGATAGACTTGAAGATGGCTTGTTGCAAAACAAGAAAAACGTTAACATACAAACAAAAAAGCTTCAAGGCTTTTTACCAAAAGTAAAACAAAAAGGAAGAGCAATAAAACTTTTTAAAAATACATGCCATGTATGAGGGAGTGGGAAACTATATAAGTAGGAAAGAATAAAGAGGAGGGTCATTTCTCTTGTTTTTTGAAAAAGATGTAATTGAGAGAAGAGGAGGGCCACAACCAAGCTATTGGAGCAACTTGTGTGTTTTTTTCAAAATTTCTACAAGCTTGATCTTAAAGGTTTGGAGTGTCACCACAACAAAAAATGAGTGAGAAGTTCTTCAAAAAGCTTTGCGTATTACTTTTGAGGTTGTATAGGCTATACATTTAGTGTATTCTCAAAGTGTTTGTGGTAAATAAAGGCTTCATTATTGGACTTTGGATTGGATGTGTTGTGTTTTGGTTGTAAATTACCAAAATTTATCATCAAGTTTAGTATTTAGAAAAAGTCAATTACTTTATCAACCCTCCTTGATGTCTCATTTTTGGGTTGTGTGAGAGGGTTATCTTCGAACACTGCTCATGAAACAACAAGCTCATTATTTAGGGTGCTACTACGAGTGCCAGTATACCAGCTACACCTACAAAAAGATAAAGTAATCCCAATGAAACCTGCTACTTACACAAGCTACCATGAAAGACCAATCAAATCCACTTCCTATACAACCGCCCTAGAAGACGAGTTCATGCAAAAGCCTACAAGCTCAAAGACATGGCAGCTACTATCACACGCATGAAGATCACCTCACCTAAAACAAGGATACAAATGGTGATGAAAGGAAAAACTATATGTGATGTTGCATCGTTTATGCTCACAATCAAGAAAAACAATTAAAAAACCCAAATATCAAATCATGAGAGATCAACATGGAGCATAGTTCATAGATGGAATTAAATTTTTCTATTTTTCTATTCTAATATATGTTGGATATAAAGCACATTTTCAAAAATAGTAAAATTGAGCACATGATGTACCTTTGAGAACTAAAACTTTGCAAACCATATCAGTGCATTGGTTAGAGGGAGTTTAGCATGTGTGAAATCATAAATCATTATATGTACTTGCAAGGGTTGCCCTAAGAACCTACAACAAGACTTTGTAGAACCCTCATGTCATTACCAAAAACTAGCCATCCAACATTCACATCAAGAAATTTCATCTTGATGTCACATATGCCTTGAATTATCATGTTGTAGCTAGAGTAGTGATCAAATTGTGTTGTTGAAGGTTCATTCAAAGGAAAAATCATATTAATGTGCATGCAATATATGGCTCTATAGCAATTGGGAAGGCCTTAATGGATTGTAAATTCATCTGCACCTTGTTCACAAGCTATGATTGGATGGAAGGCCACTGGATGAATTGATCCCCATAGTCCATGATGGCATCAACCACCTCATTAAAGAACTCAATCACAATCGAGTGCTAGAGCTAAATGTATTGAAAATGTGAGCATGGTTGTTACTAGAGGCAAGCAGCATCACAATTATTGTAACTTTTTTCTAGACCAAGAATATGGGTCTTAGCATGCCTAGAAAGCAGATTTGTATCTCTTCTTGTTGCAAGTCAAGTCGCAAGAGGTCACACAAAGATGTGAACAATGGGAGCTCCCTCCAATGCTCATCATTCTCCCTTGCATGGAAAACAAAGTGATTCCACAAATGGATGGAGAATTGTTGCTTGATGTACCATCACACAATGTCCTCATTGTACATGATGGCAATGGGGGGCCACCAATAAACTATTGCCAATGCACCCCAAAAGAAAGGAAGAAAAGGAATTACAAATGAATCCGTTGTCGTGATGTTATGAGGACATAGTGTGAAAAAGTACGGAATGCATCATCATCCGACTTCTTTATTGATCTAGAGAGTCAATGTGATCTGAGCCATTAGTACTAGTGTGAGTTGCATGGATTATCCAAAAATACTAGATTTTTGGATAATTTTAGCCTATTTTTGAAATTATTTATTGTAAAAATCCAAAAAAGTTAGAAAAAAGCTTCTAGATTAGGATGGCATGCAAAAAGCTAGTTGCTTTTTCAGCCAATTAGGGGATTTTCACAAAAGGGACAGATTGACGAAATCGCCCGCGTCGTCATCGCTCTAAATAGGCTAAAAACTGCAGATTGAACTGAAAGAAGAAGAAGGAGTGATTTGGGAGATCCGTGACAAGGCATCTTGTCCTTGGGTTTTACCCCCCTTTGGGAGCCAAGGGAGCCATCAGATTTGGGTTCCGAGTAGCAAAAAAGGAGCTGTAATTTTTATGCACGTTTTGTTCTATGAAGAAGCTCCAGGAGATCTAATGCCTGGAGATTGCTTCTAAGTAGTGTGAAGATTCCAGGTTCTTTCAATACATATTGATTCAATTCATTGTGATTTGTCTTTGTAGTGTTTACCACTTGGGTATTCTCTATCTTCTCTTCCAACTCCTATCTCTACTTCCTTCTACTTCTGATCCCCTATGGATTTGATCTTTCCACAAAAACTCCTCTGACATCGATGAACCCGACGTGAAAGGTCATCAAAATAAGGAAAGACAAGATGGGAGAATCTTCAAATACATTCTCCAGTGTGATGTTTTGCAACAGTTGGTGCAAAATATGAATATGCTTATGTAGGTACAACAACAACAATAGGTGATGCAAGCTTCAACTCAAACAGAAAGTGTTGTGATGAATGCTTTGCAAGCAGTTGAGCGTGAGGTGAAGTTATTCAATGGCAAGAATGTATCTGCATATGTATATACCTATGCTCAAAAGATTGAATTCTTTGGGGTGGCTCAATTTGCATGGAGCCGGTATTTTGTACGTGTTACTGTTCATGAACTGAAAGCACGGATTATTGAATTATACTTGCAGAGGATGAAAATATAGAGATAGGTTTGAAAACAGAGTGGAGACATGTCAAGAAATCTATTACTGCACTTGTGAAGAAGCATAGAAGAAGAGAAAGATTGCATGTCTCTAGCTTGCCCAAGACAGTTGATGTATCCAGTAAGTCACCTACTTCTGTGGCTAACCCTATGGTTGTACCTACTATTGTTTCCTCTGTTAGGGAAGATGTCTTAGATGAATTGGTCAAAGGCATGCAGGATCTTCAATTGAAGGTTGCAAAATTGGACGAAAAAGGACAAGAGGAAAGGGGATGCGCAGCAGCCCCTAAGCTTGGAAAAAGATGTAGGTGGTGTGACAGTTTGCAGCACGAGAGAAAGAATTGTGCTACCTATCAGGAGGCCTTGGCACGATAGCTTATCTTTTGGAAAGATGGCAAGATCCATACACAAGAAATGGGATTGCCTCTTACTTTGAATTTTGGAAAGGGAGGTATGCAAAAGTTGTTGGAAGACTTGGCTGTCTGAAATGCTTATGCGGTGGTCTACAGTTGGATAGAATGCATGGCCAAGTGATGGTTGGTCCAAAGGCTGAAATATGGACACATGCTTTACATGCAGCTGAAAAGAGAAAGGTCACTGATAGTGAAATCTCTCATGCAGGGCAAGACATTCGTGGCATAACTAGTTGGGAATCACCGGTAGATGCATATTCAATGTATGCATATTTAGAAAAGGTACAAAACATGGATGTACTTGTGGAAGAAAAACAAAAAAGAGATGAAGACAATGCAGGGACATCTAAAAGAATAATAAGAAGAAGTGTGGATCAACTTAAAGCTACAAATCAGCCACCTCCCGAGCATGTTATGGAAGAGGTCAGTCAGGAGCAAAAATAGGATAACAAACAAGAGGGCAAAAAGAAGGGCAAGCAGCCAAGATATAAGTTGCAATCTGACATTGAGATAGCCACATATCTTAAGAAGGTTCTTGAAGAATGGATCTTAAACAGTCGGGTGGAATTTACTTTGGGAGAGGTGCTTAGCATTGCCAAGTGAGAATTTCATGATGAGATCATTGACATAATTAAAAGAAAGCATCAGTTTCTTGGAGATACCACTAGTGCATTGCTGCAATTTGAAGAGGAAACTGGTTTGTTGGGTATTCGGGCTGAATAAAAGCATGAAGTAAGTATAGAATTGTCTATGCAGGATGCTACTAATCAGTGGATAGCATGTGGAAAAGAGAAGAAAGTGGCTGAAAATGCATTGTCTTGTAGCAATATGCATGGTGGAGTATGGCAAATGCAACAATATGGAGAAGAGACTCTAGGATTTATTCCTCGAAGTCACTACACAAGAAATCATTGGGCTAGGGCTACCACTGAAATGGTAGTGAAAATAGGGGAACGTGAAACTCCTTGTGCTACTTTACTTGACCATGGGTTTGAGATAAATGTCATTGAGCGGGGATTGTATGAAAATGGTACATGGCCTGTAGACACTGATCATGGTTGGCGAATGAGGGCTGCAAATAATTCTTCAGGGGAGCTCTATGCTGCATGTCCTAATGTAAAAGTGACGATTGGTGATGTATAGAAAGAGCAACACTTCTTTGTGCAAGATAATTCCTCATATGCAGTGATTTTGGGACAGCCCTATATTACAGGTGTGCATATGGAAACAAAGGTGTTTGATGATGGTTCTACTTATGCAAGAGTCAGAAGTAAGCATAGGAGAAAAGGGGTCCAATTTCTTACTGTTTGTGTTAATCATCCTAGAAATCGGGATACGCTTCAAGAGTCTCCTTTGGTTCCAAATGCAAGGGAATTCAAAGACCTGGATTTTCATTAATCACTGTTGTAATGCAGGGCTACAATAGTATTGTTTAGTGGGTGTACTTGCCTCTTGATGAAATGAAGCATGTATTTACTATTGGTAATTCTCAGTTTACAGCAAATAGTTCATATTGGTTTAAGCCTATGGAAGCTATGTGTAGGGCTGAATGCATATCTATGAAATGGGCTACTAAGAAATTGAGAGCATTGGGGTTACTAGCTAAAAATGATGGCATTTCAGGCGTCTTTTATGGGCTGAATATTATTGACACTATGGGTGAAATTTCAGCAACTATACATGCAAAAAATGAGGCTGATAACAGAGTGTTGTCAGTATGTTCTTTGGATATGTATGATGTTATAGCATTGTTTGCTCAACAGGAAGGATTCCAATGGACTGAAGCATTTGTGGAGACAAAGTATAAGACAATTGACAAAAAGGAGACAAAGTATAAGACAGTTGACAAAAAGGTGAAACCAATTTCTTTGCCCTTCCACCAAAGAGTGAGGGTATGTATGAAAAAGTTTCAAGGCAACCAAGCTTACGGGATCCTAAAGATATAGATAATCAATTTACATATGAAACATTACATGAATTGAAAGTTGGTGCAAAAGGGTTTCTTTTGCCTGCTAAGAGAGACTGTTTTGTGCAAATGTTGGCTAGACATGGGAAGGCATTTGCATTTCAGCCAAGTGAAATAGGTTGTGTGGATCCAAGTGTTGTCTCTCCTATGGTGATATTTATTGTGCCACATGTACCATGGAACTTGAGGCCTATTCCAGTGCCTAAAGCTTACTTGCCAAAGTTGATGGATTTGCTAAATGAAAAGATTCGCATGAAGATCTTGGAGCCTTCTTCAGCCCCATACTCAAATCGTTGGTTTACTGTGCCCAAAAAGAATGGGGCTTTGAGATTTATTCAAGACATGCAACCGGTCAATAAAGTGACCATAAGAAATGTGGGTGCAAGTTCTAAGGTTGATGAATTTGCAGAGGCTTTTGCAGGCATAGTGATCTATTCTTTGGGTGATCTTTACTCCGGTTATGATCAGTTTCAGCTTGCAATTGAAAGTAGGGATATCACAACCATGAAGACTCCTTTGGGATTAGTACAGATGTGTACTCTCCCACAGGGTGCAACAAACTCAGTGGCACACATGACAAATGCTATGAATAGGGTACTTAGGGATTTTATACCACAATTGACTATGCCCTTCTTGGATGATGTTTCAATCGAAGGGTGTGTAGTGGATGAAAAGAATGAAGAGATGGATGCTCATGGATGCAGAGAGTTTGTTGCAAACCATATTGTGGATTGTGAGAGGATTTTGACACATCTAGAAGAGGTGCATTTAACACTTTCTGGACAAAATTCTGTCTTTGGAGTTGAAGAGGTTTTGATAGTTGGGCATATGTGTGGGCCTTATGGGCAAAGGGCATCACCAACAAAAATAGATGGGATTGATAGAATCCAAGATGTATGCACAAATGTATCATAGGTGCGTAGATTCTTGGGTGCATGTTTGTTCTATTTGATATGGATTCCTCACTTTGCACATGTAGCCAATGCTCTTTATCAGCTTCTAAGGAAAGGTCAGAAATTTCATCGGGAAAAGAAGCATCAGAAAGCAATGAAGAAATTGAAGCAACTCTTAAAATATGCTCCTACATTGAGAAAGGCTGACTATTCACATGGAAAACCTATCATTATTACTGTTGATACAAGCCCAATCGGGATTGGATGGGCAATTGGGCAAGATGATGAGGAAGGACAAAGATATGCAATTCTCTTTGGTGCTAAAGTATTGACTGAACGACAAAGAAGATATCCACAGGTTAAAAGAGAATTATGGGGAATTGTGACAGCCCTTAAATGTGATAAGGAGTATTTTATGGGTGCTCATGTAGTCATTGAGACCGATTGTTTGCCAATATTGGGTATGATTACTAGTTGTGCTAATCCGGACATTGCTATTCTCCGGTGGATTGCATACATCAAATCTTTGAACCCTGAATTTCAGCATATTGCAAGAAGAGATAACCAAGTGGTAGACATGTTATCTCGAGAAAGTTATGAGAATGAAGATGGGATGATGGATGAGGAGGAAGAAGATGACTTTTTTATGGCTGAAAATGATGTTGCAATAGTGAATTTAGCAATGCAAGGTGTTGCTATAGCATTAACAGAAGCTTGGACAACAAAGAGAAGATACTTTAGATGTTTTGTATCTTGTGTAGAAGTGTTTCTAGAAGACGAATATATAGGAGAGTGGCTGAGAATCGGTCAATACCTCAGTACATTAACAAAGACAGATGAGTGCTCAGATGAGGAGTTTAAGAAAATCAAGAGGAAAATGTATGGTTTTTTTTAAAAAGATGGATACTTATGGAAACATGATAAAAAGAAACAGAGTATGCCATTGCAAGTTTTGGGTGACAGAGCTTCACAAGTAAAAGTAATGCAAGAATTTCATGAAAGCTTGTGGAATGGTCATAGAGGTGTTTGGGGTACTTTTACAAAGATCAAAGAAAGATATTGGTGGCAGAGTATGTATAAGGATGTTGCTCACTTTGTGGAAACATGTACGACATGTCAAATGTATTCATCTGTGAGACATCAGGATGGATTGCAACCCACATATCCATTGTCTCTTCATTTTAAGTGGGTGGTGGACTTGGTCACAATGCCTACACGTCTTTGGAAAATGAGGTATCTTGTGCTTGCTCGTGAAGACTTGACTAATCAAGTGGAAGGGAAAGCTTTACATAATAAGAAAACAAATGTTGTGTTTACTTTTCTCTTAGAAGAGATCTTTTGTCAGTATGGCTGTGTGGGAAAAATTACAACAAATAGAGGTGAATTGGATGCAGATGAAGCTCATGATTTCTTTGCATGATTGGGGATAAAGCTTGCTTCAACTTCAGCCTATAATCCTGAAGGAAATGAAAAAAGTGAAAGAGGTCACCCACCTATTGTGAAGGCATTGGCAAAAGCATGTGGAGAGAAGGTAAAAGAGTGGCCACGATTGCTCCCTTATGCTTTGTGGGCCGACAAAACAACTCATAGTGCTATTATAGGATATACGCCTACATAATTTATGTATGGTCAAAAACCTATCATGCCGATAGAAGAGATGACAGTCACATGGAGTGTGTTACCTTGGGAGGAGGAGTTGAATCGAGAGGAGTTGTTGGCCATACGCATTAGATAGTTGGAAAGAAATTCAGAAGACATAGAGGCAGCAACTGCAAAGTTAAGGGCAGCAAGGATACAGAACAAGAAACGATTTGACAAAAGACATAGACTGAGACCAAGAACCATACAAAATGGGGATTGGGTATTGGTTTATGATAGCAGTTTAGATAACCAGCATAGTGCCATGCGTAAAGTTTCCAAAGATGGTTTGGACCCTATGTGGTAAGACAGGTGTTTGATAATACTACTTATGCATTAAATGAGTTGGATGGAACAACCATCAAACTTTTGATAGCAGGGAAAAGAATCAAATTATTCAAAAGGTGGGAATCTACTACCTATAAGTTGCCAGAATTGGAAGAAAATAGTAGGATTGATACAGGGGCTAGCCAGGAAGATATGGAAGATGAAGAAGTAAAGGATATGGTTGCAGAGGATGAGGAGGACTCAGAATCCGATGACAATTAGGACTTTGGCGCATATCGAAGGATGTATAGGTTCAGAGGGGGTGGATGTCCTGATGTTATGAGGACACAGTGTGAAAAAGTATGGAATGCATCATCATCCGACTTCTTTATTGATCTAGAGAGTCAATGTGATCTAAGCCATTAGTACTACTGTGAGTTGCATGGATTATCCAAAAATACTAGATTTTGGATAATTTTAGCCTATTTTTAAAATTATTTATTGTAAAATCTGAAAAAGTTAGAAAAAAGCTTCTAGATTAGGATGGCATGCAAAAAGCTAGTTGCTTTTTTAGCCAATTAGGGGATTTTCACAAAAGGGACAGATTGACAAAATCGCGCGCATCGCGATCGCTCTAAATAGATTGAAAACTGCAGATTGAACTGAAAGAAGAAGAAGGAGTGATCTGGGAGATCCGTGACAAGGCGTCTTGTCTTGGGTTTTACCCCCCTTTGGGAGCCAAGGGAGCCATCGGATTTGGGTTCCGAGCAGCAGAGAAGGAGCTGTAATTTTTATGCACGTTTTGTTCTAGGAAGAAGCTCCAGGAGATCTAATGCCTGGAGATTGCTTCTGAGTAGTGCGAAGATTCTAGGTTCTTTTAATACATATTGATTCAATTCATTGTGATTTGTCTTTGTAGTGTTTACCACTTGGGTATTCTCCATCTTCTCTTCCATCTCCTATCTCTACTTCCTTCTACTTCTAATCCCCGGTGGATTCGACCTTTCGACAAAAACCCCTCCGACACCATCAAATCATCCTCTCCTTCTTGCACCCAAGGAGTCACAACTATTGACAAAGAACTCTGAAGAGTCTCCCCTACATTCATCAGCTATACCAAATAGTTGCTTGATTGAGGGGTGAAACTCGTTGCACTTAGACTCTCATTCACATGCACCGTGCCTTGACATCATGCAGCAATGATGCCTGAGTGCAATGGAGTTGTTGATTGCTCATTTCTTGCATGCAATCGTATGTTAGAATAGAGTTGACACAAGGGTAGAGATATTTCACTAAAATTGAAGCAATGCATATAAACAAGGAATATGATAAAGTGAGCAAATAAAACAAGGAAGGCATGGTGGTAGTAAAGAATGAGTGAAGATAAATGCCTACATATATGAACATGGCATGGGTTGATTTCCTTTGCCAGGGCCAACAAAGATTGACAAGTGATCCCTGTGATTATCATGGTCTTATAGTCCCTGAGTATATTGTCAGGGATAGGGGTTTTATACTTCTTCCATGGCTTATGATTCTATTCCTTGATTCCATGCTTGGAGACCTATATATGGCTTATTACAACTTCCTCCAATCTTCCACTTGCATTATTGTTGAATGAGCTTTAAGACAATTGAAATACACTTCCATTACGAAAAATATTAACTCAGAAATGGGCCATTTAGTCCCCCCATTCTCTCCTTGAAATAACGAAAAGAGGAGAGAAGAATAGTAAAATAATATTCTTTTCTCTCCACTTTTGCAATCTCATTTTGCCTTCTTTATATTATCCATAAAGGATTTGCTCAATTTTCTTCTCTCTCCTGATTCAAGAATCCTTTTTCAATCAAATTTTATATTTTAAAAAAAGTTACTTATGGGAGTGTAGTGCTTGGTTTTCAATGTAAATGATTAGTAAATATAAATTAATTGATGTTTTAATTAAATATAAAAATAACAATTCAAAAGTTTCTTTTAAGATATTTTGGGGATCTCTTATCTTCTACATTTTGGTAAAAAAAAAACCTATTGGTCAAATTTTTTACTTTTTGGATATGCTTGTGAAAGTCAATTTTAAAGTTTTAAAATATGAGAACTCTTGGATATCCTACTCTCTAAGCCATTTTCCCCCATTTTTTAACTTTCTTATGGATATATTGTGACCTCTTCTTTGTGATTATGCAACCTTCATTAACATATAGAACTACTTATACCTCTCTTACTTACAATTACTCATCCATAACCACTATATCAAATCTATCTATGTTTTCCTATCTATTATCTCTCATTGCATTAAGCTACCTCTTTTTTCTTGATACCTTTTTGTGCCTCTCTATGCGTCTCTACTCTATCGATGTTTGCCTATCTATTATCTCTCACTGCATTAAGCTACCTCTTTTTCCTTGATACCTTTGTGTGCCTCTCTATGCATCTCTACTCTATCTCCTAAGAAAACCAAGCCTAATTCTCCATTTCTATTAATGTCTCTGTCTATGCCTCTGTTGAAGGTAAATTGACTTGTTTTTTAGCTGATTTTTGTTGTTTTGTGAGCTGAATGGTTGATTTTGAGGGTTTATTGTGATTGATTTTTGTTGATTTTGAAGTTTCTGGGAGTGTGTCAGGATGGCTTGAGTAGGTTTGAGAATCTTGTGATGGTTTTTGATTTAGATATGAAGTTTTGATAGGTTCTGTAATGTGTTTGTTTGGCTTTGATAGGGTCTGTTTTGCCTCTATTTTTTTATCTAATTTATTTCTATTTGTGAGGTTGGGATTGTGAATAAGTTTTCTTGAGAAATGATTAAGAGTATGTTTGGTTTTGGATGGTTTGAAGTAGTTTTGGTTTGAGTTGTATAGTTTTTATGCGTTTTTTTTCCTTTTGTAGTGTTCTGTAGAGCCTCTATCTTTGTTATGTTTTCTTCTATTTGCTTTTGTGAGTGTTCTAATGGATGGATGTTTAGCTTAGGGAATGTTTTGCAATCTTGGAAAAGGAAGAATACAATCTGAAAATAGCTCAAAGAAGTAGAAGAAGTGTAAAGAAGCTCATTTCCACAGGAAATCATTAAACTGGAAATACAAAGAAATAGACTAAAATGCCAAGAAACCATAGCCAAGGTGGCTAGGCTAAATGATATTACCATTCATGGCTGAGAATCAAATGATGAGAGGCTATAGTATTGTATACATTCCAAGCTAAGGTGGCCAAGAGTATGCACCCTCTTAGATGGTGGAGGTAGAGACCTCAAATATGAAATGTTGTAAATTGGTGAAAAAATCCTTGGCTAGTTACAACTTGGCCTTTCATAATTAACCCTAATAGGATGAATATTGGCTAAGATATGAAGGCATTTTTACTCTATTACAAGCCATCTCCCAGTCTAGAAGAGCATTGTCCTCAAAGCTAAAGATATGAGGATGAGTACAAAGATAGCTTGAAATAGATGAAGTCATGCTGAAATAGGAGTCCATGTTGAAGAAGACCAAATAAGTTGATGATGAAAGACCATCATGTAATCAGAACAAACTGTTGTAGGCTATCCAAAACAGACTGCAATACAAATCTGGCCATATCTTGAAGTAGAAGTATCCAATTTCCATATGTGAGGTATAGAAATGTAGAGGACAATATGTAGTATCCAATCATGCCATCAAAATCAAATTTTGATGAAAATAAAGCAATTAACTTCAAAATAGAAATTTATACAGCAAGCAGATTACTGTCCAATGAATGAACTATCCTCTTGAAGAAGCCATGAAAATTGTCTAAAATATGAAGCATGTTGGCAAGAAGATTTTTCCATAGGCAAAACCTTCCACTTAATAAGATACTCCATAAGAACTTGGTTCCCTAGAACTTTCTCCTACTTACCAATAATCTTTTCAAGTTCATAAATGATCAAATCATGTTCATCAAGGGGAGGTAGTTCTTCAAGAACTTGGATTTTAGGGCCAACATACTTCTTGAGCTGAGATACATGAAAGATATTATGGATGCATGTAGTTGAAGGTAAATCAAGTTGATATAAAAGATTCCCAACTCTCTTAATTATTTGGTATGGACCATAATACCTATGAGCAAGTTTATTATGTCCTCCCTTAAAAGAAGCATAATGGAATTTTGGAACCTTCAAGAAAACCCATTCACCTTTATCAAACTCCACATGTTTTCTTTTTTCATCTGGATGGACCTTCATTATTTCTTGATCTTTTTCAATGTTATCCTTGCATTGCTTCATAAGAGCCTCCATCTTCTCTAACTCTTCACAAGCATTAGGATTCACATCATCATGAAATGGTGCGGAGGGTACTTGAACCTTGTATCCATATAATGCTTCAAAAGGAGACATTACAGTACTCGTGTGATGAGTATTATTATAACAAAATTTTGTAAGATGAAGCCAATGGTCCCGTGTGTTTTGTATGTCATGGCAAAAATGACACAAATAAACTTCTAGCCATTTGTTGACCCTTGTTGAGAAATGTGCAATCACACCCACTCTATAGCCCCTTTGTAATGAACAACAAGGCAAAGGATCACATTGCAAATAAAGCCTTAGACTAGGTCATGTATGCATGGTTTATTAAAACCACAATTGGTGATTACCATGGTCCCTTTCCACTTTTTTCCACCTACCAATACTACCTATTGTAAGCCGATAAAAGGCACTCATCCCCACACTCATTCAATCCATCATTCTTATTCAATTGTACTTACATTATGCTTGAATAATATCAATTGTTCTCTTTTTTCATTACTTATGCCCCATTATGATTGTCTACTTGCTCATTAGTGATCCACCCTTGGTGCGCAGATCGGTCGTAATATGCTCACGTAGTGAATCCCGGAAGGTCCCCAAGAACAATGAACTCTACCTTTTTGCACAAAAAACAATGTAAAAGCATGCACGACAAGAGGCAAGAGACAAATTGGGTTCAATCTCCCCCATGCCTTGTGTGAGCGCTTCACAAAGCATGTATTTTATGTATATTTCCATCTTCATGCTCAATAATAGCCCAATTTACAAAAATATGACAAGCTTTTAGCTTTTGAGTTTTCTTTCTACAAAAATAGGAAATAAAGCTAATGTACGGTGCCCATAGAGTCTGGCACGCCCAATCTCAATGTCCAAATAGAAATAACATATCTGGGCGCATAGGCGCATACAAAATAATATCAATAATATGTCTCAATAGACATAACAAAATATAGGCGTGGCGCCTATCAAAATATAGTCCAAAGGTCGAATACTCGCTAGACTCCAATGCTTTCCTCCGCCACTGCTGCTATCTCTACACATCAACTGAAGCATTCACAATCATTAGTAAAATAACACAATTAAACCGACAAAAATGAATACCTAGCAGTCTTCAGCTACATAAATAAATCAACTGGTTAGAAATAAATCCTAACCTTAATTTATTACGAGTGCGCACTCTAAACTCATAAACGTTTATTAATTTAATATGCATTTTGCGGAATCACCCGCTATGGAATCACCCATGTACACACTAAATTAATGAAACGCCCGAAAAGGACAGGCGTCCCCATCAACTTCTCGCACAAAGAATCCTCTTTGTGTATGAGCCCCGGTCATCTAAGTTTACGGAATCCACCGTAAAACCTCACGGAATCCACCGTGGCACGGAATCCACCGTGGAATATGCCTCCTGGCATCATACCCCCGGGGTGGGATAGCAATTGACCTCAATTGCTATTAGCTCAATGTGGAGCTAACAGAGTGGGGAAAAGCATTTAAGTCTCTAGCGTGCATCCATTGTGCTTCCTCTACAGGATGGTTCTTAAATTTTACTAGGTATCTAGAATACCTTCGGCCAGTTCTAGTGGTCATGTAGTCAGTGTCTATGATGGCTTCTGGTTCAAGTATTTCAGTCTCTTCCTCTAATAAAGGTGGGTTTTCATAAACAGGGTGGATAGGTAATTGGCCTCTAAATGGTCTCAATAAACTAATGTGAAATGTATTATGAATTTTCCAATGAGATGGCAATTCTAACTTGAATGCATTATCATTAATCTTATGAATGATTCTAAATGGTCCATAGAATCTAGGAGCTAATTTGACAACTGGATGTCTATCTACACTTTGCAGTCTATGCTTTTTTATTCTAAGCCAAACATAATCATCAACTTTGAAATTCATAGCTTGTCGTTTCTTGTTGGCTTGTTTGGTATATGATTGTTGGGCTTTAGCAATCATATCCTTAACCTCATCAAAAATACTGTTATGCATAGTAGCAATATCATCAGCACTCTGAATTCTATTAGACAAAGATGCAACAGGTGTAGATAATCTATATCCATAAATGACTTCAAAAGGTGCTTTCTTTGTAGATGTGTGCGGTGTATTGTTGTATGCAAACTGTAATAAATGCAAATGAGTGTCCCATGTCTGAGGTTTAGAGATAGTATATGCACGTAAAAGATCTAGAATGGTACTATTGGTGGCTTCTGTTTGTCCATTTGTTTCTGGATGAAATGCAGATGAGAAATCAATCTTTGTGCCTAGATTAGCAAACAGTGTGATCCAAAAATTATTACAAAATCTAGAATCACGATCTGAAATAATCACTTTTGGCAATCCATGGTTAGTAAAAACAGTTTTCAAAAATAACTGTGCTGCTTGTGATGCTGTTAAAGTTTTCTTACATGCAATGAAATATGCTTGCTTACTAAATCTATCTACAATTGTCCAAATCATGTCATGGTTAGATTTAGTATTTGGTAAACCAGTAATGAAATCCATAGATATATGTTCCCAAGGTTTAGATGGAATAGACAAAGGCATTAGTAATCCATACTGTTTACCATGATGTCTCTTTATTCTTTGACAAATCAAACATTCAGAAACGAAATTAGATACATCTGCATCCATATGCGGCCAATAAAAATCTTCAGTTAACATGCGTAATGTAGAAATGATACCTCTATGACCTTGATATGGGGGACAATGAATTTCATTCAAAACAAAAGATCGGAATGGAATAGTAACACACAGTCTCTTTTCAAAAAACATAAATCCATCATTATATGACAATGAATCAACAGGAATGAAATTATTTTGAACTAATTTTTGCCAATCAGAATGAAAAGTAATATCCTGGTGATATGTATCTTTCATAGCAATCAAAGAATCAAAAGATATGATAGAAATATTATGAATTGCAGGTCTTCTACTCAATGCATTAGCAACTACATTTTCTTTTCCAGGTTGGTATTGAATGATAGGATGAAAACTTTGAATGAAGGAAGCCCATTTGATATGATGGTCAGAAATTTGGGGTTGGCTAAGTAGATGTCTAATGCTTTGCTGGTCGGTCTTTATCATGAATTCTGAACCCATTAAATAATGCTTCCACTGTTTTAATGCTTGTACAACTGCTAATAATTCTTTGTCATAAGTGGAATATTTGAGCTCAGAGGGTTTCAGCTTAGAACTAGAATATGCTATTGGATGGTTGTCTTGCATTAGTACGGCTCCAAAATAGTTGATATGTGCTGGTGGCTTCTTTGAATGACAATTTGCTGCGAGATGCCCTGGCTGGTGACACTTATAGCATACTATTGGCTTGGCTTTGGTTACATTATTTGCAATGGCTCGAAGTTTGGGTACATTTGGATTTGCTTGTGGAATAGGCTTAGAATTTGGATTGACATTGGATGGTAATGCAGGTGGTTTAGGCCAATTCTTGCGGAAAGATGGTGATAAGAAACGACCTGGATTAAACCTTCTAAAATTGGAATTGAATTGTTTAGATCCATAATTACCGTTGGCTTGGAATTGCTGTGGTCGTCTGTCTCTTCCGCGTAACTTATCTTCAGTGTCATGAGCTAAGGAGATGGCGTCTTCAAGGGTAGCAGGCTTGAACATGTTCACTTCAGCGTAGTAATGTCCAAGAAGTCCAGACATATACTTCCGCTTATGTGTCGTCTCTGGTACGTCTTCAAGCATGCGTAGCTGTAGGAGTGCATTCCAAAAACACTCTGTATACTGTGGAATAGGCTCACGATCCCGTTGTTGAAGTAAATCCCATTGCTTGATAGCCTTCTCATGAAATTGCGGTGGAAGGAAATTTTGCATGAACTTCTTCTTGAAATCTTTCCAAGTAGCAGGACATTCTATGCTCTTGCGGACTACAGTCCACCAAAGTGATGCTCTGTCTATCAGATGATTAGTAACACACTTGATTTTATCTTTTTCTGGATAAGTTTCCTCATGGAAATAGTCACCAAACTGGCTAATGAATGATAAAACAGTCTTTCCTTCTCGTATGCCATTGAAAGTGCGAAATTTGAAACTTCGTTTACTTATCTTGGATTCCTTGCGAATGGTTTGTGCTTCAAGAGTGGCGTCGATGGTACGGCGAATCAAATCTTCAGCTTGTGGTTCTTCTTTGTCGGTGGACGCTCTTTGTAGTTTTGTCAATTGCGCTTGCAATCCTTGCCTAGCCCTTCGCTCTTCTTCCAATTGTAGCATGATTAGATCTAGCTTTTGTTCCATGGTAGGTTCAGGTAAGTCGTCTTCAGCCATAGGATCATCCATATGAGGAGTCGTCATCCTGTAAAACTCAATAAACCTTTCTCACTCAAAATCAGGTTAGGGGGATGAGCGTAGCTCAAATTTGGGGTTACAAGGCTATGTATTTTTGGGTATTTCTTTGTCAATTTTCAGAAAATCTACAATATTTCCGTCTTCGTTTGCTGAAAGTACTTCAACGAACTTGTAGATAGGTAGAACACCTTGCCACGAACAACTTTCCAGTTCAGAGTTTTTGCATAGGAACAAGTCTTCTAGGAGTTTTGAGCACTAGTCAGTTCTGACTCCAGTTGACTAGTCTGATTTGCAGAGTTGTAGACTTAGCAGACTTACAGAGTTGCTGACTTGCAAAACTTAGGCCGACTTGTAGAACTTACAGAACTTGATTCCAATTGACTTGCTGAACTTGACTTTTGCAGCGCAGGACTTGGAGTTTGTCGACTTGTGTGTCTTGTCAGACTTGATGAAAGCTTAAGGATTTAAGCTTAATAACTTAAGCTTATTATGGAGGAAGATCCGTCAGAAAACGGTGCAATTCGTGGAGGACATGAGTATGGATTTGATGCCGTCGCGGAATTTTCGGACCCACTCATACAGCTCGTGATGAAATTTGTGAAGTATTAAGCTTTCTTCTAAAGCTTAACTCAAGCTTAAACTTGAGATAGAAAAGAAATATGAAATTTTCCTCACTGTTTGTTGATGACTTGATAAAGGAGATGGATGCGTGGTCCTCCACCTACAGAGCCTGGTCCTTCGCGATCTGACAGTAGAAATAGGGGTTCTTGATCGCCAGAAGTCTGCCTGTATCGACGGTTCGCGACGAGATTAACTGTAGAGCCCGTTCGTTCCTGGAGCTCCGCCTTCACCCAAGATTGGTAGCGATTGGAAGCTCTTGATCTCAGCTCCGCTCTGATACCACTGGTGCGTAGATCGGTCGTAATATGCTCACGTAGTGAATCCCGAAAGGTCCCCAAGAACAATGAACTCTACCTTTTTGCACAAAAAACAATGTAAAAGCATGCACGACAAGAGGCAAGAGACAAATTGGGTTCAATCTCCCCCATGCCTTGTGTGAGCGCTTCACAAAGCATGTATTTTATGTATATTTCCATCTTCATGCTCAATAATAGCCCAATTTACAAAAATATGACAAGCTTTTAGCTTTTGAGTTTACTTTCTACAAAAATAGGAAATAAAGCTAATGGACGGTGCCCATAGAGTCTGGCACGCCCAATCTCAATGTCCAAATAGAAATAACATATCCGGGCGCATAGGCGCATACAAAATAATAATCAATAATCAATGTCTCAATAGACATAACAAAATATAGGCGTGGCGCCTATCAAAATATAGTCCAAAGGTCGAATACTCGCTAGACTCCAATGCTTTCCTCCGCCACTGCTGCTATCTCTACACATCAACTGAAGCATTCACAATCGTTAGTAAAATAATACAATTAAACCGACAAAAATGAATACCTAGCAGTCTTCAGCTACATAAATAAATCAACTGGTTAGAAATAAATCCTAACCTTAATTTATTACGAGTGCGCACTCTAAACTCATAAACGTTTATTAATTTAATATGCATTTTGCGGAATCACCCGCTATGGAATCACCCATGTACACACTAAATTAATGAAACGCCCGAAAAGGACAGGCGTCCCCATCAACTTCTCGCACAAAGAATCCTCTTTGTGTATGAGCCCCGGTCATCTAAGTTCACGGAATCCACCGTAAAACCTCACGGAATCCACCGTGGCACGGAATCCACCGTGGAATATGCCTCCTGGCATCAACCCTAGCATGCATCCTCAATATTTTAACATGGTATGAAAGTAGGTCTCAATGCTAATGAGTAATTAGGGCAACTAGTCAGGTAAATTAGGTCATTACAATTTGAATTTTTGGTTCCCTCCACATTTCCATGAATCTCTCACCTACCTCCATAGCCACCCACCTTCATTGGAGGGCTTGAATCTCTCCAACTAGGCCACTTTAGCTTGTGATTCCTTTTGGAATTATCTTCTTCAGCTCTAGGCACAGCTACCTATCACTTCACATGACAACATTGACCTCTCTTCACTCCAGCATTGTGCTTTCTCCTACGCATTGTCTATTCTCGCTTGTTTCTTAGTCATACACCTCATGCATCCCATGCACTCTACAATGTTGATCTAAATCATAGGGCCTTCAAAGCCACATCTCTAAGCTACCTACTCACAAAAATCTTGGCCAATGATTGCTGCGTCGAGCTGCAAGGGGAAAAAAACTAGTCTATGTCTCTCTACATATCAAGTCTCTAGGTTGGTGGAATCGTGGTTTGTAATGGAGTACTACAAAGAAAACAAAATACAACTGTTAGAAATACGATTATCAATAAAGCGATATTGCAAAAAAATAAGTGAAAAGAACATAATAAAAACTTACAGAGTCCTCTAGATAAGTCTTGTGGCTGCCACGCCCAAGATGATGGACCACTCTTGCCTCCAGTTGTGCCCTAGCTCCCTCACGCTGTTGTCTCCAATATCTTGGAGAATATGTAACCTCCTCCCTGAGTTGGCGCTAGTCATCTGCGTCTAGCCACTCGGGCTTTGAGGCCCCACTGTTAAGTGCCTTGCGTGCGTCTGATTGTCTGTGTGACATGTACGCACTCATGTACTCCATCGTCCAGCCTATGGAAAACCTATCTGCGGTGGGTACTGGAAACGCCTCATGCAAGGATGCTACTATGTAGCCCTTGTTCCCCTATGGTACGTTCTTCCAATGATCCAAGACGTTGTGCCGAAAAACTTATGGCATAACTCTCTTATACGAGCCATCACCCTCCTCTCCTCACCATTCATGATGGTGGCTTATGTTCTATCATTTACAAGGTATCCATATCCTTCTAGGGTATGTGTAAGATGTGTCCTCTCCCACCTGCAATTGTGCTCTTGGTCATATCCAGGAGACCCCTATACATCTGGTGTACCCTTGGGGGTGGTATCTCTCGGACTAGCACTCATAGGGGTGCCTTCTGCAAACGGCTAAGCAGAAGCTGGAGTGACTGGAGTAGATGTCTCCATAGGTGTTACAAATCCCACAGGTGATGCAACTCCAACAGAATGACAAGACAAAGACACTGCGTGGGTACCTCCACACCAACCACTTGAGCCACCCTCTCTCGAACCTGTAGGAGAGTGAGGAGTAGCATCTGTATCTCAAGCCAACTGTGGGATCACCGCATCCACGTCTCCACAACATCGTCTAGAACCACTCCCTCCGCCTGGCCCAAGTCTGGAGCGTCGATCTCGTCTACTAGAAATCAAATCATCAAAGCGTGCCTTAGTGGATCTAATGGAATGGCCTAATGTGTCCGAGATAGCTCTTGATCCACTATATCTCTAAATGGAGCCATTTGATCTGGAGACATACGCGTGAAGATCTCTTGCAGCTCCTCGTCGCTCATCCCTTGACTCATCATGTTGTCCAAATATCCACAAAGGTCACCTACATAGACAAAAATTGATGTTAGCATAATCAATATAAAGATTCAAGCAAAGCACGGTAATATATAACTTTGAAATCTATGGTATTACTTAAAATGCATATTTTAGCGTACTCTTATAAGTGATTCATCAACAAATTGAGTAGGTGGATGCTACAAGTATGACGTAGCCTATGGTCCCATGTCAATCTCCTGATACAACTCAGCATACACTGGAAGATTGATAGAAAGGTCACCACAAAAAGATGAGTCCACCTCATTCCCAAAGAATTCTTGGCCTCCTGTCTTTCCATCATCATTACCCGATTTTTCCTCCTCTCTACATGCTCCAAGATTTGGGCAACCTCCACCCCTTGTAATATCAACCCCTTTATTTTTATATTGTTCTCATCTATGTTGGGAACATTACTTTCATCATATACTCTTGCACTTCGGAGAGCTGAGGGTACAACATACCACCATTGAGGTTGTCGGGGGTTTGGATAGAAAATTACATGTTCAAAATCACATATAAAAGATATTTAATATTTGTGACATACACCATATCATAATAAAATTTTAAAAAACATGAGTTCATGCATCTGTTCACAATGGGCCAGCAAGAGAAACATGTTACGTAAATCCCTCTGTCTTTTATCATAATCTATTTCGAGAAATCCAAGTGGACCTCGTCGAACAGCTTCCCCAAACACCAACCAACCTTCAGCTATACTACCTTCTAGCCGAGCTCATTGTCGCCAAAGCCTTTCAGGGTTTTCATGAAGCGCTCCAAGAAGAACATCCATTGCATATGGACAGGTCCCGCAATCTCCACTTCATTTATAAGATGCACTAGGAGGCGGGTTTGTATCGTTAGCATGCTTGTTGACAGATACTTATCAAAGATACAAACCATCTCCATTGCTCCCGGCCGTGCGGATTCAATAGAGGATGTCTTGATCTCCTTCTATGAGATCCATTGCACTAAATTTGACAACCTATAAATTGCCCTGCGTATTTTTGGAGAGAGGCATCCTGCGATCGTGATCAATAGTATAAATTGCCACAAATGAGGAAGCATTACAAACATAGAGTTAGGCATCCAAATAAAAAAATATGCAGGCCACTTACAATCCATTCGTAGCACTAAACTTGACATATCTTATACCAATCATGGGATTGGCCATCTTTAGAAAAAGTAGATTTGAGAGAATGCATTATACCTATCAGAGTGTGGATAAACTTGATAATTTGCTTCACAATGCACTCTTCTTTAGTGGACAAAACCCAAGGAGCAGGAGGTAGTTGCAAGTGACCATCAGCACTTGACTGGTGGGCAAAAGCACTTCCATCTTACCTACTCCTCCAAATCCATTCGTGCCCCTGTAGTGTCTCTCTTTCCTATGACGTGGTTCCATAGTAAGCTGCCCACATTCTTGAAAATATGCATGGGATCCAACAAGTGGTTGATCTGTAAGTGGGTCCAATATGGTAACTCATAGAAAATTGAGAACCATCGCATTCCATTTGGATGCAACTACGTATGGACCATTTTCAACTCGTACCAGCTTTGGGTATTCATTCATTATGGAGATTGTCTAAGAAAACCTTCCCTTAGTTCATGAACCTTTGGCGAGAAAGCAACGTGTCCTTGGTATACCATCTTCTTCATGGTTCGTGACCTTCGGGAGTCTAATTGTGGTCCATACAATGGACATGCATGATAAGCTAAGGTAGCCAGACCAGTCCCAACACCTCTATCATGTGAATACAAACTTGAACGAGATATGATAGATATGAACAATGAAAACGAAAGCCTACTTACTTGAGCACTCCCTGAATCTTGGAAAGTCATGCATGGTCCACATGAGAATGGCTCATATATTGGCGGACTATCGACCATTGCATTCACTCATATCTTCCACGGCGACCCCCTCCTTCCACAAAATCTTAAGCTCATTGACTAATGGACAGAGATAGATGTCCATATTCTTGACTTTGTAGTAGCCTGTGATAAACTGAAGTGGAGGGGTCTGAGAGATGGAGCAAATCAGAGGTTAGGAGCTACATATTATCTTCTCCTACATTATTCTTCTTCCATTCTCAGAGTCTACTACAACAAGTGGTATCCTCCAAAGATAGATACCCCCAAATTAAGGACACTTTACATATGCTTCTATTTTAGATACATACATCCATATGGTATGGCTTAGGATATGTCGTATTTATCAACACTCCCCCTCAAGCTCAGAATGAGCTTGCACACATAAGACTCCAAGTGCACTCCTAATGTACTCAAACTCATCTTTATCTAATGCTTTGGTAAAGATATCAACAACTTGGTCATTTGTTTTCACATAGACGAAGTCAATCTCTCCATCAATGACTTTTTCTTTAATGAAATGATAGTGCACTTCTATGTGTTTTGTCCATGCATGGTAGACTGGGTTCTTTGCCAACATAATGCTGCTAACATTGTCACAATATATAATGACTCCATCATCAATCTCTATAGCCATGTTATATAAGATCAATCTCAGCCATGTCTACTCACATGCTGCCAATGCAATGCCTCTATACTCTGCTTCATTGCTTGATAGAGCAACTATAGGTTGCTTCTTACTACTCCAACTTAGCATGGCTGATCTAAATGAGAATGCATAGCCACTAGTAGATCTTCTATCTATAGAGCTACCTACCCAGTCTGCATCTAAGTATCCAAACAATGTAGTCTTGATTCATTTTTCATAAAATAAGCCAAATCCAGCTGTCTTCTTCACATACCTAAGAACTCTTCTCACTACATCCAAATGTGATTTGCATGGTTTCTACATAAACTGACTTATCAGTCCAACAACATAACTCAAGTCTGGTCTTGTAATGGTCAAGTAGATAAGACTACCAACCATCTTTCTGAACATAGTGACATCCTCAACATAAGATCCATCATCCATCAACTTAACATTTTGATCCAATGGTGTATCAACCGGTTTGCATCTTGTCATGCCATATTTTTCCAACATCTCCAATGCATATTGCCTTTGTATCAGCCATATACCATGAGGTGTGTCAATAACCTCAATACCCAAGAAGCATCTCAACAAACCAAGGTCCTTTATATTAAACTCTTTATGTAAACCATGCTTGACTTCAGTAATCTCCTTCTTAAGTGTACCTGTAATAATGAGATCGTCAACATAGATGACAAAAACAACCATACCATCTTCTGTATGCCTCACATAAAGTGAATAATCAACTTTGCTCTGCTGAAATCCCATACTGCATAAGAATTTGGTGATTCTATCACACCATGTTCTTGGTGCTTGCTTTAGTCCATATAAAGCCTTCTTCAACCTGCATACATAATGTGGGTATTTTGGATCTACGTAGCCCTCTGGTTGATCCATGTGCACTTCCTCTTCTAAGTTGCCATTCAAAAATGCATTTTTCACATCCATTTGATAAAGCTTCCAACCATAGATAGAAGCCAAAGCAATTAACCGATCTCACTGTCATCATTTTAGCTACTGAACTGAATGTTTCTTCATAGTCCAAACCATAAGTTTGTGCATATCCTTTTGCAACTAGCCTTTATTTATACCTCTCAAGAGAACCATCTGACTTACATTTGTGCATCCATCTCTTCATCCATTGCTTGTCTCCACTCTTTGCTCTCTACTACTTCTTCAAAGCAAGTAGGCTCCACATGTTGTACATAAGAAACCATGTATGCATAATGCATCTTCATGAACCCATTATAGGTCAATCTATCAACTGGATACCTTACCCTTTCTGACCTTCTCAATTGAGGTGCACTAGCATGTGTCTCATCTGATCTACCATGTGGTGGAACATACTTTCCTGCACTTCTAGTGCTAGGTGTTTTAACATGTGGAATGCCATACTCGTTATCTATAGATTCATCTTCTGAACTTTCATCCATAGGTCTCTTTCCTTTTGCAACTTCTGCACTCCTTTGTGCATTTCTCAATCTCCCACTCCATGGACTGTAGCTGTCACTACTTTCCACATTCTCTTGAGGTCCTGAAGCATCTTCCACATGCTGATTTTCAGCCTTGTTGTTTGTCAAAATTTTCCTTCCATAGCCATCATCATCATTGCTTTCATAGGAATCAACATCCACTGCAATTTTGGGCTTGTACCATGATTCATATTCACTAAATCTGACATCCCTACTTATGTATACTTCCTTACTCACTAGATCGTAGCATTTGTATCCCTTCTTCTCATCAGGATATCCAAGGAAAATGCATTTTATAGCCTTTGGTTCCATCTTCTTTCTCAAATCATCCGGAACATGAACATAACAAACACATCCAAAGACTCTAAGGTATGCAGTAGTGGGTGTCCTGCCATACATTCTCTCATATGGTGACATATTATGAGTCAAGGCTGTAGGTGTTCTATTCATAATGTGAACTGCAGTATGCACTGCTTCTACCCAATATGACAATGGCATGTTCATTTGGTTCATCATTGCCCTTGCAACCTCTACAATAATCCGATTCTTCCTTTCAGCCACACCATTATACTGAGTTGTGTACCTACATGTCATTTGCCTTTTGATACCATGGTCTCTCAAGAAGTCACAAAACTCATATTACATGTACTCTCCACGATTATCTGACCTCATACATTGTACGTAGCATCCAAACTACTTTTCAACCATAAATTTAAATTCCAAGAACTTTTCAAATGCTTCACTTTTATCCTGCATAAAGTACACCCAAGCCATTCTGCTAAAATCATCAATGAAAGTGATATAGAATCTACATCTTCTGCTCATGGAAACATTCTGACATGGGCCCCAAATATCTGAGTGTATTATTTCCAAAGGATAGCTGCTTATTCTCCCCCTCTTTGGAAATGGCAATCTGGACTGCTTGCCAAATTGACAAGCCTCACATACATGATCAAAATTCACATATCTAAAATGCGGTAGACCAGAGACTATCTGTCTTGATTGCATTTGCTTCAATCTTTGCAAATTGACATGACCAATCCTTCTATGCCATAATTCCACATCCTTATCTTGCCCATGTCCTCTCTCAACATACATAGAGTTTTGAATCACTGGAGTACCTGCATCCAAAGCAAATAATCTCCCTTTCTTTCTACCATGAGCAATTACCCTGCCAGTTCTCCCATTATGGAGCTCTTTAATGAAACATCCAAACTTATTCAATCTCACCTGCAACCCTCGATCTGTCATTTGACCAACCGATGCTAAGTTATTAGTTATTGTGGGCACATAAAGTACATCACCAAGCTTATTCTCAATCCCATCTTTAGTAACAAGTGGCACACTACCAATATGTGTAATTTTATGTAAAGTATCATCATCAGTGGCAACATATTCCTCATTCTGCATTTTCTCCTTGCTATCAAACCACTGAGAATGATGAGTCATGTGGTTTGTAGCTCTTGAATCCAAAAACCAATCATTCTCACGAAGAGGGTGAGTCATGCTCCCAAGCACATGCTCCATAGTAAATAGGTGACCTCTAGGTGATCCACCTCTAGGTCCATAACCTATACCACCATAAGTGCCTGCATAGTGACCATATTGGGTCCTTCCACAATCCCTAGACATGGCATTCTGTTTTTAATAACAATCCCTCTCAAAGTTACCAAATTTCCCACAATAATGGCAAGTGCCATCTCTCTGTGAAGAAGGACTAGACCATCCTCTACCTCTAGGGAAAGATCTCCCCCTGCCTCTATGCATGTAGTCACCACGACCAAAGTTACCTCTTCCACGATAAAAAACATAATTATTATGACCAAGTGAAGAACCTCTAGCTCTAGATGAGCTACCACGACCTCTCTAGTGATAGAAAACACTATCTCCACCTGCATCCACTGCTAGATGCATTCAATCCCAACTTGATTTCTTCTGTAAGTAGCAATTCAATAAGCTCCTCAAAGTATGGCATAGAGCCTCATCTAACTCAAATAGAGGTATCCAAAGATTTGAAAGCTGCTCCAAGTCCATTTACTGTCACTGACACTAAATCATCATCATCAGCAGGTGCATTAATGGATGCAAGGTCTTCTGCAATTTGCTTGATTTTTGCCACATAGTCATTGATACTACGATTGCCTCTCCATGCACCATGTAATCTCTGCTTGAGTTGTATCTTACGAGCCTCTGTACATGTTTTATACATTTTTTCTATGATTTCCCATGCCTCCTTACAAGTACTTTCCTTTTTTATATGAGGAATCAAAACTTCTAAAATACATATAGAGATCCAATGCAAAACCTTCTTGTTCTTCCCTGTCCAATCCTTGTACGCTTTCTTTTTCTCTTCAGTTGGATGTTCAAGAACTTTTGGACATTCATCATCACCTGTTATGAGGTCCCATAGACCTCTACCCATCAAAAAATTCTCCATCTTCTCCATCCTCTGTAAGACCAAACACTATGGTCGATTTGTCTCCCACAATCTGAGTGATCTGTGCCATGTCAGACATTATGGCTGCTACAAATTAAGAAAAAAATAGCAATACAACTGTCTACAAATGATATTCAGTAGTATGCCCCAATCCGGAACATCAATGGTCCAATCCGAGACCAAAAAGCATAAAAAATAGTCCAAAAATGCATGTAAAAATAGCTTCCAGCAATATGATTGCCATACATGTGTCCAAAATCTGTCATATACATCCATCCATGATGCCAACATGTCATACATTCAGTTCCCAATAGGAAATATCCAATTCGGATTCCAAATGATGTCCGTATGACCCAAAATGCATCAAAACATGGGTCTAAAATTGACCATCTTCCTGTAAATTTTTTGCAGTTTTTTTGTACCAAGCTGGAAGTACATATCAAGCTAAAGCTATAGAAATTTTCCCAGAAGCATTATCATCGATTGGTACTGAGGTTTGGATGCAAATCAACCACGAACATCAACTTCTGTCATTCATCCTCGCAACCAATGGTATGCATCATGGCATCACTAATGATAGCAGTCCCAGAGACTCAAGAAGGACAACATCCTGCTACACCCACAATGAATGATTTACTTGTAATTGGACCTGGGGTCTTAGGAAGGCTAGTTGCAAGATTGTGGATGAAGGAGTGTCCCAGTTCTTCTATTGTTGGTGAAACAATTACCACATCACATCATCATGAGCTGCAGTCACTAGGAATATCCCAATTGTTAAAGATAGCCTGTTTGGGGACCGCTTTCCTTATCTGATATTTTGTTCACCTCCATCTCTAGTAGTGTTGTGTATGACTGCAGTGACAGTATTTGTGATGAGGACACACCAACTGTTCCAATCGGTAGAAATCCGAGGATAGTGTTGAGATATCGAGCTCCACTCGTGATACGCCAGGGTGACCGTTGTGTATTTATGTCACCGACTTGTCAGTTGCAGACGCGGTTGGTACACCGCCCATGAATAATAGCTACATGATAGCTATCCTTATCTACTCTAGTTCGTGGCTCAGTTAGTATGCCACCTTAGTTAGTTGAGTTTGGTTTGAGACCCATATATAGGGTTCTTCTATTTCTTTGTACTTGAGTTCTTTTGGCTTACACAACTAAGAAGAGGAAAACTGTTTTTCAGCCTCCACCCTTGTGTGTCTTCCCCCATTGTGCAAGCAAGAAAGCTTCAAGCGAGACTCCTTCCTTCTCTCCCACAATCTTGACATGGTATCAGAGCCTTGTTCGTGGTAAGGAGCTCAAGAAAGCAAGCCAAGCTCGCGGTGTTCTGGTAAGAGGAGCAGTGTTGCTTTCATTTTCTGTTTCGGGAGCAGATCTCTGCAGGTAGCACAGCCGGAAAGTGCAGGAGTGCATTGTCTCAGGTTGAGACGCCCTTCGCGGTGAAGCAAGAGGACAGTATATGCTGCGGGAGAGGGCTTTAGCCCCTGGCGACCTTGTTTTTTTTATTTGAGGCCATTTCGGGGCCTGTTTTGGAGGCGGAAGTTTTCTGCACGCACTCAGGAAAAGGCCCAGTTTTATGCTGTGCAGCCACTGTTCTACAGGTCGGTGAATAGTTACTGTAAAAATTGCTTTGTATGCTTGTATGCAGAGACATTGGGAGTTACAGAATCATCCCTGTTGCCTGTTGATGCAAAATCGTCACTAGGAAGTGACTGTGTGGTCAAATACCACTTTCGCCAGTTTTGCAGATTTTCCCTTGTGAGGGTGAAGCTGTGGTTTTTGCAGTGACAGAATTTTTTGCGGTCTTCTGTAATGGCATCTGATTCTCTTTCACATATTGTCACTGAAAAGCTTGACAAGAACAACTTCCAAGCATGGAAGTTTAGAATGACGAATTTCCTTATGGGAAAAGGATATTGGGAATTTGTTGCAGGAAATGAAGAAGAACCAGTTCTTCCTGATGTTCCCAATCAACAGCGAATGCAGGCATTTAAATCATGGCATGAGAGAGCCAGAAAAGTTATGTACTGGCTGTCTATCAGCATTTCAGATTCTATGATTGTGCATATTCAGGATGCAAGTACGCCAAAGGAGGCATGGGATACTCTGTCAAAAATGTATAGCACAAATACTCAAGCCAGGAAAATGCAGCTCAAGCAAGAGTTGCACAATGTGCAAAGAGAAAGTATGAGCATCAATGACTACCACATGAAGGTGAAGAAGATTGCAGATGCACTTGCTTCCATTGGGTCGCCAGTGGAAGATGATGATTTAGTTTCTGTGACCTTGAATGGTCTAGGAAAGGATTATGCACAGTTTCGGACATCCATTTCAGTTCGTGAAAGATTTCCTGATTTTGAGGAGCTGATTGCTCTTCTAATTTCTGAGGAGCAGAGAAATGGTGGTGCATCTGCTTCAGGAGGAACTTCAAAAGAAGCTGTCTTCTACTCAAATGCTGGAAGAGGTAGAGGCAGAGGTAGAGGAGGCCGATTTGGAGGCCGTGGTAGAAATCAGAATATGCAGCAAACTCAAGAAAACCAGTCCTATGGAGGAGGACGTGGTAACTCTAGAGGCAGGGGGAGCCAAAGAGGTCGTGGTGGATGGCAAAGAGGCCAAAATGCAAACAGCAATGTTGAATGCTACTACTGTGGTAAAATGGGTCATATGGCTAAAGACTGCTATAAAAAGCAGAATGACATCATGAATGGAAAACTGCAACAAGGAAATTATGCATCCTCTAGTAGACAGGGTGATGACAGAAATGAGCATCTGTTTATGGTGCAGCACATGAACAATTCTGTGACAAGTGCAGAAGAAAGCAATGATGTATGGTATGTTGACTCAGGTGCATCAAACCACATGACAGGTCATGCAGAATGGATGGAGGATGCAAGGAAAATGGAAAAACCAGGATTTGTGGAGACTGGTGATGATACTGCACATCCTATTGTGCAGATTTGGAAAAATTCCCTTGTCTATGCAGGATGGGAAAAAGAAATACATGTCCGATGTATTTCATGTCCCGAATATCACCATGAATCTAGTTTCTGTTGGTCAAATGGTTGAACAGGGCTTGCAGGTCAGATTTAATCCTCATGGATGCTTTGTTGAGGATATGAAAAATAAAGGTCGCTTGATAGCAAAAGGAAAGAAGAAGGGCAGAATGTTTACATTGGATGCAGACATGTCTGAATTGAGTGCAGCAATGTTTGCACATGGGACCGGTGTAGTTGCAGATATTGATATCTGGCATAAACGCATTGGTCATGTTAATGTACAGCGACTTAAATCAATGCAGGCCCAAAATATTGTTGCAGGTTTGCCGAAATTCAAGGTTGCAGAAATGCATAAGGTATGTGAAGCCTGTCAGTTCGGAAAACAGGCAAGGAAACCATTTCCTAGACATGTTCAAGAGAGTAAGAAGCCATTGGAATTAATCCACTCTGATGTGTGGACAACTAAAGCTGCATCTCTTGGAGGCTGTCATTATTTTGTCAGTTTTATTGATGACTATAGCAGAAAAGTTTGGGTGTATTTTATGAAAAAGAAAAGTGAAGTTTTTGGGCATTTCAAAACTCTTAAAGCTATGGTTGAAAAAGAAACAGGCTTGCAGATAAAATGCCTAAGGTCAGATGGAGGGGGAGAGCACCTCTCAAATGAGTTTGCAAGGTTCTTGCAGGAGCATGGCATAAAGCAGCAATATTCATGCAGTCATACCCCACAACAAAATGGAATTGCAGAAAGAAAAAACAGGCATATTGGAGAGGTATCTCGTGCCATGCTCAATGAAAAAGACTTGCCAGATTTTTATTGGGCTGAAGCAGTTGCTACAGCAGTCTACATAATGAACAGGACTCCCACTGCAGCAATACATGGAATGACTCCAGAGGAGAGGTATACTGGTAGGAAACCAAATATTTCTCATTTGAAAATTTTTGGTTGTATTGCCTATGTACATGTGCCAGATGAGTTGAGATCCAAGTTGGATCCAAAAGCTGAGAAGTGCATCTTTATTGGTTACTCTCTGCAGCAAAAAGGGTATAGATGCTATAACCCTTCTACTCGTAAGTTTATAGTGAGCAGAGATGTTGTTTTTTATGAGATGAGTAGCTGGTATAAACCAGTAAATGTGATTGATGATGTAGATGCACAAAATGGTAATGCTGCACAAAATTCACAGCAGCAGTCACAAAATATTAGTGGACCTGGAGCGTCCTCTAGTAGTGGTTCACATTCTTCGCCATGGACAGGCAGATTGAGATCAGGAGAATCTTCTCAAAGTAATGCAGATAGTGGTATGCAGGTATCACGAAAAGGAAAAGAGAAGGTTGATCAGCCCATGTTTGATGTGAATGCAGGTCACTCTTATGTGGATGGTGAATCCAGTGGCTCAGAACAGAGCATTGATGATGAGTTGGGTATTCCTTCTATTGTTACACCTGGAGTAAGGAAGACCAGGGATGTTTTGAGAGCACCTGGGAGTGAAGCTACTTTGCGCAGGTCTACGAGAGCTAGGTATCCTGTGGATAGGCTGAAATATGATGGATTTACAGCCATTCACTATGCATATATGGTTAAAGTGATACAGGAACCAGAACCCACTTCTTTTGAGGAAGCCATGGGAAAAGAAAAATGGGAGAAAGCCATGGATGAAGAAATGGATGCCTTGGAAGCAAATGCTACATGGGAATTGGTACCTTTGCCTAAAGGTAAAAATGCAATTGGCTGTAAGTGGGTTTATAAGGTGAAGCACAATGCAGATGGTTCTGTGAATAGATACAAGGCAAGATTAGTAGTCAAGGGGTATGCACAAACATATGGCATTGACTATGAAGAAACATTCAGTCCGGTTGCAAGGATGGCAACCGTAAGAGCAGTCATTGCTATGGCTGCATCAAAGGGATGGTCTTTACATCAGATGGATGTAAAGAATGCCTTCTTGCATGGTGATTTGCAAGAAGAGGTCTATATGGAGCAGCCACCAGGTTATGTGCGTGCTGTTCATCCTGAGTTTGTTTGCAGGTTGAAGAAAGCCTTGTATGGCTTGAAGCAAGCACCTAGAGCATGGTCTGACAAGATAGGACAGTATCTTGTCACTATTGGCTTTCAGATTTCCAAGGCAGATTTCTCACTTTATGTGAGAAAAACAGAGAAAGGTATTATGCTACTTGTCATTTATGTTGATGATTTGATTATGACAAGTGACAGTGATGAAGATATCCTTCATGTGAAAATGCTATTGAAGCAGAAGTTTGAGATGAAGGATTTGGGAGAGCTACGTTATTTCTTGGGCATTGAGGTGATTAGATCACCAAGTGGGATACAGCTCTTGCAGAGACAATATGGATTGGACATGCTGTCCAAATATGGGATGACAGGCTGTAAGCCTATTTCAGTTTCTTTGGAGCAGAATGTGAAGCTGAGCACAGATGCAGGTGAGCTTCTAGAAGACCCTACTATGTACAGACGCATAGTAGGAAGTTTGATTTATATGACTATTACCAGGCCAGATTTGAGCTATGCTGTTGGATTGGTAAGTCAGTTTATGCAGGCTCCAAGGAAACCACATTTGGATGCGGCTAGACGCATACTCAGGTATGTGAAGTCCACATTGCAGTATGGACTATTTTATGAGACTGGGGTTCAGATACAGTTGCATGGATACACTGATGCTGATTGGGCTGGTAGTATTTCTGATAGACGATCTACCAGTGGATATGTGTTCTCTTTTGGGAGTGCTGCAGTCACTTGGAGCAGCAAGAAACAGCCTACAGTTGCCTTGTCGAGCACAGAGGCTGAGTACAGGGGTGCAGCAATGGCTGCATGTGAGGTAGCTTGGTTGCATAAGCTACTTTATGATATGCATCAGTCTACAGATGGACCAGTTGTCATTTATTGTGACAACATGAGTAGTATACACTTGGCAAATAACCCAGTCTATCATGCTAGAACAAAGCACATTGAGGTGCATTATCACTATGTGCGAGAGAGGGTTTTACTAGGTCTTATTGATCTAGTTTATGTCAGCACAGAGGATCAGGTAGCTGACATATTCACGAAGGCATTGGGCGCAGAGAAGCTGTGCAAGTTCAGAGACCTGCTTGGTGTGCAGGAATTGGGATTGAGCTCGAGGGGGAGTGTTGAGATATCGAGCTCCACTCGTGATACGCCAGGGTGACCGTTGTGTATTTATGTCACCGACTTGTCAGTTGCAGACGCGGTTGGTACACCGCCCATGAATAATAGCTACATGATAGCTATCCTTACCTACTCTAGTTCGTGGCTCAGTTAGTATGCCACCTTAGTTAGTTGAGTTTGGTTTGAGACCCATATATAGGGTTCTTCTATTTCTTTGTACTTGAGTTCTTTTGGCTTACACAACTAAGAAGAGGAAAAATGTTTTTCAGCCTCCACCCTTGTGTGTCTTCCCCCATTGTGCAAGCAAGAAAGCTTCAAGCGAGACTCCTTCCTTCTCTCCCACAATCTTGACAGATAGATGTTCTTTTGAAAGTTGAGGAGGAGGTTCTAGGAGTAGGAGGCACAGTTGTGCGATTAGCAGGGCTATATACATTGGATCATGGAGCTCATGCTTACTGGGCTAAAAAAGGCATTGTTGATGCTTGGCCAGATCAGTAAACATCATCGCAATAGTCAACACATCAGATCCCTTAGACAACAGTGCCTACTACCTGTGCCACAATTGCCTTCACCAACAGACATTTCCTGCTTGTTTGGAGGTCATTAATGCTTACCAACATTGAACCATGGGAAATTGCTGCAGATCAGAAGGGATCAAACTCAGAAAAGAGGTCCCTTTGATTCCCAATAATGGCAACGACGACAACTCTACAGGCGTTCCCCGTGTCATTGTACATACTAAGTACTCTCAGAGCTACAATTAGATCAAAAAAGCTCTCCTCCCTCACAGAGCTCCATCACGAGATGTACTGCATTGTCATCTTCATACACACCTTCCAAGAGATACGTGATGCCAAAGCAGATGGTACTTCTCTGTAATGCTCTGATACCAAATGATAAACTGAAGTGGAGGGGGTTCAAGAGATGGAGCAAATCAGAGGTCAGGAGCTACATGTTATCTTCTCTTGCATTATTCTTCTTCCATTCTCAGAGTCTACTACAACAAGTGGTATCCTCCAAAGATAGATACCCCCAACTTAAGGACACTTTACATATGCTTCTATTTTAGATACATACATCCATAGGGTATGGCTTAGGATATGTCGTATTTATCAACAGCCTAGAATGAGAAAGCTAAGGATTAGGTGTCCTTTCTTCGTAGAAAGCCATGGTGGGAGGTTGTAGTTAACAAGAACTAGAGGCCACATACTATAAGAAGTTGAACGAAGACCGAATGGGTTCACACCATCCATAGCAAGACCAAGCCTTCCTTTGCTCTCATGCAAAGCCTGGAAAGGTAGAGTCAATGTGGCTCCATGTGCGTGAATTTGCTGATATTCGTTGGGCTCCATCATGTGATCTATTTTGTGCATGCCACATTGTCAAGCTCACCAAGCCCGAGCACCACTCTTTGGACATGTCTCCATAGTCTCCTACTCTCCTCGAAATAGCATGCAATCATTGACACATGCATGGATGCCGTTGTAGTCCATTCCAAGCTTTCGTAAAACATGACGCGAATCATCATGAGACTCAAGCATGGTATTTTCAAGTGATAATATATGATACTTTAGCAACCTGAAAAGAAATCATAAAACACCTTGAGAAAGAACAATTGTTTTTTATAATGGTGCCGAAATGAAATAAGCGAATCGTATGTAGAAGGTACCTGAACAACTTGATCACACTCGCATTGCTCCACCCGTATTTTACTTGCACACTTAGCAGTGCAAGTAGTGTCTTTAGGTGAGATACTTGGCACCCATCATATAATGGTATGGATGCTTCCTCTCTAAGCGGATCAAATGTCTCCGCATCCATGGGCATCAATGCATCGATTATTGCCTCCACCTTAGGCTCTAAGATTGTAGGAAAGTCTGAAAGGCTGCTTGTCTCCATTGGTATTGACAATATAGACTGGGTAGTGCCTTCCAAGTGGTGGATTGGCTCAAGCACTCCATCCATTGCATGCCTATGAAATCTCCTAACTGGCCACAATAGGTACACTCCTCCTTGGGATCAGACGTCACCTCCCTGTATAAATTTTGCAACCACATCCAATGTTTTTGTAAATGATATTCAATTAGTTTGCGAATATAATGCATGATTGATACACACCTTTCTTACCGTTTGCTCAAAGTTTGAGATCCGCCTAATCAATGATCTTCGATTGAAACTTGCCGAAACATCGTACGTGTTCTATAGACAAGCGACGCTTTCATATGATTGCTAGCTTGCATTGAGAGCAAAGACACAGTACACGCTTATTAAGATACGCCTGGTGATCTTGAACATCATGACCTTTATTGTTTTCCATTTTGTCTACATTACGACAAACAATTTATTTTTGTTCTTATTCTCTTTTTCTTTCTTAACTTGTTTGAGAATGCATTTTTTCTCTTGTAACTCAACAAAATTAACGTCAACTAAAGTCTTAGTTTTCTCCCCCTTTCATTGCATCTTTCTTTGCGCTCTTCATTTTATGTTATCTCCCCTTTCTCTTTCTTCCTCTCTCTCTCTTTCTTTGTTGCCCCTCTCTTTGATTCTCTCCACCCCCTTATGTTTTCTCACTCATTCTCCTCTCTCCCTCCCTCTCTCTCTCTCTCTTTTTCCCCATTTCTTTATTGTCTTTCATGTTTATTCTCTCTATCTCTCATTCTCTCTTCCTTTTCCTTTCTTTTTCTCCCTCTCTCATTTCCTATCTTTCTCCCTCAATGCACCACATTCTCAAGAGAAATGCTCTCTTTGTTTCTCTTTACCCCCTCGTATTTTCTCACTCATTCTCCTCTCTCCCTCCCTCCCTCTCTCTCTCTCTCTCTCTCTCTCTCTCTCTCTCTCTCTCTTTGTCTTTCTCTATTCTCTTTCATGTTTATTCTCTCTCTCTTGTTCTCTCTTCCTTTTCCTTTCTTCTTCTCCCTCTCTCATTTCCTCTCTTTCTCTCTCAATGCGCATCATTCTTAAAAAAACAAGAACAAGAACAAACCCTCTCTTTGTTTCTCTCTACCCCCTCATATTTTCCCATTCATTCTCCTCTCTCTCTCTCTCTCTCTCTCTCTCTCTCTCTCTCTCTCTCTCTCTCTCTCTCGTTCTTCCTTCCTTTTCCTTTCTTCTTTTCCCTCTCTCATTTCCTCTCTTTCTCCCTCGATGCACCTCATTCTCAACAAAAACAAACAAAATAAAAGAAGAAAGAACAAGAGCAAACCAAGAGGGAGTAATGTAATCACCGCAAAGGCCCAAGGATAGATTCTTGGTCTCCTCTTCGTGATGGTCCCTCTTTGCCCTTCATGCACTTCCTCCTCTTCTTCGCGAATAGCGACAGCGGCGACGGCGGTGGCAAGAAGCTCTCCTTCTCTCTCTTTCTCTCCTCTCCTGCACAAACACACAATCTCTTTTGATCTTCGCAGAAAAATTCCGCGCTCGAGTTTCGACCGCTTTTTTTTACTCTCTGAGTACCATTGCTATTTGCGTTGCAATTGCGATGCAAATAGCAAAGCCACTAATATGCGTCACAACTAGCCGTTGCTATTCCCCTATATCCTTGTAGTGATTGGATTTTTTATAAGCTTCTTTTTCTTAATGTTATCACTTAGAACACATTAATTTCAAGATGATGTGCTAAGCATGGGCTTGGTGAGGAAGCACTTATGACTTTTAGAAAGATGCAACTAGAGGGAATATGTCCAAATGATGATACACTTGTAGCTTGAAAGCTTGTGCTATTGTAGGAGCCTTGGAAATAGGCCAAGAGATAGATACAAAAATTCTCAAGAGGTGGTTGGAAAAAGATGTGCTTGTAGCCAATGCTTTGAATGATATGTGTAGCAAATGTGGGCATCTTGCAGAAGTACGCAAAGTGTTAGATAATCTTCTTGTTTGAGGTGCTTGTTCCTAGAATGCACTAATTACAGGATAGATAATCTTCTTGTTTGAGATGCTTGTTCCTAGAATGCACTAATTACAAGATACATAGAGAATGGTCTTGGTGAGGAAACATTGAGATGCTATGAATGGATGCAGTTGGAGGGTGGTCGCAGGTTGAAAGCATGAAATCTTGTTCACCAAGCCCATGTTCAAGAAATCTTGAGATTAATGCAATCCAAGAGAATGAATCTCAAATGGAAGCTTGTCAAATATTGCTTGTCCCACCACAAGATCACCACATTTCATGTACATGTAACAACTATGTTGTCCACCAAAGTCTCACGACATTCCATGTTCCTCTTTTGACCACATTAGCATGTAGTTATCTTGCCTTCTCTATAGTTGGAACTATACAACAAGCTCTCAAGATGCAAGGGTATGTGGTTGTATCTAGAGGCATGCTATCCTTCTACATCTCTTGCAAACAACTCAAGGCTTCCTCACCATGTCTATGGCCAATGAATTCTCCAATAAGAGCATTCCAAGAAAGTATACTACCAATAGGAAGCTTGAGCATAATTGACTGAGCATCTATGAGCAAGCAAGATTTACTATACATGTCTAGTAATGTGTTGCCCACAAAGATACAACCTTACAATTCTCTTTTGGCTACCTCAATATGTATTTCTTGGCCATGTTTTGACGCTCCCATAAACCCACAAGTTTTCACACAACAAGTATAGGTAACAAAAATCAAAGGTATTCCTTCCAACTACATTTGTTCACAATAATGAAAGGTCTCCTCACCAAGTCCATGTTTAGCATATGCTGCAATCAATGCATTCCATGAGTTAGTGTCTTAAGTAGGAAGCTTAGTAAACATACTTTGCGATATTAACCTCCCTACACCGAAAAGGGTGGGATGGAAGAGGTTAAAGATCCTAAGAGGCTGGACCCAGATCATGATGAATATGAAGATTTTAATGACCCAGTGTTGATCCCAAAGGGGAGGACTAAATGTCCTCCTCTTTATAGGGATCTCCCAGTGTTTTATGGGTTGCCAAATGAGGATCCGATGATTCATTTAAGAGAATATGGCCTAACTTGCATTGGAAGTGGGTTCGACGATATACATCGGATTCTTGTATTCCCAAGTACCCTAAAGGGAGAGGCAAGAAAATGGTACTGGAGCCTCCCAAGAGGGTCGATCAAATCGTTTGAGAAGTCTTGTGATAGATTTCTAGATGAGTATGAAAAGAAGCTCCCTATGATTCAGGTCTTAGGGCAGCTTATGCAGATTAGACAGGAGTCTTATCCTTCTGTTAAAGAGTATGCTAGAGCCTTTGATAGTACTCTTAGGCTTTGGCCAAGAAAAGCCAGTGCACTACCAGATGATGTGCTATGTGAGCTCTTTTTGAATGGCTTAGAGATTAATACACAAATCCAAGTGGGAATGCGGAATCCTAAGTCGTTAAGGGAAGAAAAAATGCATGCCATTGATTATGAGGGTCATATTCAGAGATGTTGGGAAAACTTTTGGAGTTTTCCCCGCTCAGTACAAGTGCATCCTAGCTTCCAACCATTTCTGCAAGAAGACAACTCACTTGTTGATACCAAGGCAGCCTACGAGGGTAGCCTTCGCGGCCAAAATCTCACAGCAGAAAATGGCTATCCTATGAGTAGTAATGACATGTCTCTCAGTGAAAAGGTTCCAAGTCATGTAAGTCCCATTAGGGCTTGCAATACTTCCACGAGGAGGTAGTTGTGATGGCGACATGGATAGAACCAATGGGCCTATGAGTGTTGATAAGCATTCTGTGTGTGGTTCTAATTTTGTTGCCAGTAAGGCTCTTGAGAGACCTTTGGTGTCGGAATCATGCTTCCGAGTGGATGTTGTTCCGTTCAGTGAAAGCATGGTTCTTATGGAAAAAAATTTGCAGTATGGACGTAAACAAGTAAAGACATCTTTTGTAAAGAGGATGCAAAATGCTAAAAGTCCACGTGTGCTTCACAAAGGTCATAAGGACGTGAGGTCATTTGGCCATAGGGATAAGTTTGCATTGAGTTAGTTAGACCAGTGCAACAAATTGAGGGAATGCAAGAATATTAAGGGAAATGTGAGATGGGTTTAGAGACCCAAAATCTCCAAAAGTGTAGCAGGAGTGTCGGATGCAAGGCCAAGGATCCCATCTGGATATATTTTGTCGAACCCCCAAGAGGATAAGACTGGATATACATCTGACAATATACACTGCCTTGGGATACACCCATGTGATGTGCCTAGGCTTGAAGTTCTACCTAGTTTGGGTCGCAGCACTGATTTATGTGAAAACCCAAATAGGGGAGGTTCGAATGAGTACAAAGCTATGATTCTTTCTCCCAAAGGAGCCACTCAGCCGCTTGAACGACCAGTTTATTCTGATGACAATAAATGTGGGATACGTGAGCCCACTGAGGCCGTTCATTCAGCTCATAGTGCCCAAGAAGGGATCGGCCTTATTGATGAGTTATTTGTGGAAAGGCTTGGACTTGTAGCTCTACAAAAAAAAAAACCTAAGATAAAAAAATACAAGATCAAGCTTTTAGCTAACTTGCATGAGTAGCATGGGGCTAGTCGACCTATGATATGCTATCCTTGGCACCCTAGGTAGTCTGATAGGCTGTGATGTATATGCCAAGGACATCAGCATTAGGTGGACTAAAATGACCTATCTAGTTTTAAGCTAGAAAGGTTAGTTGCTTTGGATATTACGTCCAGATTTCATTAGGCCAAGAGGGCCCGTCTGTTTAGTATAGGTACGGTTAATGGTTGCTTGTTTTAGTTCTGTGCTAGACAGGTTTGAAGAAGACCTTGGAAGGAGCCTTTGTTGCACAGAAGCTTCTCGTGGCCCTATCCAGGTGAGACCGGAGTCCAAGGCATGAAGTCCCAGGTTTAGGTTAGGTATGTCTGAGGGAGGTCTGAGTAGTCGTTGCCTCGTGTAAAGACATTGCCAGACATCGGAAGACCTATTTTTGAAGGTGTCCTAGTGACCCTGTTCTGCTAGCCTGCTAGGCGGCTGTTTTGGGAGTTCTTGTTAGTTGTGAGGCAGTTAGAGAAGCCTGCCAGAAGAAAAATAATGATGATGAGAGAAAAAGCCCTAAATATCCCAAAAGATAATAAATATATACAAAGGTGTGTAAAAAGGGGTTCTAACCTCCATAAAAATAGAAAAGCAACGAAAGGAAAATGTATAAGCAGTTGATCATCGCCTTGCGAAGGCTTGGTAGGTTCCTGGAGACGAGTCAGACCCAGGGCCGATGCCTTGTCTGTCAGGATTGTGGGAGAGAAGGAAGGAGTCTCACTTGTAGCTTTCTTGCTTGCACAATGGGGGAATACACACAAGGGTGGAGGCTGAAAACAGTTTTCCTCTTCTTAGTTGTGTAAGCCAAAATAACTCAAGTACATAGAAATAGAAGAACCCTATATATGGGTCTCAAACCAAACTCAACTAACTAAGGTGGCATACTAACTGAGCCACGAACTAGAGTAGATAAGGATAGCTGTCATCTGGCTATTATTCATGGGCGGTGTACCAACCGCATCTGCAAAACTGACAAGTCGGTGACATAAATCCACAATGGTCACCCTGGCATATCACGAGTGGAGCTCGATATCTCAACACTCCCCCTCGAGCTCAATCCCAATTCCTGCATACCAAGCAGGTCTCTGAACTTGCGCAGCTTCTCTGCGCCCAATGCCTTCGTGAATATGTCAGCTACCTGATCCTCTGTGCTGACATAAACTAGATCAATAAGACCTAGTAAAACCCTCTCCCGCACATAGTGATAATGCACATCAATGTGCTTTGTTCTAGCATGATAGACTGGATTATTTGCAAAGTGTATACTACTCATGTTGTCACAATAAATTACAACTGGCCCATCTGTAGGCTGATGCATATCATAAAGTAGCTTATGCAACCAAGCTACCTCACATGCAGCCATTCCTGCACCCCTGTACTCAGCCTCTGTGCTCGACAAGGCAACTATAGGTTGTTTCTTGCTGCTCCAAGTGACTGCAGCACTCCCAAAAGAGAACACATATCCACTGGTAGATCGTCTATTAGAAATACTACCAGCCCAATCAGCATCAGTGTATCCATGCAACTGTATCTGAACCCCAGTCTCATAAAATAGTCCATACTGCAATGCGGACTTCACATACTTGAGTATCCGTCTAGCCGCATCCAAATGCGGTTTCCTTGGAGCCTGCATAAACTGACTTACCAATCCAACAGCATAGCTCAAATCTGGCCTGGTAATAGTCATATAAATCAAACTTCCTACTTTGCGTCTGTACATAGTAGGGTCTTCCAGAAGCTCACCTGCATCTGCGCTCAGCTTCACATTTTGCTCCAAAGGAACTGAAATAGGCTTACAGCCTGTCATCCCATATTTGGACAGCATGTCCAATTCATACTGCCTCTGCAAGAGCCGTATTCCACTTGGTGATCTAATCACCTCAATGCCCAAGAAATAACGTAGCTCTCCCAAATCCTTCATCTCAAACTTCTGCTTCAATAGCATTTTCACATGAAGGATATCTTCGTCACTGTCACCTGTCATAATCAAATCATCAACATAAATGACAAGTAGCATAATACCTTTCTCTATTTTTCTTTGAGAAATCTGCCTTGGAAATCTGAAAGCCAATAGTGACAAGATACGGTCCTATCTTGTCAGACCATGCTCTAGGTGCTTGCTTCAAGCCATACAAGGCTTTCTTCAACCTGCAAACAAACTCAGGATGAACAGCATGCGCATAACCTGGTGGCTGCTCCATATATACCTCTTCTTGCAAATCACCATGCAAGAAGGCATTCTTTACATCCATCTGATGTAAAGACCATCCCTTTGATGCAGCCATAGCAATGAGTGCTCTTACGGTTGCCATCCTTGCAACCGGACTGAATGTTTCTTCATAATTAATGCCATATGTTTGTGCATGCCCCTTGACTACTAATCTTGCTTTCTATCTGTTCACAGAACCATCTGCATTGTGCTTCACCTTATAAACCCACTTACAGCCAATTGCATTCTTACCTTTAGGCAAAGCTACCAATTCCCATGTAGCATTTGCTTCCAAGGCATCCATTTCTTCATCCATGGCTTTCTCCTATTTTTTTTTCCCATGGCTTGCTCAAAAGAAGTGGGTTCTGGTTCCTGTATCACTTTGACCATATATGCATAGTGAATGGCTGTAAATCCATCATATTTCAGCCTATCCACAGGATACCTAGCTCTGGTAGACCTGCGCAAAGTAGGTTCACTCCCCCAGGTGCTCTCAAAACATCCCTGGTCTTCCTTACTCCAGGTGTAACAATAGAAGGAATACCCAACTCATCATCAATGCTCTATTCTGAGCCATTGGATTCACCATCCACATAAAAGTGACCTACATTGACATCAAACATGGGCTGATCTACCTTCTCTTTTCCTTTTCGTGATACCTGAATACCACTATCTGCATTGCTTTGAGAAGATTCTCCTGATCTCAATCTGCCTGTCCATGTCGAAGAATGTGAACCACTGCTAGAGGACGCTCCAGGTCCACTAATATCTTGTGGTGACTGCTGCTATGAATTCTTGCAACATTACCATTTTGTGCATCTACATTATCAATCACATTTACTAGTTTATACCAGCTACTCATCTCATCAAAAACAACATCTCTGCTCACTGTAAACTTATGAGTAGAAGGGTTATAGCATCTATACCCTTTTTGCTGCAGAGAATAACCAATAAAGATGCAGTTCTGAGCTTTTGGATCCAGCTTGGATCTCAACTTATCTGGCACATGAACATAGGCAATGCAACCAAAAATCTTCAAATGAGAAATATCTGGTTTCCTACCAGTATACCTCTCCTCTGGAGTCATCCCATGTATTGCTGCAGTGGGAGTCATGTTCATTATGTAGACTGCTGTAGCAACTGCTTCAGCCCAGTAAAAATCTGGCAAGTCTTTTTCGTTGAGCATGGCACGAGATACCTCTCCAATATGCCTATTTTTCCTTTCTGCAATTCCATTTTGTTGTGGGGTATGACTGCATGAATATTGCTGCTTTATGCCATGCTTCTGCAAGAACCTTGCAAACTCATTTGAGAGGTACTCTCCCCCTCCATCTGACCTTAGGCATTTTATTTGCATGCCTGTTTCTTTTTCAACCACAGCTTTAAGAGTTTTGAAATGCCCAAAAACTTCACTTTTCTTTTTCATAAAATACACCCAAACTTTTCTGCTATAGTCATCAATAAAAGTGACAAAATAATGACAGCCTCCAAGAGATGCAGCTTTAGTAGTCCACACATCAGAGTGGATTAATTCCAAAGGCTTCTTACTCTCTTGAACATGTTTAGGAAATGGTTTCCTTGCCTGTTTTCCAAACTGACAGGCTTCACATACCTTATGCATTTCTGCAACCTTGAATTTTGGCAATCCTGCAACAATATTTTGGGCCTGCATTGATTTAAGTTGTTGTACATTAACATGACCAATGTGTTTATGCCAGATATCAATATCTGCAACTACACCGGTCCCATGTGCAAACATTGCTGCACTCAATTCAGGCATGTCTGCATCCAATGTAAACATTCTGCCCTTCTTCTTTCCTTTTGCTATCAAGCGACCTTTATTTTTCATATCCTCAACAAAGCATCCATGGGAATTAAATCTGACCTGCAAGCCCTGCTCAACCATTTGACCAACTGAAACCAGATTCTTGGTGATATTCGGGACATGAAATACATCGGACAGGTATTTCTTTTTCCCATCCTGCATAGACAAAGGAATATTTCCAATCTGCACAATAGGATGTGCAGTATCATCACCAGTCTCCATAAATCCTGGTTTTTCCATTTTCCTTGCATCCTGCATCCATTCTGCATGACCTGTCATGTGGTTTGATGCACCTGAGTCAACATACCACACATCGTTACTTTCTTCTGCACTTATCACAGAATTGGTCATGTGCTGCACCATAAACAAATGCTCATTTCTGTCATCACCCTGTCTACTAGAAGATGCATAATTCCCTTGTTGCAGTTTTCCATTCATGATGTCATTCTGCTTTTTATAGCAGTCTTTAGCCATATGACCCATTTTACCACAGTAGTAGCATTCAACATTGCTGTTTGCATTTTGCCCTCTTTGCCATCCACCACGACCTCTTTGGCTCCCCCTACCTCTAGAGTTACCACGTCCTCCTCCATAGGACTGGTTTTCTTGAGTTTGCTGCATATTCTGATTTCTACCACGGCCTCCAGATCGGCCTCCTCTACCTCTGCCTCTACCTCTTCCAGCATTTGAGTAGAAGGTAGCTTCTTTTGAAGTTCCTCCTGAAGAAGATGCACCACCATTTCTCTGCTCCTCAGAAATTAGAAGAGCAATCAACTCCTCAAAATCAGGAAATCTTTCACGGACGGAAATGGATGTTCGAAACTGTGCATAATCCTTTCCTAGACCATTCAAGGTCACAGAAACTAAATCATCATCTTCCACTAGCGACCCAATGGAAGCATGTAGTAGTCATTGATGCTCATACCTTCTCTTTGCACATTGTGCGACTCTTGCTTGAGCTGCATTTTCCTGGCTTGCATATTTGTACTATACATTTTTGACAGAGTATCCCATGCCTCCTTTGGCGTACTTGCATCTTGAATATGCACAATTATAGAGTCTGAAATGCTGATAGACAGCCAGTACATAACTTTCCTGGCTCTCTCATGCCATGCTTTAAATGCCTGCATTTGCTGTTGATTGGGAACATCTGGAAGAACTAGTTCTTCTTCATTTCCTGCAACAAATTTCCAATATCCTTTTCCCATAAGGAAATTCGTCATTCTAAACTTCCATGCTTGGAAGTTGTTCTTGTCAAGCTTTTTAGTGACAATCTGTGAAAGAGAATCAGACGCCATTACAGAACGCTGCAAAAAATTCTGTCACTGCAAAGAACACAGCTTCAGCCTCACAAGGGGAAATCTGCAAAACTGACGAAAGTGGTATTTGACCACACAGTCACTTCCTAGTGACGATTTTGCATCAACAGGCAACAAGGATGATTCTGTAACTCCCAATGTCTCTGCGCACAGGCATACGATGCAATTTCTACAGTAACTTTTCACCGACCTGTAAAACAGTGATTGCACAGTATAAAACTGGGCCTTTCCCCAAGTGCATGCAGAAAACTTCCGCCTCCAAAACATGCCTCGAAATGGCCTCAAATAAAAAAAACAGGGTCGCCAAGGGCTAAAGCCCGCTCCCGCAGCATATACTGCCCTCTTGCTTCACCGCGAAGGGCATCTCAACCTGAGACAATGCACTCTTGCAATTTCCGGCTGTGCTACCTACAGAGATCTGCTCCCAAAACAGAAAATGAAAGCAACACTGCTCCTCTTACCAGAACACCGCGAACTTGGTTTGCTTTCTTGAGCTCCTTACCACGAACAAGGCTCTGATACCATGTCAGGATTGTGGGAGAGAAGGAAGGAGTCTCACTTGTAGCTTTCTTGCTTGCACAATGGGGGAATACACACAAGGGTGGAGGCTGAAAACAGTTTTCCTCTTCTTAGTTGTGTAAGCCAAAATAACTCAAGTACATAAAAATAGAAGAACCCTATACATGGGTCTCAAACCAAACTCAACTAACTAAGGTGGCATACTAACTGAGCCATGAACTAGAGTAGATAAGGATAGCTGTCATCTGGCTATTATTCATGGGCAGTGTACCAACCGCATCTGCAAAACTGACAAGTCGGTGACATAAATGCACAACGGTCACCCTGGCATATCATGAGTGGAGCTCGATATCTCAACATTGTCTTCCTAGGGGTGACGTCTTGCTAAAAAAGAAGAAATTAAGAAAGGTTGGAGCGAAAATAAAAGTGAGGATCAGAAAAGGATTAAGTGTCGCCTTGCGAAGGCTTGGTAGGTTCTTGGGTACCGAGACCGGACCTGAGGCCCAATGCCCTGTTCTCCTTGGGTCACTCCGCTCAGCTCCCTTCTTTTTACATGCTCGAGTATGGGAACATAAAATGTGTTAAAAGAAAATACTTCTTGATCAGGCTATAGGAGTCCTCACCTAGTAGGAGCTCCTGGTTGTGTTGTCCTTAGTCAGTTAGGTAGTTCAAACCACTACTTAGGGCGATCTCTTTGATAGTTCTTTTTAGTTTGGCCGTGTTGGAGAGTTGGTTGGTGACTAGCTTCGGGCCTTCTATTAGATTATGCTAGGCCTACTCCTTGTGGATGTCATGCCTTGGTTTTGTCAGGGGGTAGGGTGAGCATTGTGCTGTGGTTTAAGTATGTATCTATTTTGTATCAGCTTGATGCTTCTTTTGGTTGTTTTGTACAGATTTGTTGTGGGATTCGACGGGTTGAGTCGCCCTATCCTATGGTTGCCAATGAGAGCGGAGTTTTGAGCCCGGGATGTGTCTAAAATTTACCAAAAAATCCAAAATTTAGGGGAAAAATATTTAACATAGAAGGCAGCGGCTCTAGCTAGGACGATTTTAAGCACTAAGTGAAATACGACTCTTAAAAGGCGCCCGAGAAACAGTTGTTGATTTTTTATAAATTTTCAGACTGTCGTGCAGGTTGTCAGGAGTTGCAGTCAATGCGGGATGTAAATCCAGACGCGCAGAAATTTACAGCACTCGAATCAAATGCTGGACGGGGAAATGGCCAAGAAACCAGTCAAGATATGAAGAGGTGTACAAAGTTTGGCCAAGTTGGGCATGCCTTTTGGAGTTGGGACCCCCCCTCCCCCTAAAATTTTATGCACCCTTTTGATGAAAAAATGGTGGAGGAGGATGGAAGCATGGCGTGCAAGCGCAGGGCGCATTTTTCGCTTTATGGAGATGGAGAGGGTGATTGCTGCTTGTGAACAACCTACCCAATCGATGATACCCCCGATCTCCTCCTTCCTTGCTAATCATTTCGATTGTCTTCGCCCGAGCAATGGTGGCCTGAATGAAGAGAGCCCATTCTAGTCTTTCTCTCTCCTCCCTCTCTCTCCCCTAAGGGGCTGTTCTTGTGTGCAAGAGGAAAATGAAGAATGGTAAAGGAAAGCTTGGCCGGTTGGGACTGGATTGCTTTCGGATCAATGTAGACATGAAGATTGTTGATTGTGAAGATGTTGGACATTGAATGTGGGCTGGCCCGCAGTCCCGCACTAAAACCGATATCCCGAGACACGGAGCCTAAGCGGTAATTCAATTTTATGAAGGAAAAATGAGTTTTTATGCTATTTGATTGATGAAACATTGTTCCCATGGGCTGATTATGCATTATGATGTTTTTTTCTAGGAGTTTCAACATTTTATAATCTGAAAATCAAAAAATCATAAGTGATATGGCTGAAATTAATGGTATAAAATCCAAAAAACATGCGTTTAAGGGGTAAAATGGGATTTTTTGCAAAATAAATGGGAAATATGAGACATAACACCTATAAAACCTGAAATTTTGATGTCAAGGAGCCTAAGGGCCACAACCCACAATGAATCTTAAATTTTAGTCATTTTTATTGAAGAAAATAGAGGAAAAATACCAAAAAAGGTGAAAAATGGGTTTTAAATGGGAGAAAATTAGAAAACGATAAAAGAAAAATTCCAAAAAATTACATGTGTGTTTGTGCAGCGTATAATGAAGGTAAAGCACCAGGTTGGCCTTGGTTTACCCTCGTTTCTATGTTTCCGTTCATGTTTATCGCTTTCCTTGTAAGGAAAAACACATAAAACGACCCTTTCACCTATCAACGAATGCAAAACATTAAACGGTAGGGTGAGAGGGGAGGTTGAACGTCATAATATGAATTAAAATTTGGTTTATGTGTTGCATTATGCTTATAGGATGTCGTTTTAAAATAAAGGGAAAGGCAGCATGAGTGTAAGGCTCGGTGTCTTTCCTCAATACATAAATATTAGCATGGAAATCATGGAAAGATTGGTTTTGCACGATGCACAATGCTGATTTTCTTCTGTTTGTGCACTAAACCATTCATATTATGCACTATGCATGGTTCATGGTATCAACGGAAAAGCTCCTGGATTGCATAGCAATTGTTTTCTTAGGAATTTGACCCACAATTGAGAGCGTAAGTTTACCCCTTGCCGTAGGATAGAGGGTCGGTTTCCTAAGGGACTATTAAGTAAGGACACATGGTATATCTCTTGGAAATATGAGAAATATAAAAGAGAGGAGTTTGTGTTCGATTGTTTTATATATTGAGCAGCGTATCAAGGGGCCAATCCCTGCGAGGTAGGAGAGCTGCAGTGGGGCCGCAGTGTTTCTACCGAGAGGTTGCCTCCATGTATGTGATCGTGGCATTACCAATGTGTATGGGTTCTCCCTCTGTGGAGTTTATAGAAAGGGAAACATTGGACTACAAAAGGATAAAACTATAAACGCATAGATTAGGCTTTAGGACAGTTTGTCCTTTAGCATTTGATTGACGCTCCTGGTCTGTGAGGCTGTGAGGGTGTGTTTGTTTGTTATAAGCATGAGGTCTGGCTAGTGTCATAGCCAGTGCCGGCCCATTTTAGGTCCCATCAATCCACATAGAGTATGAAAATCATAGGGCTACCATCATGAGTCTTCTTCGTATAAACACAGATCCATAGCACTACAGCTATATTCCTATGAATGCATAAAAGCATAAAACTTATGGTTGCATTCCCTAAGTGCTTACTTAAGGTCATAAAGGCTCTTTCTCAACTTGCACACTAGGTGCAAGGTCGTCATTTTGATCACAAGAGAAAAAACTTCATCCAAGTCAACAACATATTCATGCTTTAAATCCTTAGCTACCAATCTAGCCTTATAAGTGGGCTTGCGGCATCTAGGGATACTTTTCAACTTGTATACCCACTTGTATGGCTATGCCTTCTTGACACTAGGGAAAGGAACCAAATCTCATGTATAGTTAGTCCATAAGAAGTCAAACTCTGACTGCATAGCCCTGTCCCATGAGTGACTATCATCTTTGTGCATGGTCTCATCATAAGAGAGAGGCTCACCTACATCTATCAACATAACATAATCCATGGAGGGCGTAAAGTGCTCAGGCCAATATTTAGCTTTACTAGAGCATCTAAAAAATTGGTCGATCCTACACAACATGTGGATCTTGGGACACTAGAGCATCAATTGATGCAAGCTATCTAGCTAGCTATATGGGAGCAAGAGACTCCTCCTAAAAGATCACCCCTACATATCACAACCACCTCCTCACACTGCTTATGCATTTTTTTATCATGGAAAATTACATCATGGCTACTACAGATAACATGGCCAACCTATAGATCCCATAGGCAATACCCCATCTCACATATATTCCCATAACCAAGAAAGATGCATTTCATGGGCTTAGGATCTAGTTTATTGCATTGTCCTTGGAAACATGGCACAATGTCTTACAACCAAAGACACACAAATAGGCATATAATGGAGATTTCCTTATCCATACGTCCTCTTTAACATGGCAATCAATAGTAGTGCAAGGGGACATGTTAATTAAGTGTACGATAGTAGTAACTGCCTCAGCCCAAAAGTGTTGTGGTAAGCCTACCTCGCTAAGTATACTATGGCTCTATCATGAATCATTATGTTCATGCATTCGACGATACCATTCTAGGGAGGGTTGTGGGGGATAGTCAACTAACGCTTAATACCTCTCTCATCACAAAATTACTCAAAATCTTTCAAGAGATACTCACCCCTATTAACTGACCTTAGGTATTTCAATCCATACCCAAAGTGATTCTCAACAAGAGTTAGCCATTGCTAAAAGGTCAGATACAATATCTAATTTTTAAAATTAGGGTAATCCTAGAACTTATGTGAGTAATCATCAATGAAGGTGACAAAGTACTTCACACCACCTAGTGACTAATAGGGCATGGAAACACATATATCCAAATGAACAAGCACCAGGCTCACCCATGCGCTTCATACCAGATTTCTCGTGCATACTACATGTCTACCTACCATATAAAAAATTATCACAAGACTCTAAACACTTATAGTCTAGGGATGAAAGATACTACAAACTTGTAGGCATTTTCATTCCTTTCAAAGGTATGTGACAATGCCAAAGAGATACATGTGGAACTATAGCCACAACAAAAAGATGGTCAACTAACCCAAGTACAAGCAGGGGATAGAGGGTACTAGACTTAGCACCACATGCAATAATAAGATTCACATGGGTAATCTTCCATGAGTAATCACCAAAAGAGACAAGATAACTTGAATAATAAGATTCGCATGGGTAATCTTCCATGAGTAATCACCAAAAGAGACAAGATAACTTGCATAATCCAAGGTGCCAGAAGAGATAACACTCTTCATGAGAGCCAATACATGACGTACATCATGAAGAGTAAACATGCTACTACCTAAATCAAAACACAATAGACATTACCAATACCAACTATCTCCAATGGTAAGTCACTCGTACTTCAATAGGAGTTAAACCACTCACTATGAGGGGTCACATGAAAGGAAGCCCTTGAATCTATCAACCAACACTGAGTAAAACCTAATAGAGTGTTCGTAAACTATGAAGCATCGAAGGAAAAGGCTACCAATATAAAATTATCAGATTATTAGGCTACACCACATTTATCTCATCAATCTTGTTGCTAGACTAGTTAGGCACAATGCTGTGATCATTATTATTTTCTTGCACTTTATTCTTTTACTTTTTCTTGCACTTGTCTTCTCACATTTTATGGCACTATGGCTAAATATGACCACATAATGACAAGTAAGATCGAACTTACGGCCATGAGACTATCCATGTGTCCTAGACTGAGACCTTTGAGTGTCTCTACTCCAACTGCTTCCATCGTGCTAGCCTCTCATAGTCAGTACATATGATGTATGGGAAGGATCTATATTCTTTCTACTCACCTCTTCTGCCAAGAGAGTACTCTCAACATCCTGTAATTTCAGCCCATTCTTAGGCTTCATTGAGCTCCCCCCCATATGTCCCATTTACCTCAACATAACCAATAGTAGGTCCAACTAGCCAAGGGTGATTTACGCCCGTAGAGAGTTGCTCTAAATCTAACATTAACACTAATCTCTTTGCCTCATATGGCTCTTGGACACTTGCTCCAATCATTGAGAGCCATTGGGCATCCTTCAAGCATTGGTCACACTGATATTGAACATTGGTTTTGAGTCATCAAGCTTCAGCTACTATTGACTATGCAAATAGGGTACATGTTGTAATATAATCTAGGATAACACTTATCTCATTATTTGAAGGTCACAATTGATTGCTATACTACTATATGCATGATTTCTATACCAATGGATGCATTCCACTTTGACACTTTAGGATTGACAACTTTGGATATTGGTAACATGTTTGTTGGTTACTAGTTGTTTGTACATACCCACATTTTGTAGGATATCCTTGGTAGCTCTAGTTTGCAATTTATTAGTGGTAGCTCATACTTGGTTACATTGTCTTGATAGTCCTTTGCTTTTAGTTTATAGATAGCTCATTCCTTTGGCAATATCTCTTGTCTCCTGTTTGATTTAGTAGTGGTTTTGGGGCTGATTTGCAAGATATTACAATAGCCCACTTTTCCCTTTTGTGCACTTGTTTGGTCTCATTATGGTTGTGGTTCTTATGAGAGTTCTATCTTCAATATTGACAAACTAGATGAGACAAAATACAGCTATTGGAAGACCCAGATATGATAGGTTTTAGTGCAAAAATTGCAAGTAAGGCCAATCAAAAATGGGGGTGCCAAACTTCAAAATATTGTGGCCAAGGATTGGGATGAATTGGATGAGCTATGTAAGTCCACAATCATTTTAACACTCTCTAAGAAGGTTCACTACAATGTTGTAAAATCAAAAATTAGATTCTATATGAGATTTGGACACAAATTAAGAATCTTAATAACAAGCAGAGTCATACATCTCAAATGTATTTACGAAAACAGCTAATGGACCTTCACATGAAGGAAGGGACTTCTATATTTGCACATTTGATTGAGCTTTACTCCATCATTAGACATTTAACTTCGTAGAAGATTGAGTTCAAGGATACTTTGCATCCTTTATTTATGCTTGGTACTCTACCTGAGTTGTGGGACACTTTTCATATGGTGCTACTGCCAAGACAAGCTGGAAAGCAAGTGAACCACAATTCATACCACTTCAAGCTCAGAACATGGCTGCCATGAAACCTGTGAACTGTAGATATTTCCCACAAGAGGTTGAGCTCCTCAATGCCAGTGCAATGGCTTTGATATCAGTTTAAAGAAAGCGAGCCCAAAGTGGAAGTACACGAGTACAAGTAAGAGTTATGGTGGAAGGAGCAAGAGCAAGAGCAAGAGAAAGAGCAAGAGCAAGAGCAAGAGCAAGAGCAAGAGCAAGAGCAAGAGCAAGAGCAAGAGCAAGACCAAGAGCAAGAGCAAGAGCAAGAGCAAGAGCAAGAGCAAGAGCAAGAGCAAGAGCAAGATCAAGATCAAGATCAAGAGCAAGAGTAAGATAAAGAGTGAAAGAGAGAGAGAGAGAGAGAGAGAGAGATGAGATGTGGGAACTCCAATAGTCACAATGTGTGATTGGCCTTCCCTTGTTCAAATATCACTAAAAGAATAAAGAATATAGTGAGAGTCATGAGTGCCCGCCACCTGTATGGTACAAGTGTGCAGATACTGTCAGTGTAGTCATACATGAGCAGCTAGGCACAGATGCCTTTACCCCCAATAGCAAGATGATAATTTAAGGATCTTTAAGTCATGCAACGATAAGCATGTCACTCTATGGGACGAGACTAAGGTTTGCAAATGCCATGAAGGTATTATACTATTTTCACACCTTGATAATGCTATATATTTTGAATGCTAAGGAGAGAACTATATTGAAGTTAGCATTGGGCATTCATTTATAGAAGGCTCTCATGTGAATTCACGTGATGTCAAAGGTATCCATATGGTTAGATGGCAATTAATCAAGTGATCTTGTTGGATGATAGTCCACTATCATGTTATGCATTTGCCAATTGATAGAAAAAAGTGCAAATACTTTAACTAGTGGAATTCAGGACATAGCCTCTAATAGATCAGTCTCTAAGAAAAGGAAGTAAACTTTCATCAAAAGGATTCTAAAATACAAGGCTCCAATAACTACTAGCACATATACTTCAATTAGTTAACTATAGCAGATGGCTACTATATGGATTGTTGAACAGATGTTGTTAGTCTAAAAATCATGACATTATGATGCAAATACATAAGGAATTTTGGGATAAAAATTTGAATCTTGAACTAATTATATTTATAATATGCTATCCACTACTGTTGAGACCTCAAATGGGCCCAACAACAGGTCTCACACACAAGCTCATTGATGAACCTCATAATACCAACCCCCATGGCCTTGCTATCATAAGCAACTAGCAATAGACTAGGAACTCTTTCTCTAAACCTTGGCACAATGCATATAGTCCAATCTCATAAGTACTTTTGCCAAACTCCAAGTAAGAGTGCCCAACATAAGTGTCTAGTACACCACACAACCATAACACAAGCTCCTCTTCAATTGATTGTTGTGGCCTCTAGATACATGTGACCTACCCAGTTAGAGGTCTGACCTACCAGTCCTCACCTTCTAGCACAAATGTAACACTCACTCTCTACTCATCCTCACTAGAAACCCATTTGAGCCCTTGACACTAGCCGACTTGGATCTTCTCATCCACTCGATCAAAATAGGAACCAATTGCTATGCAATAATATATTCATAAAAATGCTTCAATGCACAGTGTTCATGAGAGTGCACAAGCATTTTTTATGTGAGAAAAGAAAAATTGGGTGCAACAAATAACCCTTTATATCATTTTATAACTTTCGAGTATGTATTGCATTGATCTTGTACACATCCCAAAAGCACCAAGTATTCCTTACTTGTGCTACTTTCACGTATATATTTCACACATAATCACCCTAGATATGATATATAAGTAAAAAGATAGCATTCTCAATATTCTTCATTATAATTTAACATGTTATTTCATTTAGATTACTATGCAAGGCACCAAGGGCACCCCCTGCTACCAATACGTATGTTTTGCACCTAAAAATCTCAATTTTTTGAAAATCTAAAAAGAAAAGTGTGATATTTTTACATTTTCAAGTTTACTAGACCATTTGTCACTCGTGATACCCTATTTATTGGTTTTTTGCTAATATTTTTTTATTTTCTTAATTTTTTGCTATTTTATTCATAGAATTTTTTTACAACTCAGAATAGCCAATGTTAAGTACTAATAATTATATTTATACCTTTCTTTATATGCCCTTAAAATAGTTTTTCAATTGGATTACATTTCCTTTATATGCCTTTAAATCCATCTCTCATTAGCAACCATGGGATAGGGTGGCCAAGCAGCCCGATCAAATCCATAAATAAATCTTGCCAAGTGTAACGTGTCTCTCCTGTTCACTTGTAGGATACGTCTTAGTAGCCCATCGGGAAGAGAGTCTAGAAAGCGCCGCCTGGCACTCCCACAGAATGTCACGGGGTTTGCGATCTAGGTCCTCTCGAGTCTGCCATGAAACGGAAGCATTCTGGCCGTTCCCACTTAGGACCAACCTGAATCAGGGTTTTCCTAATGGTCAAATTCCTAGAACGGCAGCTAGTGTCGAACCTTAGGCAAACTACTTTACGCAAAAACGTCAGAGTCGAGGCGGATTCATGCTGCACTTGGTTCAAGGAGAATGGGAAACGAGAGGGATGCAAGGCTCGACCTCTCTGCCCATAAGGCATGGTCCCATTCCGTTCCCTAAAACAACACAAATCGAGACTCTAGCTTTCTAGATTCTAATTCATCGTTCCTTGCTGTCAATTTGGTTGAGAAAAGTTCCTAGCCAACCGGGACCACCCATCCGTAGGATGGACCCATGGCCACATCCACCACACTTTCCTCAGGGTTGCTTTAGTTGTCTAATTACCTACCACATTTAGTTTGACACGCAAAAACAGCTTCCTTAATTAGCCAATTAGTCACCGGTTCCTTCACGTAATCTTAGCACTAACATAGAAAAACAATGTCAAACAAGTTCATTTTCAACAATTTATCTTTATTTATCAGTCTTTGAAATACATCATATAATCCCGCCCGAAGGCAAATCCATAATCCGCCCGAAGGCAATCCATAATCCTCCCGAAGACAATCCATAATCTGCCCAAAGGCAATCCAGCAATCCTCAGGGATTACTAATCCAAGTTTCCGCCTGTAGACTAGTATGCGGGCCTCGAGATCCAATCCCGAGTCATGTCCGCCTCTTGTGCATGACCCAGAAAGCAAGGGATTTACGGCCAGAGCCCCCCTTGGCACCCAAGCATCCTCCTGCTCCAAGTAGCGCCCAATGGAGAGACCTCTCGCGGCGGGTTCGGTCCACGTTCCCGGCGTGGCTAACAACCCCCTTGGTTAGGGTCAGGCAGACAGTCGCGGGTAACTGATGCTGCCTCTCCCTCCAGGCCTTCAAGCTGAAGCATTAATTATCTTTCCATCTTTAGTTCCTTGAGCAAAGAAAGTATAAACAGTGCTCCTAACTTATACAAACACAAACAATCCAGTGGTCGTTTATTTGGCCAACTGCTAAGGTGTGAATCCTCTTCTCCGAATGCATCCAGCATCCAATTCGGGATCAATTGCGACTTGGCAAGATCCCCAAGGGTTTCATTGCTTGTTTACCCTTTTATCCTTGGGTTAGGGTTTACACCCTATTAACCCAAATTAACTAACACCTTAGGTTCCTTAAATTAAGACAGTAAATCCTGGGCAACTTCGTCGCCCCATCTTGATTGATCCTTTGCTTGCTAGGCAATACATAACTTCCCCTAACTTGGCAAATCAGCCCAAGAAGGGTGATGTAGCAGGATGACTACTCATCCTCTTGCAAGTTAGACTTGCGCTAGAGCCTGCCAACCTTGTTCTAAGGAGTGGAAACTCTACTTTGTGATTTAATACAAAACCATGCGACGTTGCAACTTGTTGCACAGGTGTCGCACCTAACTCGTGGGATCATTTCTCCCATCAAACGGCATTTCTTGGTCAAGAAATACGTTTGGTCAAGATGTAGGGTTTGGGAGTCCTCTTGACCCAACCCAACCCTAACCTTGCTAGGCCGATAACGTTTGGCCCTAGGGTTTCTAAACTCAATCGGAAGTCTAGTATTTGGTCATTCGATCCTTAGGGTAAAAACCCTAGATTGTTATTGTATGGGCGTCCAATTAACCCAAGCATTCCATGAATGTGGGTAGGTCCTTTGGGTTCGAAAGTCTCGACTTGGCATCCTAAGTGCGATACTAGGCAGGATATTTTAACGTACTAAACCCTACCTAGCACTTTGAAGTGTTCATCGTACCAACTAGTTATGCTTTTACGAATCCCTTGAGGGTTATAACATTACAAGTGATCTACCTAAAACGATCTAATTGTCTTGTGACAAGAATGATCTTTGCTTAGAAGATATGCAAATACTTTTCCTAAGAGGTGCAAATAAATAAATTCAAGATGCAACATTCCATGCAAGTGTGCGAATCATAGACTTTTACTTCTATGCAACTATAACGTTTGCAATTGACCATTTCTTTTCCTTGCTAAAATCAGAATGATTGACAATTTGGGGGATAACTTACATAAAACCTACATAGATTTACATCAAGAGCTTTGCCTACAACCTATTGTTTAATGCAATTGAATTTCAGGCTCTAATATGACATGCAACCTTTTCTAGATACAACTTCGATAAATGAAGTTCATGTATGATGAATGTCATAAGACTAATGTTGACTTAGTTCGTTCTACGGCAATTAATCCGGCTTAAAATGCACGCATCTCGCATGTAACAAGCAAGTTCATGGTTTCCTTTTCATGTCATGCAATTCTTTGGACAACATCTAACGGATATTAGTGATTTTCTCATGCAAATCACAACAAGGAAATTATTGCCTAAATGCAATATGCGCTTGTTCTTTCTTGCAAGGAAGACAAGGGTGAATTTTAAAAAAAAATCATCATTTTAACCTATGCAATATGCATTTAGGATTGTCACTTTGGAAATGCAATCAACCCAAATGCACGACATGCACTAACTCTTGTAAATCGACCAAGGAGATAAATTTCCCAAATGTATTTTAACTTGACTACGTGAATTAGAGACAAGTGTAAATGCATTCTTCCCATGAATTTAAATGTGTCTAATACATTTCTTTTATGTGGAATTAAGCTCGTAGAACCTGGGTATGAGAACTCGTAGGAATGTCCACACATAGACTTGGGTTGGAGACTTCCGCGCATGCGCCTTGCATCTTTTGTTGTAACGTGTCCACTTGTATCTTCAGGACACGCCTTAGTAGTCCATCGGAAAGAATGTCTAGAAAGCTCCGCCCGACACTCCCATGGAATGTTACGGGGTTTGCGATCTAGGGCTTTCCGCGTTCGTCTGCCACATAGCGGAAGTATTCCGACCGTTCCCACTTAGGATCGACCTGAATTAGGGTTTTCCTTATTGGTCATTTCCTAACGGCAACTAGCGTCGGACCCAAGCGAACTAATTTACGCAGAAACGCCAGGTTTGAAGCGGATTCACGCTGCACTTGGTTCAAGGAGAATGGGAAACGAGAGGGATGCAAAGCTAAACCTCTCTGCCATAAGGCATAGTCCCATTCCGTTCCCCTAAAACAGCGTAAATCGGGATTAATCATAACTCTAGGTCAACGCTTTCGTTGTTCGTCTACTTTGACGATCTTCCTGCTGTCCATCGTGAATTTGAGAAAATTTCCCGACCAACCGGGACCACCCATCCATAGGACGGACCTATGGCCCATCCTCCGCACTTTCCTCGTGTTGTTTTAGTTATTTAATTACCTAACACATTAGTTGGACATGTAACAATCAGCTTCTTTAATTAACCCGTTAGGCACTGGTTCTTTCACATAATCTTGTCACTTCACATAGAAAAACAATATAAAAAAAGTTCCTTATGTTATCATATTTATCTTTGAAATACAAAGAGTCTAGCCCTTAGGCTTATCCACAATCCGCCCGAAGGCTATCCAGCAATCTAGAGGGATTACTAATCCAAGTTTCCACCCGTAGACTAGTATGCGGGCCTCGAGATCCAATCCCGAGTCACGTTAGCCTCTTCTGCAGGGGCCGAAAGGTGAGGGATTTACGGCCAGAGCCCCCTCTGGCACCCAAGCGTCCTTCTGCTCCAAGTACCGCTCAACGGAGAGACCTCTCGCGGCGGATTCGGTCCACATGCCCGGTGCGGTTAACAACCCCCTTGGTTAGGGTCAGGCAGGCAGTCGGGGGTAACTAAAGCTGCCTCTCCCTTCAGGACTTCAACCTGAAGTATAGATATCCATTTATCTTTTAATTCATTGATCAAACAAAGCCAAACAGTGCTCTAAAATCTGTAGCAAGCACAAACATTTCCATTGATCGTTTTTTTGTTGGCAAACTGGTAGGGAATGAATCCTTCCTTTCGAATGCATCCAGCACTCGATCCGGGATGACTTGCAACTTGGCAAGATCCCCTATATCCTGGGTTAGGCGGTACCCTATTAACCCAACTTGGTCAAACCTTAAGTTCATTGGTTACTTCAGTTTATCGGCTGGTCTTTAGTTTCCAATCAATCTTTTTTACTCAAGAAAGACTACTAATTTAGGATGATTATTCATCCTCTTGCAAGATAACTTGTGTAAGGACATGCCAACTTCATTGCGAGAACTTGGCCATTCCCTTGTGATCCAATCACAAGATCATATGACTCCGCACTTATTGCGCAAGTGTCGCATCGAACTATGAGACAATGGAGTCACGAAACAATCTGTTTCAAATTACTAGGCTGACGTCGTTAGACCTAGGGTTTCCAAGTTTCATCTTGTAAGATTCTTCCTTTATTTTGCATGTTTTATTGAAAGTATTAATGAATAAGTTCCTTTGTCGTGAGTATTTAGGACAAAAATTATATCCTATTTCTAACAATTAACCTTGCATGATTGAATTACAACAATATCAAATAAAAATTAGGAAGGAAAACCTAGGCTTGTGGTGATATATCCACGTGGATGTTGGGAGACGACCCTCCCGCGGCGGCTGCACCTTCGACTTTCTTAGGAGGCATCGCAATTTTAGTCTTTCGGACGTGGAAGTAGCTTTACAACTCCTCTTTGGAATTCCACCGTCGCTCCCTTGCACCATTTGTCGAAAGTAGTTTTAGAAGGCTCCCTCCTTGAAGTAGGGATTTCGAAAGAAGGGGTGTTTCAAAATCTTTTGCGGATAAGACCCATTAAAGCCATGGGAGGGGCTTAATGGCCTTATAATGACTCGCACAAATGAGGAATAAATAAAGTGTGGAATCCCTTACAAGGGTTTTTGAGTGGGAAAGGGAGGTGTCAAAAGCCCTCAACACTCTCTTCTCTTTTATGAGTGGGGAAAAAGAACAAAGCTCCAAGGGTATTTTGCATGGGGTTTCAAGAGCACAAAGGAAGGCCTTAAGGGGGTTTTTATAATAGGGGGTTTCAATATGCCACAAGGGAAGGGAGATAAGGGAATTTAAACACATGGGGGAGGGGGTTTCAAGCCCAAAGGGAAGGAGCTTAAGGGTTAAAATACGGGGGTTCCAAAATGGCACAAGGGAAGGGGGCTAAAAGAAATTTTTAAAACATGGGGGGGGGGGGGGGGGGTTCCAACTGCCATGGGAAAGGGGGCTTAAGGGGGTTAAAACACGGGGCAGGGTGAGTGGTTTTGAAGCCCAAGGAAAAGGGGGCTAAGAAGGCCCCCCCCTTTGGAAGCTTCTAAGCTTCTAGAAGCTTACGTGGGGGGGGTATTAAGGTCGTCACTCGACGGTGAATTCAGGCGGCAGCGGGCTGTTCGACAGCCCTCGTCCGTGCGGAGTGCTCCCTCAAGCCCTCTCTCTCTCTTACCCACTGCTCAGAGTGGTGTCGTGGTGGCCCTCCCGCTTTCCTTTCCTTTCATCCCCTCTTCGAATAGCAGCGGCAGCCTCTCCATCTCCCTCTTGATCCCCTCACAACAACAGCAGGCCGTCTCTTCTCCTTTTTTCCTCCCCTCACGGCGATTTCCCCCCCTGGTTTATAAAGGTAAGGGGGAGGGACTCCTTCCTCCCCTACATGTCTGCGCCATGGCGACTAGTGGCAGCGAGCTCCACCGAGGAGCTTTACCATGCATTCTATTCCCCTCCCCTTCCAGCACGACAGTCGGCTGGGGAGGGGAATAAGGAAAAAAAAATTGCCATTATTTCATTAAAAGGAATTATCCCTATGATTATCCTACCCTTAAGAGGGTTTCATATGCGAATGGTCTATTTATCCTTTCAGAGTTGTTACATTTGTTTTGGGGCCATTTATGCAGCGTATTTTCTTGTTGCAGTAGCTTCCCTTGGGTTACTTGCGCGTCTTGAAGACTCACAGTCCACGATCTTCCTCTCCTACACAGGATCAGGGGCCTTGGAGGCTTGGAGTTTAATTCCCGAGGAAGCACGCGTGTACAAGGCTTATGAAAGCCTTGTTAGAAGCTTCTAAAGAAGCTTAGAAGCTTCTGCTTCTCAGCAGAATGACGTGGAGGGGGGGTAATGATTGGAGGAGAGGATGACGGCCAGGGTGACGTCAACGAGGAGGGGTGTGATGACGATGGTGGCAGTGGAGGCGGCCTGTAGCGATGGTAGATGGCAGGATGGCGACGACCTAGAGCAGCACGGCTGCCTTCTTTGTCTCTCCTCACGCCTCCCTCCAAGCTTAAAGGGGGAGGTTATATAGGCTAAGGGGGGGAGAATAGCCACCCCCGTGGCATGATTGCATGCCTTCTCCTCCACATGCTTCTCCACTTAACTCATTCCCTCTCACACTCCCTCTCCCCCTGCCATGCATCGGCTGAGGGGAGGGGGTAATTAATACAAAATTTTGCCTAAATTTTTACAATTATCCTCTTTTCCCCTTTTGGAGAGGTGTTCCCGTGTGGCTTGCGGTCTTCAAGCCCCGACCTCTTTTGCACGACACGGAGCCGGAATTTAACATTGTGCGTGGAGGGAACATTTAGCTACCAACATTAATCGACGCGGGAGATGACTTAGCAGAGCTTTTGCGTGGGCGTGCGGTGATCAAAGTTCTTTAATATTTCGAGCGGAAATATTACACCAAGAAAACACAATATATGAAAGCACAGCTAATAGGCAAAGATAAAATAACATAACATAGAAAAGAATAACCACTCAACCCTACTACGATGGATCCTATGGCCAAAGCAAGGATGTAATAAAGAAAAATAATACCTTAGCCAATATTTAGCCTTAGTTCTAGGATTAGATATAAAAGGCTAAGTTGTAACTTGCCAAGCATATTTTTCCAATTCTAAACATTTCTTGTTTGAGGTTTCCACCTCCGGCCATCCATTGAGGGTGCATACTCTTTGGCCACCATAGCATTGGGGTGGATACCATGTACCTTTATAGTATGAGAAGGATATCATGCTATAGCCTCTCATTGATGATTATCAGTCATTGTATTAATTGGTAATATGATTCATGGTAGCCTAGTTGCCTTGGCTATGGCTTTCTTGGCATCATGTGTAGTTCTTGCATTTTTAGTATTTTAGTTTATTGTGGGAATTAGCTTCTTTACAATGGTATTAGAGCCTTGAATTTTATTCTTGGCAATGTCATTTTCAAGCCTTGATTTGGTTACCAACACCATCCAGGGTAGCTCGAGTTCAAGATTTGGTTACAAGACTTAGTACAGTTCAAACTATGACTAGTCAAGGTTTCTTGCATTTAATCTTTACCCATTTTGGAGCTCTTGAGAAGATTTGATGAAGAAATGGCAGATTCTTGGATATTTTAGCAATTTGTGATCAAGAAGAGGCCCATTTTGGAGGTTCTTGGTCTATTAGCTAGGGTTAAGAGTTTAGAAAAAGCTTAAATAGGATTATTTTTTGCTAATCAATAGTTTTTCTCCTTTCTCTCAACTTGTCCCAAGCTTCCATAGCTCAAATCTTGATGTGATCTTTCATCATTGTCAAGATCTTCATCAACTGAGTACACCATCTCATTCTTCACTTCATTTGGAGAATTTGGAGTAGCCTATTGATTAGAGATGGAGCAGTTCAGCCATGATTGGGGAGCAGCATATTCGGCATGATTTCCACCACAATTTTTGAGATCTCTTCTGGTCATCTTCTACAATTGAGATCTCATCTCTGATGGCTAATGATTGCCCTTTAGCACTTCTTGAAACTTCATCCATAGGTAGATGGCATTCTTTTAGGAATACTTCAAGATTCAAGGTCAGCCATGGATTCTCTCTCCTCTTCTTGCTAAGTATTTAGGACAACAGTGGATTTTTTCAATATTCCATGTGGTTTTCACTTCTTTAAGCTCCTGAAAGCATTCTCTTGCTTAATCCTTCAAATATTGAACCATATCTTTCTCTTCAAGCTTCTTCTAAACCCTAGCTATGGCAGATCTTAGACAACGTACAAATTTTGGCAATTTCTTGAATATTTGAGTGGATTTTGGTACTCTTTGGGTTCATGAAAGAGAAGAGAAGCATCTACATTCATCATTGACCCGACATTGGAGCTTGTTGGCACAATTTGAACTAATTTCTTCATTCCAATTTAGGAAAAAATAGGATAGCCATGAATTTTTTCAAATTTTGCTTGAATGAGGCTCAAACCATGGGGTTCATGATATTTACAACTCAAGTACAGCCATATTACCAAGATTTGGCCAAGATTGAGGCATATCATCAAGATTAGTGGCATTTTTACTCTCTTGGACACTTGAATATATGATATCTTCATAAAGTCTTAATCTCTATTAAGAATTTTTACTTCTTTGTTTCTCATAGCCTGTCCTCCAATGGTGATTGAAGACTTTCCCTCAAGCATAGAGCTCTCATAATCCATTGGATCATTCTTCATTGCTAGAAGCTAAAGCTATATTGGGGAAAAAATTATGGGAGCAATTGTTTCTTGAAGCTGAACCTATGGCACTCAATCTTGATTAGTATGGGAATGGATTATATAGAGGATTAATCGCTTGAAGTCCATTCATTACCCTTCATCAACAACAAGAGGTATTCCCATCACTTAATGCTTTTAATCTCTCTTCTTATCCTATTGTTGAGCTTATCCTATTGTTGAGAAAGGGAGATTTGGAGTAATTAATCATCAAACTTGATAGTGAAGATCATATAGAGCCTAACATAGGGCTAATTGTGATTGTTTCATATTTCTCTATCTTGTCCACTCATGATTAGTGTCAAAATTGATTGCAAAGCATTGATTCAAGTCTTTCCTTTTCCAAAGGGGAAACAAAAACATCAAGCATGGCTTGTTTGAACTCTTTCCATGTGGAAAAATATTGGCCAACCTTGCACATATATTACCACCAAGTGTGAGTATAGCCTTCATGGTGAAGAGCCAAAAAATACATTTTTACTTCATGGCATTAAGGATAGAGAGTGAAATACATCTCAAGTTTGTTGATCCACTCCTCCCATTCTGAAGGTGAAGAATTTCCCCCTTGAAGTTGATGATATTGATCTTTTCTTTGTACTCTTTCTCATTGTAAGATAGTTGCAAATTGCTATTTGGCAATCCATAAGAGTGTTGTCTCCTTGAATCCTTATTCCAAGAATGTTGTCTAAGGGAGGGTTTTCAAAAACCAAGTGACGTGGGATTACCATTTGAGATGTACTCCTTACTTGAATGATCTTGGCCTGATCTTCTTCCATCATTCCTTCCATCAACATGAGCTTGGTTATTGACCACATTCCCTTTTGGCACACTAGTGGACTGATGGTAGAAAGATTTGTAAAAGGGGTCACATATATTATAATCTTTATCCAACCTAATGTCATATAATCTTTATCCAACCTAATGTCATCTTGTTCATCTTTAGGGCTGTTGAACTGAGGTCTTCAAGTATGATTGCCATGAGCTTGTGATGAGAAGAAGTTACCTCTCACTTTTGATGGGTCAAGTCTTTCAAAGGTAGGCATAATAGGTTTAGTGCTTTCCTTATTAATATGGGTTGGATTGGCATTATGAGAGACCATATGAGAGTCACCAATAGGTTAGGATTCTCTTTGTGATTTGTTGTCTATCTTTCTTATGGCTGAAATAAGCTCTTGAAATAGAGATTTATTGCTTTGTTATAGCTCAATAATCCCATTATTTAGTTGTACCACTCATTGCATCAACCCTTCATTAATTTGTTTCAATCCTTCATTCGATTTCTTTACATCCTTGGGAATCCCTTCATGCATGTGTCCCATCTCTTTGGATAATAACAAGTAGTCATTGATTGCATCTGTAGCTCATGAGTATCTTCAATCCTTTGATGCATGTCATAGTAGGCAACTTCTACACTAATGTCTTCATCTCCTTCCTCATGATTTTGAGCCTCATTAGTGTAATTTTGACCATTTTGAAACTCTCTCACATTATCATTCATTGCTTTTAAAATATGGTCCTTCTTGTTCTTGGTCATTAAAAGAAAAGTGTTGTAATAGTGAATTGCCTATTAGTAAATCCTTTGTTTCTCACCAAATATAACTCCAATCCAAGTGCTCTATAGCTCAATAGAAAGATTATAATATGAAAATATAAAATATTTAAAGAGTTTTCAACTTGTAATGAAGGTTTAGGTGAAATAATGGCAAGCAATGTTACCCTATTATGTTGTCCACCAACTGTACCCATTATCAATAAAATAAATAGCTTCATCTATCGTTATTGGATCAACAATATTTTTGATTCAAAACAAATCTTATCCCCTCTATGTAATGAGATATCAAGCTCTAAATATGGATGAATACAAAATTTTCTATAATAAGATCTTTACTACTATACAGAAGTTCCCTGCACCCTTTCTACTACCTGCAAATGCCCTGTTTAGACATGTAGGAGTTTCCTTTGTAACAATAAACCCTACAAACACTTGTAGGACCTAGAAAGGTTTATTAGGCACATGTGTGGCTTAAGATAGACCTATAAAATAGTGAACACTTGCTGTGAAAACTTCTGAGATCTATAGCAATGTGTAGGTTTGAAGAGAGCAAGAAATACCCTGCACCTCTTCCACTATTTGTTCCAATGAAACTTCAAGCACCTGTAACTCTGTGAATGGGCTGAGATATACTATGTCACTATCAACCACAACCAAAGAGGATATACTTGTACCTAAGTTTAAAATTTGTGTGGGCTACGAGTCTTGAGGGGGTTGCCAAGTTCCTCCTCAAGTCGGGTTGTGCACCTCATCATCAGGATCATAATCAGGAAGGGAGGGTCACCTCTCTATTGACTTCCCAACTCACTTGGCATTTGCTTTATCTTCCTGGGAATAAACATGGCAAGTATATGCTACTTGACTAAGAAAACAATGATGTTATGCATTGATTGAATTTTTTTTTGAATATTTTAATGAAATGTAAGTGGGAAATAGGAATTGACTAAATTGGAATGAGTTAAGGATAGGATATTATGCTTTGTAGTGACTTACTATGTTATATGGATCCCACTTATCATTTTCACTAATATTTTCAGTCATGTAGCAATAATCAACCAACAAATCAAATTCCATGTTGGGTACAAAATGTAATTCAAAGACAATATTAGAAAGCGCAAGAGACGATGAAATCCTATGCGGATGAGAAACGAAGACATGTGGAATTTGACAAAGGTGAATGGGATTTCTTGAAGGTTCCAAAATACCATTATGCTTCTCTTAAAGGAGAGCATAATAAGCTTGCCCATTAGCTTTATGGTCCATACAAAATAATCAAGTGAGTTGGGGATCTGATTGCCTATCAACTTGATTTGCCTTGAAGAACTATCTTCCCTTGATGAAGATGGTTTGAATCTGAAAACATTGTTGGCAAGCAAGAGAAGATTCTAAGGAATTGAATTCTTGTGTAGTATCTCATTAAGTGGAAGGGTTTGCATATGGAAGAGTCTTTTTGGTAGCATGCTTTGTATTTGGAACAATTTCCATGGCTTATTCATCAAAATTGGATTTTTAGGGCATGGCTGGATACTATATATTTTTCTCTGCATTTCTATAGCTTGGACATGGAAATTGAACACTTCTACTTCTTCTAGTTATGGCCAAAATTGTACTGCATCTTGTTTTGGGCAGTTGTAGCAGTTTCTTCAGCCTACATACTTCTCCTTCATCAACTTATGTGATCTTCTTCAACTAGAGTTTCATTTCAGCATGGATCCATATGTTTCAAGATATTATTGTAATCTTCCTTATATCTTGTCCCAATTCCAGCTTTGAGGACAAAGCTCTTTTGAGCCGGGATGGCTTGTAATGAAGAAAAATCATACCTCAGCCAATATTTATCCTTAGGTCTAAGGTTAGATATAAAAGGCTAAGTTGTAACCTACCAAGCATCTTTTGCCAATTCTAAACATTTCTTGTTTGAGGTTTCCACCTCCCACCATCCATTGACGATACATACAGGCTTTGGCCACCATAGCATTAGGGTGGATACCATGCCCCTCCATAGCATGAGAAGGATATCATGTTGCAACCTCTCATTGATGATTCTCAGTCATTGTATTTATTGGTAATATGATTCATGGCAACCTAACAACCTTGGCTATGGCTTTCTTGGCATTATGTGTATTTCTTGTATTTTCAGTATTTTAGTTTGCTATGAAAATTAGCTTCTTTACAAAGGATCAAGAAATGAGGTTCCTCCCAAGGAAATGATAGTAATTGGGACCACCATGCACCAACACTCATAAGGTGACCTAGATGACAATCCAACATAGCCAAAGAGCCACCTAGGGAATAATTGAACCTTGCCATAGGCTTACCAATACAAGCAAGGCTACCTCCCTACCTCTTAGGACCCACCACTAACAAAGATAAAACACGAAGCCCATTTTCCCTTTTAGAAATTTGTTTGTTAGTCCAAACATATGTATATTTTAATTTTCTTTTTCTTTTCATCTTCTTTAGTGGGGATGGAACATTGGCCATTTTGCATTATAGTGCCCTTAGGAGATCAATGCATTGGCCTTGGGTAGCTCAAACCCAAAAACCTACTAGAACCTTGCAAGAGGCAACACCTAGAACTTATCATTTTCTCTTCTCTTTTATTTTCTCTTATAACCCCATGGCTAGATCTCATCCCAAGGAGGACAGGTCATTGGCCTCAGAAATCTATTAACTCGAACCCAGAAATCTATTAAGTCGAACCCAAAAATCTATTAAGCCCTCGTGACATAACAAGTATCTTCTAGCACTTCTCTTTTCTTTTGCCACATTATTGGACTAAAAAAAAATATTAGCCCATAGGCCACACTCAAATCCCAACTCCTCACTCACTAGGGGACTTTATCATGATATACAATCAAACTAAAAACTCCTACTAAACTGGCTACCCTACCGAAGATAGGTGGCCTTCTATTGACTATCAAGCTAACAAGCTTGATACCCAAAGTCATCTTATGAGTACCTATCCAAAAAAAACCTAGAAATCAAGGCACTTCACTCTGTAAGGACTCTCAATCTCAAGCCCAAGATCTGGCCTCAGATCCATAGACGACGGTACACAAGTGATTGCTACGCCTTCCTCTCAAAACATAAAGCAAAAACAAACAAGAGACAAGGTGATGAAGACACCATGTATAGAAGAAGATTCCACGTTAATACACAAAATACCTTCATGGGCTTCAAATGAACCTGCAAAACCAAACTCAAACAACAACCCACAAGTTAAAAGCATTGCACTAGGGGAAGGAAATTGACCCTCTTGGCGTAATGAAACATAATAAGAAAGCACCAACTACATCAAAAGAATGATGATCTAACCCTTGATCCTCACAAAAACTCACCTAAAGCACAAAGCCTAGAGCAAGGGATGGGCCACTCAAGCCCCTATGGTTAGAGGAGCTCCGTATATCAATCACACATAATGCATATCCCAAGAATATATGAGGCTTGTCCCATGTCCTTCATCTGAAAGCTCTTCTTGAGCTGACCTTTCGAGGCATCCAACTCACCCAGGGAGTCCACCTATAAGAAATCATCTATATAACGTGTGTTCAAAGGATATTAAGAAATATCCATTTTTTACATGCTATAAGGCCTTAAAGTTGCCCCTTTTACTTTACTAAACTTACGATTTTTTTAAAAATCGTAATTAAAAAATCCCTTTTGTAAATAAGATCCTATAAACTTTACTAAACGTAATACCCTTTCTTTTGAAGTCACATGGTACCTTACATGTTCTATAAGGTGGACTCCTTGGGCGCACTCATCATCATGAGCACTCTTAGCAATCAACTCATCATCCATATAGAGGATCAGAATCATAAGGCTACCATCCGAAGCCTTCTTTGTATATAAACATGGATCCATATCATTGTGGGAATATCCCTCTAACTGCATAAAGACATCAAACTTGTGATACCATTCCCTAGGTGCTTGCTAAAGGCCATAAAGGCTCTTCCTCAATTTGCACACTAGGTATTCCCTACTATGTTTTGCAAAGCCCTTAAGCTACTCCATGTAAATCTCATCATGTAAGTCCCCATGAAGAAAAGATATCTTGATAAAGATCCAAGTCAAGCTAAGCAACCAAAGCTAGTACGAAGCATAGGGTAGTTATCTTCACAATAGGAGAAAAGACTTCATCAAAGTCCACACTATGTTCCTCCTTGAAGCTCTTAGCAACCAAGATGGCTTTGTATCTCGACCTGGGGTATTCAGGGGTACTTGTTAACTTGTATACCCACTTGTATGACAAAGCACACTCACCACTAGGCAAAGGAACCAAATTTCACATATGATTCTTTTTCAATGAGTCATACTCTGATTGCATGGCCCTCTCCCAAGAGTGACTATCACATCTCCACATAGTCTCATCATAAGTAAGAGACTCAACAATATCTGTCACCATAACCTAATCCATAGAGGTCTCAAACCGCACAAGCTATCATCTATTTCTAGTAGACTATGGTGGCTGTGGAGCTTGTACATCATGTGGAGCATCAAGGGCCCATGCCACTAGGGCATTAGCTACTTGTAGCAAGCTGTCTAGCTAGCTATATAGTAACTAGAGGCTCCTTCTGAAACATCACCGTATGTACCTCAATGACATGCTCAAGTTTCTTATGCATGTTTTCATCATGGAAAACAACATCATGGTTGTGGATAACCTTCTGAGCCTGTGGATCCCATAGGTGATAGTTCATCTCACCTACATCCCCACAACCAAGAAATATACATTTCCTAGACTTAGGATCTAGCTTATTGTGCTTGTCCTTGGGTACATAGCTGAAAGCCTCACAACCAAAGAGATGCAAATGAGCATATGAGGGAGGTTTTCCAGGTCATACCTCCTCTGCAACCTGATAGTCAAGAGTAGTATATAGAGACTAATTTATCAATTGTATGGCAGTAGTAATTGCCTCAGTCTAAAAATATTGTGGTAAGCCTACGTAGCTAAGCATACTATATGAACTCGTTCAAATGCTTTAGAGACATACTCATCCCCATTATCTGACCTTAGGTATTTCACCCTTTGTTCTCAACCAAAGCAAGACAATATTGAAATGTAGCCAAGACTTTTGATTCTGCTTAATATGATATGCCCAAACCTTATGTGTATAGCCATTAATAAAAGTAATAAATTAATATGTGTCACCTAATGATTTGTAGGGCATGGGACCACATCCATCCAAATGAACAAGAGCCAATGGCTCACCCATGCATGTAATACCAAAATTTTTATGTGTATTACGTTTCTTCCTTTCATATAAGCAATGATCACAAGACTCAAAGTACATATAGTCAAGGGGTAGAAGATACTGCAAACAAGTAAGCATTTTCAATGTGGAACTACATCCGTTGCCAAAATATGGTTGATTGACCCAGATACAAGGAAATTTTAAAGAGTATTAGACGTACAATGATAAGATTTCCACAAGTAATCTTCCATAAGGATCACCAAAAGAAACTACATAACCTACATCATCCAAAGTGTCACTAGAGATAAGGCTCTTCATGAGAGCTAGTACATGACGTACATCATGAAGAGTAAACATGAAACTTAAACCAAGACATCACCAATACCAACTACAGCTGGACATCACCAATACCATGGACATCACCAATACCAACTATCTCCAAATGCTAGGTCATTGCCCAAACACACAAATCTAGTCATACTACGATACGAGTGAAACCACTCTCTATGAGAGGTCACATGAAAGGAAGCCCCTAAGTCTATCAACCAACACTGAGTATACCCTGAGAAGACATCAGTAAGCTATGAAGTATCAAGAGAAGAAGCTACAATTATGAAATTATCATGGGAGAGTAGGAAGGAGAGGCTATTATATAAATGTTATGAATAAAGGCTTATGAGTTCTTCTTCAAAACCTTAGAAACATTGTGTAGAGAGAGAGAGAGAGAGAGAGAGAGAGAGAGAGAGAGAGAGAGAGAGTGTGTGTGTGTGTGTGTGTGTGTGATAGAGGTAGAAAAAGAGGAGGGAAGTAAGGATAGAGAGGGAGATAGCTTGCTAAGCTTCTTGTTTTCATAACTTGGCCATTGTGGAACCCACAATGTCTACTTTTGGGTCATACAGCCCGAGCTTTTCAGATGCTGCAAATTACGATATGTGTTCTTGATTTTAAACACTTATTTCACTAATCTAAAATTTATTATTAGATTTTAATCATTAGAAATCTATTAGTTACTATTATCTTAATAATTATTACTTTGGTAGACACTATAAATTAACTATTGATTAATTAGATACTTAGTTAATAATTTATTAACTAATTTGATCATTAAAAGTATCTTATTACTTAATTTATTTCTTAATTAATAACTAAATAACTAAATATTTTTAGTTAATTATCAAATAGAAATATAAACACACACACACACACACACACACACACACAGAGATTATGTGACTTGCTTTGATTTTCTTTTTTGCCAAGAAGAGGGTAAAGAGATTAATTCCCTCCTTTTGCTACACAAGGGATGAAAATATACAAGAGGGAGAGAGTTAAAGCGACCAAGAGCATACACACAAAAACAATGGAGACTTGAGCATCGAAAGAGATAGGGTTGAAATCTTCTTCTTCTTCTTTCTTATTGTTCCACTCAAAAGAACTAAGTCGACAACATGATAAAGGACTGATATGAAAGTACCACAATGTATGTACACACTATCACCAAGTGTGAACTTGCTAAGGAAAGAAGAGGTGGCACAATGAATGTTCTATAACCAAGGTAAACTATGTGGGCATACTCTGGCTATAGAATCACTAGTGACCCTGGCTATAGAATCACTAGTGTATCCTCATGTCAGTCACCTAACATGCTAGTTAGTAATGTCCTACTACATCACTAAGACATCTTATGTAGAGTTTAACATCTCAATACTATCCCTTGAGCTCAGTATGAGCTCATGAACTCCAAGCATAGTCATGAAGCATTGAAGCTTCTCAACTCCCAAGGCCTTGGTGAAAATATCAACAACTCAGTCCTCTATCTAACATAAATCAAGTCAATATCACCTGCCAAAACCCACTCCGAAATGAAATGGTAGTGCATCTCTATGTGTTTGGTCTGTGCATGTTATATAGGATTCTCAGCCCATTAAATGGTATTAAGGTTATCACAATAGATAATAACCTTCTTGTCCACCTACATCTCCAAATCAACAAGTAGCTTGTATAGCCAAGCTACCTCACATACTGCAATTGCAACACCTTTGTTCTATACCTCTATACTAGACAAAAGCAATTGTTAGCTATTTCTTGCTACTCCAAGTAATAGTAGCACTATAAAAGGAAAAGATAAAACCACTAGTAGATCTCCTATCTGAAATACTACTAGCCCAATCTACATTTGTGTTGCCATGAGAGTCAAATGGTACTCTTGCACCATAGAATAAGGCATAATCCAATGTGAACATGACATAGCATAATGTGTGACGTAGTGCATCCAAATATGGCTTCCTTGGAAGCTATATAAATTGACTCTCCAAACCAATTGTGTATTTTAGGTCCATCCAATAGATAAGGCTACCCACAATCTTTTGATACACAGTGACATCCTCCATCGAGTCACCCTCATGTGCACTAAGCTTAGCATTAACATCCAAAGGTATAGAAATAGGCTCACAATCAACCATACTATACTTCTTTAACATATCCAACACATATTGTCTCTCTCATAACCATATACCCTTTGTAATCCTAGTTATCTCTATGGCAAGAAAATAATACAACTCCCCAAATTCTTTATCTCAATTTTAGTCTTGAGAAGACTCTTCACATGGTCAATCTATGTCTTGCTATCACCCATAATGATCAAATCATCCATATATATAGTAATGACCACCATATCTGCATCACTCTCACATACAAAGAGTGAGTGATCAAGTTGTACTCTATGAAATCCAATGTCAATCCCATACAAGGCCTTACGAATCTTGCATACATAATCTAGATTATTCTCATATACGTGACGAGGTGTCTGTTTCACATAAACTTCCTCTTGCAACTCCCATGCTACAAAAAGGCATTCTTAACATCCATTTAGTACACATGATCCAACCCTTTGATACAGCCACTACTATGATAGCCCTTATAGTGGCCATTTTAGCCACTAGAGCAAAAGTCTTCTCATAATCAATACCACGAGTCTACGCACACCCTTTGGCAACTAGCCATGATGCCTTATAACACTCAATAGATCCATCTTTGATCTTGTAAATCCATTTGCAACCAATAGGTTTCTTGTCTTTAGGTAAAGGTACCAACTCCCATGTATTGTTCTCCTTCAGTACAACTATCTCTTCATCCATAGCACAATTCCAATACTCATTATCCACTGCATCCTCAAAAAAAGTGGATTCCATACCCTACACAACCTGAGCCATGTATGCTTAGTGATGAGCTACATAGCTATCATATGTCCATCAATACATTGGCTTTCTTACTCTACTTGACATGCATGGAACTAGATCACTACTAGATGCTTTAGCATCCTCTTGTGCCTTTTGCACACCAAGTTTTTTAATAGGTGGAGTCCCAAACTCCTCATTGAAGCTCTGGTATTGGCCATCTAAATCAATATCAAGACAAGAGAAATATAGTGATACATCTGTCATAATTGGTGAGTCCCTAACTTTGTTTTTACCTTTGCTTGATATCTGTGATATACTTGTTGGGAAACCTATGACCTCAATCTACCACTGCAAGGTCTATCAATAGAACCATGACTAGGAGACTCTTGTGGTCCACTTTGACTACTGATCTACTTTCTAGACAGCTACAGTCTCATGCTTATCAACTCCAGTTGCATTCTTTCCCTCAATCCGACCTTAGGTATTTAATATGCAACCTTGTCCTTAAAGTTTTTAAAATGAGTGAGCACCTCACTTTTCTCATGCATAAAATAAATGTATACTTTGCGAGTATGATCATCAATAAAGGAAACATAATACTTGCAACCACTCAAAGTTATAGTATTTATAGAATCCAACACGTCAAAATGTATCAATTCAAGTGGCTTCTTGCATACATGCTTTCCATGTGGAAACACTTGCCTTGATTGCTTTCCAAATTGACATGCTTCACATACTTTATACATTACTTTATACATGCCATCAACTCTAAACTTAGGTAAATCATCCATAATCTATTTTGATTATATATCTTTCAACCACTACACATTCACATAACCAATTCTCTTATGGAACATTTGAATATTAACCACAACACTTGAACCTTATGCAGACATGATAGCATTCTCTAAGGCAAATTGGGTAAAATAGAAGAGCTTCTTACCCATTTCTTGCTTGCTTACATTCATGCTTTCATGCCTTCATCTCAACCTTCAATTAAGATCCACATAACTGTGGGATGGCTCTACTCCTTTAAAAATGGACAAGAGGAGAGAGATGTGAAGAGACCAAGAGCACACATACAAAGACAATGGAGACTTGAGCACATAGAGAGATAGGGTTGAAATCTACTTCTTCTTCTTTCTTCTTCCACTCAAAAGAACTAAGTCTACAACATGATAAAGGGCTAATATGAAAGTACCACAATGTATGTATATGCTATCACTAAGTGTAAAGCCGATAAGGAAGGACAAGGTGGCACAACGAATGTGCCATGACTAGGGTGGACTATGAAGGTATAGTCTAGCTATAGAATCACTAGAGTATCCTCCTGTCAGTCACCTAATATATCAGTGAGAAATATCCTACTATATCACTAAGGCATATAGTGAATGCCAGCTCATGTAGAGTTCAACATCTCAACATGTGATTGTCGACATCCGCCCTTCCCAACAAAAAACAATTCACATGCCCTCATAGAGATGAAGAAGGGGACGTGAAAAAAACATATACTAGAAAGGGATTGCCAATCTTAGGGGTGAATCTATAGAAATCATCTATATAACATACATTCAAAGGATATTAAGAAATACCATTTTTTTACATTCTATAAGATCATAAAATGAACCCTTTTACTTTACTAAAGTTATTAATTTTTTTAAAATTATAATTAAAATTTTCCATTTTACTATAATCCTATAAAAATTATGAATAAAATATCCTTTCTTTTGGACTCATGTGGTAGTTTCTCATCTTCTATAAGATGCACCCCAAGTTGTCGATAGCCCTTTGTCTGATGCAAAAAATTTACACAGGTCTCTTCTTCATCTCTCTAAGGGGGCTTGCTTTTAATTTTTTTGCTAGGAAGGGGTTGCTGGCCCTTTCTCAATGAAAAAAACAATCAAAGCAAGTCACATTATATATATATATATATATATATATATCTAGATTTTAAACCTTCTTCATCTTTATAATATCAATAACAATGTTTTGTCTTAGATAGAGAAGGAAAGGATTCAGGAACATGAATGTGTAATGCTAGAGGACATGGCACTTATAGATACAAGTAAACAAACATGACTCATGAATTTTATGTATAACATTCAAAAAGGAGAAATTTAGCTAATAGTTAGCTCTAATTGAAGAGGCCCATACCAGTGTTTATGTGGAAGCACACTTGCAATTCCATGATGACAAAGGTGGAGTGGCATATCATTCTTTGTGACCCATTCGAAACAAGAAATGCTATATGAAGTGATCAACCAAGTGAGGGGTTCTCTCAATTGGTAGAGAAATGGCCGAGGTCGACAAAGAAACCACAAACACAGCATATGGTATCACAAAAGATGATATAACTATGGATTGATGGGGATGTGAGATACAACAAGAATCCCAACGAGAGATCGATATGAGATTTATTATTTATTAACATAATGGGGAGCTATTGTTTGGGGTTTTAGTAACTTCTTGATACCTTGGTACAAATACCATATACTACAAGTAGCATGCAATGTGGTAAGACTTCTTGGATCTCATTTTTGCAAACATACACGAAAGAAGGGGATATTATAGTAGATTGCAATGCATGGTATGGTGACCTTACATCAATAAAACTAGATACTTAAATAAAACTTGTATGCTTGTATCACTTTGTCAAAGAGGAGAGATTTTTAAGAGCGAAGGCAACATGTTTATATAAACCTCTATAATATCAAATCGTAATAGGGCTCTCTTTTTTTCATACCAATACACACACATGCTCACCTTTCCTACTATTTATCTACAATTGCCTCCCACAACCAAGAAGCTTACCGTGCTTATGTGAATCTCAAGGGGGGTTCACTATATATATGCCCTTTTTGTGAAATTTTATTGAGTAAAACACAATTCCTTTTTATTGACTTTTTTGAGGAGAACTTGAGTGAGCTACTCCAGCTAATTAGAAGTGATTGTGTAGAGCAAACAATGCAAGCATCACAATTTTGTTTCAATATGCTCAAGGTAGATGCAAAACAATGTCCATAACTCATTCTTCCAGAAGGAGTCACGAAAAATCACACTTTTTAAAAATGTTTTAATGATATCGATGGCCACATTTTATCTCTATAGTGATACTATTTGTGGATGATAGCATAGAGAAGATGCAAAGCAACCCACCTATCTCCTTTATATGCCAACCTATATTTGAGAAAAATCCCATGGATACCATTATCTTGGAACATATGCCTTCCTATTTGACTACGCTAGCAAGTTTTCATAGGGGAGTCTAGGAGTTTGTCAAAGAACATCCATTCCACCCTCCCATAATGGAGCTAGATTGGTAATTGATATTTGCAATAAATGTATTCATTTTCCTTTCATGCAGTATAGTTCATTATCTTGAAAATGTAGTTGTAGATTCAATATACCATTTTGTAGCAAGTTCATGAAATATAATGTGAAATATATTAGTGTATCAAAATACTTAATCGTTGAAGGTTTGGAGTGTTAAATGGTATAGTCTTGAAAGGAATAATTGATGCATGTAATGAGGCAAAAAAGAAAACTACAAATGCGTTGTTATATATATATACATATATATGTATGTATATATATATGTATATGTATATATATATGTATGTATGTATGTATGTATGTATGTATGTATGTATGTATGTATGTATGTATGTATGTATGTATATGTATATGTATATGTATATGTATATGTATATATAGAGACACAGAGAGCTCAATTCTATGTAAATGGATGCATAACTTTAACAGATATGTAAGCCTAATTAGATGAGGAAGAGAGAGAGGTAGGAATATTTTAGTATATGTGATTTTTTTCATGTGTGCATAATTGAAGTACTAACACATTAGGATATAATTACAAAATACATGCAAAGAATTGAGAGAGAGGAGAATGTAAATGTATATGTGAGTGTGATATCACTTTTATATACACAACTAAACCACTTCCCACCTTTCTCAAGTCAGTGGCAATGTTCAAGTGTATTTTATAGTTTGGATGTTTGCCCTTGGGTTTAGCATGGTCATACTACTTCTCTTTTCAAATATCATTCATAGTATACTCAGGTGAAGATCTGGCATAAGACAAAGGTAGATTAAAGCTAGATCTATCACCTCCCTTAGTTGTCCTCTTTGATATACCTAGAGTTCCATATTGTTGGAAGAGAGGGAGAGAGACAGAGTGGAGCGGAAGATGGACTCAACTCATTGTTGTTCTTCTTCCATTATTCTTCCATCATACTAACTGAAAGAGACTTATACACATAGATATGACTAACCAAGACTAACTATGGTTAAGTCACTAACTACACCGACTTATTGAATGTCACAAACGTGTATAATTGTATCCAGCTAATATTGGTGACACATAAAGATAGACTGAGTGAAGAGTAACAGGAGCTTGATATTCTAATACTCCCCATCAAACTCAAACCATCTGATAAACTCCAAGTAGCTGTCTCAAGTATATGAAGTTTTCTTTACCAAGAGACTTGGTAAATATGTCTGCTAACTGGTCTTTAGTCTTCACATGAATCAAGTCAATCTGCCCTGTAAGAACCATTTTTATGATGAAATGGTAGTGAACCTCAATATGTTTGGACCTAGCATGGTAGAGAGGATTGCTAACCAACATAACAATGCTGAGGTTATCATAATGCAATCTCACTCTACTTTCCAGCTGTATTCCGAAGTCTTTCAGCAGTTTCATCAACCAAACTGCTTTGCAAGCCGCTACCTAAGGCAGCTCCTTTGTACTTAGATTATGTACTAGACAATGCAATAGTAGGTTGTTTCTTACATTCCAACTAATCATACTACTGCCCAATCCAAATGCATAACCACTAGTTGACCTCCTGTCATAGGCACAACTACCCCAATTAGCATCAGTAAACCCTGTCAAGTCAAGAGATTTTCCATATGCATAAAACAGACCATAATCTGTAATACCCTTTACATATCTCATGATCCTCATGACTGCATCTAAATGTGGTTTGCGAGGCTTCTGCATAAACTAACTAATCAGCCCCACAACATAACATAAATAAGGATGGGTAATAGTCAAGTATATCAAGCTGCCCACCATTTGTCGATACATGGTCACATTCTCTATGTCATTCCCAACATCAACTTGACATTTGATCAAAAGATGTCTCCATAGGCTTGCATTCAGCCATACCATACTTCTGTAACATGTCATGAGCATACTTCTTTTGTAGCAGCCATATACCTTGAGGCATACAGACTACCTCAATCCCAAGAAAATACTTTAGTTCACCAATGTAACGTGTCCACCTGTTCACTCGTAGGATACGTCTTAGCAGCCCATCGGAAAGAGAGTCCACGCCCGACACTCCCACGCAATGTCACGGGGTTTGAGATCTAGGTCTTATCGAGTCTGCCCCACGAAGCGGAAGCTTTCCGGCCGTTCCCACTTAGGACCGACCTGAATCAGGGTTTTCCTAGTGGTCAAATTCCTAGAACGGTAGCTAGCGTCGAGCCCCAGGTAAACTACTTTACGCAGAAATGTTAGGGTTGAAGTGGATTTATACTGCACTTGGTTCAAGGAGAATGGGAAACGAGAGGGATGAGAAGCTCGACCTCTCTGCCCATAAGGCATAGTCCCATTCCATTCCCCTAAAACAGTATAAATCGGGACTCTAACTTCCTAGATTCTAGGTTGCCATTACCTCGCTGTCATTTCTATTGAGAAAAGTTCCCGGCCAACCGGGACCACCCTTCCGTAGGACGGACCCATGGTCACGTCACCGCACTTTCCTCAGGTTGCTTTAGTTATCTAATTACCTACCATATTTAGTTTGACAAGCAAAAATAGCTTCCTTAATTAGCAAATTATTCACTGATTTCTTCACATAACTTATGCACTGACATAGAAAAAAAATGTCAAACAAGTTCCTTTTCAACATTTCTTCTTTATTTATCAATCTTTGGAATATATCATATAATCCAGCCCAAAGGCTATTCCATAATCTAGCCCGAAGGCTAATCCATAATCCGCCCGAAGGCAATTCCAGCAATCCTCAGGGATCGCTATTCCAAGATTCAGCCCGTAGACTAGTATGCGGGCCTCGAGATACAATCTCGAGTCATGCCGACCTCTTGTAAAGGACCCAGAGGCAAGGGATTTACGGCCAGAGCCCCCCTGGCACCCAAGTGTCCTCCTGCTCCAAGTAGCACCCACGGAGAAACCTCTCGCGGCAGGTTCAGTCCACGTACCCGGCATGGCTAACAACCCCCTTGGATAGGGTCAGGCAGACGGTCGGGGGTAACTGATGCTGCCTCTCCCTCCAGGCCTTCAACCTGAAGCATTAATTATTTTTCTATCTTTAGTTCCTTGAGCAAAGAAGTACAAACAGTGCTCCTAACTGCACAAACACAATCAATCCAGTGGTCGTTTGTTTGGCCAACTACTAAGGTGTGAATCCTTCTCTCCGAATGTATCCAGCATTCGATCCGGGAACAATTGCGACTTGGCAAGTTCCCCAAGGGTTTTGTTGTTTGTTTACCCTTTTATCCTTGGGTTAGGGTTTATATCTTGTTAACCCAAATTAACAAACACCTTAGGTCCCTTGTATTAAGGTCAATAAATCCTGGACAACCCCGTTGTCCTTACTTGATTGGTCAATTGCTTGCTAGGCAACTCATAATTACCCTAACTTGGCAAATCAGCCTCAAAGAAGGGTGATGAAGCAGGATGTCTGTTCATCCTCTTAGAACTCGCCAACTTTGCTCTAAGGAGTGGCAAATCTATTTTGTGTTTTAGCCACAAAATCATGCGACATTGCAACTTATTGCACGAGACAAGTGTCACACCTAACTTGTGGGTTTATTCCTCCCATCACACGGTATTCCTTGGTCAAGATACCTTTGGTCAAGTTGTAGGGTTTGGGAGTCCTCTTGACCCAATCTAGCCCTAACCATACTAGGCCGACAATGTTTGGCCCTAGGGTATCTAAATTCAATCAGAAGTCTAGTATTTGGACAAATGATCCTTAGGGTAAGAACCCTAGATCATTCTTGCATTTTAACCAACCCTAACATTCCGTGAATGTGGGTAGGATCTTTGGGAATTGGAAGTCTTGACTTGGCATCCCAAGTGCGATACTAGGCAGAATTTTTATCGTAACTGAACCCTACCTAGCACTTTAAGGTTTTCGTCGTACTAACTATTTATGCTTTTATGAATCCCATGTGGGTTATGCCATTACAAGTGATTTACCTAAATCGATCTAATTGTCTTGCGACAAGAGGTGATCTTTCCTTAAAAGAGATGCAAATACTTTTTCCTAAGAGATGTAAATAAATAAATTCAAGATACAACATTCCATGCAAGTATGCCATTCATAGACTTTTTCCTTCTATGCAACTATAAGATGTACAATGACCATTTCTTTTTCTTGCCTAAACTATAATGATTGACAATTCAGAGCTATCTTGTATAAAAACCTACGTTGACGCAACGAAATCAAAGCTTAATATTTTTTATAAAGATGCATTCATAATTTGACAAGAGATCTCCATGCATGAGCGTCCTTTAGGGCCTAACCCGACTTAAAATACAAGCATCCTCGCATGCAACTGGCAAAGTTCATAGTTTCGTTTCCATGCATTGCGATTCTTTGGACAACATTCAATGGGCATCTAAGATTTATCCTCTATACGAATCACGTCCATGAATTTAAATCATAAGTGCTACATGTGACAAAAGCTCTATCCTTCTTAGCATGATATCCTCTTCTAATTTATGTATTATACATTCAAGAAGATTTCAACTATCCTTGTTGACGGGAGTGCGAGCAATTTCAATCAATCGGCATGCACTAAACTTTGTGAAACGAATGAATAAATGCATTTAAATTTTCCTAAAAACCATAATGCTTAATGCATCCCCTCTCATGCGAGAATACAATTGGAACCTGGGCATGAGGACTCGCAGCGTTGTCCACGCGTGAACTCAGATTGGAGGCTCCCGCGTGTGCGCCTTGCGTCTTTAGCTTTGGAGCCATCGATGACGTAGATCCTTGATTCCGCAAACTTGCCCTTGCCTTTATCCGATCTCTGAACTCTCTCCAGGCTTTGGCAAATCCGCCCCAAAAACTACCTACTCCCCCTTGTGCAGAAGTTTCCTTTACAAGACGTGGTTTACAGCACCCCGAGAAGGCATGGTAAGAACAAGGCTTATGGAAGCCTTTTAGAAGCTTCTAAATTGGAAGCTTCTATACTTCTGCCCAGTACAGAATGACGTGGGGAGGGAAAGAAGTGAAGAAGGAGATGATGATGAGGATAATGATTATGATGATGGCGATGTGATGGTGGAGGTAGAAGCAGAGTGGCGTAGCGTGGCGGCAGCCCTGGCGGCGTGTAGTTGACATGGCGACAGCAACACGGGTAGGATCACGACTCCTCCCCCTTTTTCTTCCCAAGCTCCAGGTGGGAGGTCTTATAGGTGGAGAGGGGGGGTTATCCACACACGTGGAGGGTGGCATGATCCCCTCCCCATGCTCCTCTCTACTCCACTTAGTTCCACTCCCTCTCAAACTCCTCTCCCCCGCCATGCATCAACTGAGGGGGAGGGGTTTATAATAAAAAAATTTGCACTAAATTAACCATTATCCCCTTTTTTCCCCTAGAAGAGGTGTTCTCGTGCGGCCTACGGGTTTTTAGCCTCGGCCTCTTTTGCATAACACGGTTGGAGTTTATTAACGCGTGAGGGTGGAGCATTTAGGCCAGGGTTCTTCTAGTCGCGGGGAGATTATTTTAAACTGCTCTTGCACGGGACGTGTAGGATAAAAAATCATTAATATTTCGTGTGGAAATATTACAACCAAGGTCTCTAACTCTGAAATTAGTTTGTAAACATGATTTAATTTCAGCAATGCCCTCTTCATCATCTCCAATGATGATAAGATCATCTACATAAACCACTAGAAACACATATCCATGATCTATCTTCTTCATGAACAGACTGTGATTTGCATCACCCAATCTAAATCCGTGTTGTTGTAAATAACACCTGATCCAAGTATTCCATGCTCTAGGTGCCTGTTTCAGTCCACATAAAGCCTTTTTCAGCTTACATACATGTGTAGAAAAGTCCAGGTGAACATAGCCTTCAGGCTGCTCCATATATACTTCCTCAACCAAATCACCATTCAAGAAAGCATTCTTGACGTCCATTTTCCATAATTTCCAGCCTTTGCATGCTGCCAAAGCAATGACAGTTCGGACTGTTGCCATTTTAGCCATCAAAGTGAAAGTCTCCTCATATTCAAGGCCATATTGATGTGCATACCCTTTTGCAACTAGCCTGGCCTTATAGCATTCTAACAAACTATCTGACTTGCACTTAACCTTGTACACCCATTTGCAGCCAATGGGGACTTTTCCTTCATGCAAATCAACCAATTCCCATGTCTCATTTTCAGCCAGGGTTGCATGCTCCTCATCCATGGCAGCACACTAGTTATCATCTATAACTGCATCATCAAACTTTGTAGGTTCTTTGTAACTTATCACACTAGCCATATATGCATAATGGCAGGCTGAATAACCAGTGTATGTAAACCTGTCAACTGGTTTTCTGACTCTCTCAGATCTCTATAACTGTGGCTCACTCTGAGCTTGTCTCTCATGAGGCGGTACATAATGACTCTGCCTTGCTCCAGGCATCATAACAGACAGAATACCCAACTCACTATCCAAACTATCACTATTGGATGACTCATAACCTACTGTAAGTGGACATGTCACATCCTCAAGCATATTTTCTTTTCCCTTATCCAATCTCCCCCTCACTGGCATATCCATGTCAGTGGACGTAGGAGTACAACTCTGCAAGCATCCTGACCAAGGACTTACTATAATTGACCCATCACCTCTATAGAACCACTCATAGATTTACTCACTATAGGTGTATTTTCAACATTACTAGTGCTAGCTGATCCATCAGTCCACTGCAATAAGATTACCATACCACGATGCTAGCTCATAAAAAACAACATCTCTGCTAATCAATGTCTCATGTGTAGAGAATACATAACACTTGTAAGCTTTCCGGTCTTGTGCATAACCAAGGAACATACTCTTGACAACTTTAGGATCCAATTTCTTCCTCTTTTCATCAGGAATATGCACATATGCAATGCTGCCAAATACCTTTAAGTGTGAAATGTCAGGCTTATGACCATACAACCTCTCATATGGAGTTACATCATGAATCCCTGCTGTAGGGGTTCTATTCAATACATAGACAGCAGTCACTACTGCTTCAGCCCAATAACCACTTGGCAAACTCTTCTCATTCATCATAGCTCTTGCCGATTCCATCAGTAGCCTATTTTTCATTTTTTCTACACCATTTTAATGTGATATATAGCTGTAAGTTAACTATCTTTTGATCCCATGTTTAGCAAGATATCCATCAAATTAATTAGAGACATATTCTCCACCTCCATCTGATCTAAGACATGAAATTTTATAGCTCAACTCATTTTCAGCATGCTTCTTGAAGTCCTTAAATGCATCAAACACATCATCCTTATGTTTCAGTATGTAAAGCCAAGTATACTTGCTGAAATCATCAATGAAGGATACATAATAACGAGCACCACCAAACAAAGCATTATGAGATGGATCCCATACATTTGAATGTACCAACTGCAAGGGTCGTGAGCTATTCCGTACATGTCTCATAAATGGAAACCATGCTTGCTTTCCAAATTGACACGCATGACATGCATGTCCAAAGTCATGATACTTGAACTTAGGCAGTCCAAGCATAATCTCCTTCTGTTGCATAGATTTCAGCTTTTGTATATTCACATGGCCAATCCTCTTATGCCATATCTCAACATCTCGTGAAGCACCATCATCATGTGCAAATATGGATGCTTTCAATTCTGGAATTGACGCATCAAGAGTAAACATTCTGCCATCTCTTCAGCCTCTAGCAATCAATTTGCAACCATTACCATATTCTTCAACAAAACATCTATCTCTATTAACACAAGGGACTTTTAATCATTTCCTATATAGGAAAAAAAGAAAAAATTCCCTATCAAGTCCCTAGTTAAAAATACACACAAGTAGGGAAAGTAAATAATAGGGAAAGTGGAACATTTCCTAGTTAGAGAAACTAGGGAATTGCATATGAAAATTCTCTATATAGGAAGGGAAAGTAAATAATAGGAAAAGTGGAACATTTTCTAGTTAGAGAAACTAGGAAATCGCATATGGAAATTCCCTACATACTTCCCTACTTGTGTGTATTTTTAACTAGGGAATTGATAGGGAATTTCCTTTTTTTTCTTTCATAAGTAGGAAAATTTTTCCACTATATTTCCCTATATATGGTAATTTCCATGTATAGAAATTTTTTTATGTGATTCTAATTTTTCTATAACTTGAAAATATTACATTTTTCTTAGTTTACATATTCCTACTTATGTGAATTTCTAAGTAGAAAATTATTTGGCTAATTTTCAAATAGAAAATTATATAGAGATTGTTTAGTTAATTTCAAATAAGACATAATACACATCTAATAGATTATGTTAAAAATTTTCACTATATAGGCTTTTTTTTCCTATGTCAAGAAAAATCTCCTAAATAGATAATATTTTTCTACATAGGCTTTTTTTCCTATGTAACAAGTGGGATACACACAGACTAGGGATTAGACACCCAGCCACACACTGACCGGGGTATAGAAGGTGTAAGAGTCCCAGATTAGGGCAACAAGTTATTATCAAGAACATACTCTTCACCTTCATCTTCAGCTTCCATGGCTTTCTCCTTCCTTCTCTCCTCTTTTTTGTCTTTCTCTCTCCTCTTTTAGTCTTCTTTTCCCTTATTCTTACTCTCTTTCTCTCTATTCAACTCTTCTTCTCTCTCCTCTTAATTTCATTCATTACAAGTAGTATCAGAGTTTTAGGATTTGGTCCTTTTCTTCTTCCCCTTTCTTCCTTTTCAAATCCCAAAAACCCTAGTTACTCACAAGCTTACAGGTACAAGTATAGCAAGGACTGCAGTTAACCTCAACTTTTTGGAGCAAGTAGGAGCTATGGCTAGAGACTCATACATATCTAGAAGTAAAATGGTTAAAATAGCAGGTCGTCACTTCTTTTCATGCAAAATTTAGATGTCCCATTGGAGTTTCAAGAGTTGGAAGAGGGAAAAAATCCTAGTTATTTTTTGCCTCAACCCTCCTCTCTCCTTCCTACAAGCTGCCATGGCTGTCAACCAACACAAACCCTCCAAGCTTGCTCCAACCATCAGCCAACCTTAGAAGCTGATCCCCACCATCTCCAGCTATAGTTTGAACACCTGGGTGGCCAGGGAATCCCTGCCAAAGGCGGCAGGCAATAGCCCGCAATTTGAGGTGTAAATTGCGCTACTGCCCCTAGCTTCTTCCTACCTCCTACTCTTGCTCCTGGCCTTCCCCCTAGCACTCTTGCCCTCCCGGGGCAAGGGCTGGACCCTCTTCAACAAGATTTGACCCCTTTCCCTCCAACGTTCAAACCCTGATTGAATCTCCTGCTGAACACTGTTTGTGGGCAGCCATTACTACTCAATCCAAGCTCTTGATCCAACCCACAACCTCTAGATCTCAACCATCAAGAGATCTCTCAACCCCCTTTTCCCTTCCCTACCCGAATTAAAGACATGGAGCTCAGCTTGCATGGGAGCCTTGTGGGCAGCCATGAAAGCTTCACTTGAAGCTTTCCCTCTCTGAAGCTCAAGCTCGAGAACAATCACAAGAGCCATCAGCATCATCAAGAGCGTTCCAATGTTGAAGTCTTCTCCCATGGGAATGCCCCAACCAACTGGGCTTGATTGATGGAGCGAACGGGCATCATGATGAGCTATGATTCAACGGTCTTCCCAAGCATTGAAGAGGTATGTCAATCTGATCTTAATCTCTCAAATTTAGCCACTTGCTGAGCTTAATCCCTTGTTGGAGAGATTCAAGTTTGCATAGGCTCAAATGCTCAATTTTCCCTGATGCAATGATTCCCCTTGGACACCCCCTCAATGTTAAATGGCATCCATATATGACACTTGAAGTGCAGGCAGTTAGAAGAGATGTATGGCAGTGAATTCACTTATGCATTGATGGCAAATAAGATGGGTATGCAATGATGCTTGGGATAATGCTCAGTATGCTCAGGATGCTATTTATGTTGCTGATCAGGCCTCTCTAACTATGCTCCATCCATATAAGGCTTTTGCAATAAGAGCCAGGCAGTGTTTTTGGTCACGATCTTGCAGGACAGTCAAGAAGATCCTATTGCAAAAATTTCTATTTGGAATTTGGGAGTGAACCCTATAGCTCACCTCGAAGAGGGCTTTGTCCCCTCTGATTTGAATTTAAAATCTCCCCAATCGGAGCTATAGTTTGAAAGTTATGCCCATTTTTGTGCACTAGGGTCCAGGACATGCACAGTAATTCCATTGCGAAAAATTCTGATCATTTTATGTCACAAAGCTTAATAGCTCATCTCGAAAAGGACTTTGTCCCTCCGACCTGAGCCAAAAATCTCATCAATCGGAGTTCCCTATAAAAAGTTACGCCCCTTTTACTGACAGCAGGTCTTGTGGATTGCATCCAGATGGCTGGCCAGAAAGGCAAAAGCAAGGCCCAAGAGGAACTCCAAGGGGAGATTAGAGACTCCCGGACTCTTGGCACCTAGTGGGTGTTGCATTTTCTAGTGCTTGAGGCCACTTTGGTGTCATGTAGTGCTTATGGGCTGCTCATCAGATCCAAACGGCTCTAATCCGATGATTTCTATATGGGAGATTCTGATCTCGTGATTTCTACAAATTCATTAATAGCCTTGCCTTCTACGATTCTACTAGGCTGGGAGTCCAGAGAGCTCTACGGTGTACAATGATCCACAAAACAACCTCTTAGACTAGAATTTGGTCAAAAACCAATATGAGAATGTCAACAATATGAGAATGTTTCTTTCCTAGCAAAACCAATCCGAGAATATCAACAAAAAATTTGCTACCCCTATGAAGTTCTATTTTCTTAGCATAAGACTTTAGTATGGCCATGTACTTATATGCCCTTCTCAATTTCTTGTATGCTACCATAAGCTTCGAAATAGTGGGGAAAGGCCCTATCCACATCTAGCCAACAAACCATACTCTATATAACATAAATGCTTTCTCAAACCACTTCATAAACTATATGAAGTTTACCACCTAGTATTGAGAGAGGAAAGATATGCTCTAAATTTTCAAACACAATTCAATGCATGATTGGAGCAAACATACTCACTAAAAAAATTTAGTAGACCACCCCTAAGCAGGAAAGTACCTGGCAATCGCAACCTGGTTATAAGTTGTCTTCATTTGCAAAAAAACTGCAAGCTGAATGTCGTCTCTCTTCCTTCAAGTAGTTGTTGCGGTTTGCATTCATAAATGGAGCCAATGATCTCTTTCTTTACCTCTTTCAAGTAGACCAGCAAAACCACCACTTTTGATGCCTGTAGACATTTGACTACAAAACTTGTCCTTGTAAGAATCAACTCAAATTTGCATCTCTTCAAATTTGATCCACTACTAAAAAAAACATGTTGAAGAAAAGGACAAGAACGATTCTTAAAAGAAACATGTTGAAGAAAATGTCAAATTCAAACTAGTTAGAAGTGAAAGGAACTTACATAGCACATAATGCAAAGTATATGTGTCCAAAAGTAGAATCTTGACCAACTCCTTTGAGCTTTTCCAATGAAGCTTTTCGCAACTCATCCTGGGGAGATTCTGATCCCGTGATCTCTGCAGATTCATCAACAACCTTGTCTTCTACGATGCTATCTTTTGTATCAAGCTTGAGTCATTCTGTCATGCTCTGTTGTAATTCAACTACTCCTTTTTCTACATCTTTAGTAGCTGCAAGCACTTGATGTTCAAGGCAATCCCTTAAAACATTGCAACTCAATAACAATAGTACAAAATTGAAGGGACATAATGGCCATGTTCTGTAGTAGCTCACAGACCTGTCATTTATCAGGAGGCTTCAACAATAATTTTTCATTTATTAGAAAAAAAATTTACAATCACTACTTGAGTTGGACTTGGTACTGTTAATGGACCCGTGATTGCTGCTCCTATTACATGACCATCTAGTCCTGCTAGATGTTATGCAAGTGTCTCCTTTATTAGTCAAAAGGAAACATCTAGAAAGACCTATACTAACCTAGCTGCCATTAATAGAATACTAATATAATAAATCCAACAAAAAATATAGTATATATATGAATCTAATGTCAGCTAAGTAAATCCAATGTCATCAAATTAACAACATACTTATGCAACAAAAAATATGGTATATATATGAATCTAAACCATTTAAATTTTCATCACAAAAGTCAAGAATAGACTTAGAGAGAAAAGAGTGCTTACCATTATAAGCTTAATTTTGCTTCGTCGTATTGAATATGTCATTCGAACAATATAATACAGCATCCCTTGCATCCCAACCTCCAAATAGGTTGTAAAACAATCATGTAAGCCCCTTTTCTAGGCAAAAAAAAGGATAATTTCAGATTGTAAATCACTTGCTCTCCCAATGCAAATACAATGCTTCCAGCTTCATTGTGTCTCTGCTCAGTGTATCCACCAATTACTAGATAACCAAAGACTAAATCCACTGCTAAAATATTGTCATCACTTATCACACTTTTGCAAGCACAACACATGCAATTTACATGTAGAGCAGGCCTACTCATGGTGTAGGGCAAAAGCGAACAAGAAACCAAGCAAAATCTCTGACCCAGAGAGGTGAATATAATAATATTCTTTAGTTCTGCATTCAGATCTGCTAGCTAAAAAACATGGATGTTCAAAGCAAATGCTTTACTCAACCATGCCTACATCAAAGCCAAGTCTAGTTTCAAATGTGAGAGCAACCATGCTGAAACAAGAAAAGCAAACTATACAACAGGTGCATAAGAACACAAGAATTACTAAGCATGACTTTTGTATGAAGTGGACATCTCAATTAAACCAACATTAATAGGTTGGAGAGCATGGTGCAAAATCTGGATTGTGAAGCATTTGTAAAATGACCATTATAGACCTCAGCACACTCATCTTGCACACTAAGCACTCTAAGTTTTCTAAACTCAAAACCTGTAGTCACCATGCTAGTTGTGACTTGTAAGTGAAGGTCTCCATGTTGTGTGAAAAAAACTTCAAGGATTTCACCCACATTTTTCAACCGGTTTGCTAGAGTCTATAGTTGGTGTAAATCTGCTAGCCACAAGCTTTTTCAAAATGAAAGCAAAGATAATCAAGTTGCATGAGAATATAATTCAGCAGATCAATAAATTCAATGAGCATGTATCATCCCTTCCATTTCAAGGATCTATTGATGCAGAGTGCCATTACTAGACATCATCACTCCCATTTTGTGATGGTATGCAGGCCCCATTTTTAGCATGTGAATGACACCTGGTCAGATACATAAGGCTCCATCTAGTCTTAAGGCAAGAGACACCATGGAATGAAATGTAATCAAAATGGAAAAGGCTGCTCTCAAGAACATGTGCTTATGACGATACAAGCTCAATATACTTTGGTAATGGTAGGAGCGGTATGAAGTAGCCTCCATTTCCTAGGTAGACCCAACATCTTCCTGTCACAACACGAATGTGCATACATTAGCCCTTTGCAGCTAAGTAGCGTGTTGTTTCGCTAGGTGTGCCTGCATATGGTTAAGACCGTTACAGTTTTAATAAAATTCTTAAAAACCGTAAAATTCACATATTGTTTTGCTCTGTAAAGCAAACATATGGTAATGTTGAGGTATGGTGAGCGAGCAAGAGAAAGAGATGACGGCCACATTCCTGACCATATGACTCAATTAATAATTTCCAAGCTCAATATGTAGATGTGACCAATCTCGAATTATGTGAACCTTTATGATGCCTCAACCAGGCAAAAGGACAATGAGATTTTAAACAATGCATGACATTTTTTAAAAAATCCCTTGATCAGGCAATGACACCAAACCTCGTAATAATGATCGACCTCTAAATCTGTTGTGAATCACAAAACAATTACTACTGAGTGAGCTATGTACTAAAGAACAAATGCAGTCTTTCTGTAAAGATTCAAGGTTTAACTCACCTACCCAGACATTGGCTCGATCATAGATTAGCGTCTCCAGCAAAGGACATATAAAGGCACGGGTATGTAGCAGGGAGGCACACAAATGGAGCTCGAATATTCGCATGACACACAGAGATCGACACTCGTGTACGCTGACACTAGCAAATCTTCTAGATGATGATGCCATCTTTCTTGGAACAAGACATGCTATTGAATATGCTTATGTCATCCTTGCATCCTCCACTTTCATGGAGTATGCAGTAGATGTCATTGACGATGCTCCAGATTTCCTTCACGGAGGCCTTAATCCAATGTAAGAAGCACACGAAAAAGAAAACTCAAATGGAGAAGAAATCTCCGCCGGCTTGTCCTCAACCAATACTCGTATTCCTGCTTCTGCCCTCTTCAAAATAAAAAGATGCTTCTTTGTGTTTTTTTCTGTTGTCCTTGCTAATTTTAGCAATATGCTTCTACCAATTCATGATATGGCACAAATCCTTCAAGCTGTGAATATGGACTGCAAGCCCTCTACAATACAGATTAGTTTCCCTATTGTATATTATGGAGATGTCATATGAATTGGGCGAAATGATGATGACGAGGCTACTTACCTAAGTGCCAAATAATTTATTCGTGCAATAGAAGCCACAACATCTCAAGCAAGTGCAATTCTTCCATTAGTAGTGTCCAAACTAGTAATATAAGGTAGCCTATTTTCGTTTAAATTTTCTTTCCAATCAAAAGCACCCTCAATCTAAGATTCCTTTTGAATATTGGTTTTCTCTTTTGTGAACATCCATAGCTTGCCATGTAACTTTAGATGCATTGGTATTAATCTATTTTCCCCAGAACAACCCTCTTCTACTTGCGGATTAATCATTCAAACCGGTCCTGGTTTCGATGGCTACAACCCTACTTGCTTTTTTCTTGAAATTACTACCACAACACTTTATAAACTAAATGGAATCAATTTCTATCTCCAAACCTTATGGAGGTGGTTGAGATCAATCATGGTGGTGTAGGTTCAAGCTCCCCGATGAGTGAGTCTTTGCCTAGATGCCCTCTAGACCTCTATTATAGGGTTCTTACAAGGATTTGAGGTCCACCAAGTCAAGGGGGACTAATTACAATCTTGAGGGACAAACATAATTGGTGAATGTGATGCAAGTTTGAATCATGTCACATCTCACATCTAGAGAGCCATCAACTCAAGGGGAATTAGTATGATGAAATTAAAATCATGCATGATATGAACATCCTATAAAGAGGTTTTTCTCTCATGTTGTTGTTTGTCGATTTTTGTTGGGATTATTTTTCAACTTTCACCAACATCTGACACAACCTTACATCTTCCAATTGGCACACCACAACTCAAGTGTGAGTAATTGTTGGGAAATTTCTAAGGCAATAATCTTGATTCCATTGTAACTTAAGAGACTCCTCAACATTCAGATTCCATTGTATTTTGATTTCTTTCCCAATTTTTGGGCCATTTCTAAGGCAATAATCTTGACTATAATAGCTTTAGCTATTAGGATATCCCAAGATGTTGGGCCTATCCACCACAAACCTACTAAAGTATGGTAGGTTGCCACCCAATTCTTTATAGTGATAGCCCATAGTTGTTGTGCATCCAACCTCTTAAGTAGTTGAAACACCAAGGAATATGTCCCCTCTTTTGATTTCATTAATCCAAGTCCTGAAACACCAAGGAAATAATGATAGCCCATAGTTGTTGTGCATCCAACCTCTTATTAGAATATCAAGCTCATTTATGTGTGTTGACCGACATGAGCTGGACACAGCTAGTCTAGCCATAGTAGTTAGGTACATTAAATAAGTCGGTGCCACTACTGGTGTGAATGGTCTTATGACCTTAGGTTGTACTTTCACTATACAGGGTTGAATGAATAATGATGTGTGTGAGAGGAAGCATGCCGTTTCACTCTGTCTGACATCTATCTGCCTCTATGAATTTGAACATGGTATCAGAGCCATGAATCGGCAAAGACTGGGTGCCTGGGAGTGTGGCATTGGACTTGCAGGAGCTGAAGTCAGAGGAAAGGTCATTCTTCTTCAAACAGGCTGAAGCCATTGAACAATGGAAGGTATGCAGTGTATGGTTGTATGCTCAATGATCAAAGGCATTATCAAAGGCTTGTTTGTAGCCTTGAGAGGGATGTGTTGAGCACCTTGGAGTGCTTCATTGTCATGATTAACAAGATCGTGAGCTGTGCTGCCCCCCTTGTCAGTCTGCGATGTTGCGCCAGGTCCAGATTCAGGTCCTCCAGCTTCAAAATGAGGCATTAAGCATCTTATACATGCTCTATGAAGTGTATGCTGACCCTGGGGTGTGACCTTGAAGGTCTGACATGTCAATGGAAGCTTGGGTGATGAGGCATGGACTGTTATGTAGGTATACAGGTTTGAAACTAAATGTACACTGCTAAATACAGTGATTTACATCACTGTTTTGATCCTGAAGAGCATTTGAATCTCCCTAATATGCTGGGAAGATTGCACTGCAGACAACACAAGTCAAGAAGTCATATGTACTTGATGTGAAGTACTTGAGCTGAATTTTCTCATTAAAATATTCAGATCTGAGAACTGTTTCACTGCTGAAAACTGTCATATACTGTCAGTGACAAGCATTGGATACTACTGATGCAATACAGGTCATTTTTAGAGCTCTATCACCTATGAGAGCTGTCATATACATGCTGGATGTATGGAGGCTTGAAACATGCAATGAGCATCATTGAAAACTGAAGTCTGGAGCTGCAGTAAATGCAGACATATTGTCTTGGTCAAGTACAAATGGTTCATGAAGTTTTATGCTTTGGTCAGTGAAAACAAGTTGCCTATGTATACCCAGATGCTCATGTATTGACCTTGTTATTACGAAGTAAATGTATGACATGATTGGAAGATAGTTTGGGGCTGATTGGAACTTGATATGCTGAACTTTGGTTGACTGCAACCTGCAACTGAATTTGTTGACACTTGTATGTGCTGGTTATGCACTGTTCTGTGACTCTATGCTCATGTCATGACTGCCAAGTGTACTAGCAGCTATCTGGGAGGTTTTGGGACATGTGTGACATGATTACCACTCAGTTTTGGACTTGAAAGTGCTGTGATTATTTACAGTTTACAATTTTCAGACTGCATGTATTTACCCCGGCAGTGAGTTTACCAAAGCTTAAGCTGAAGCAAACACATAGCTTAAGTATTGAAGTGATATCTACAGTTGAGACCACTTGTTTGTGGCTTGTTTTGGGGTGCCAGTAGGCTGAAATACCCTAGTTTTTTTCTGCAATTTAGTGCAGAAAACTATCATAAACAGTTCCGGGCTGAAGTGGGACAAGTTATCTTATTGGCTTGCAGGTAGTCAGGCAATGTCTATAAAATGGCAAATACTGATAGAACGGACAACATAACCCAGATTGTGGGGGAGAAGCTTGATAGCAATAATTATGCCATCTGGAAGTTTCGAATGGAGAACTTCCTAATTGGAAAAGGATACTGGGACTTAGTGAGACAGGTGTTGAGGCTGAACCTGAACTTCGAGAAAGGAATCCTACAGCTGATCAAAGAGGAGCGCATCGAGCTTGGACGAAAAGAGCTCGCAGAGTTTTACATTGGCTGTCATTATGTATCTCGAATGCTATGGTGATGCAGATCATGAACTGTAAGAGCCCAGCAGATGCATGGAACATATTGGTCAAATACTATGGCACAACCACAAGTGCCAGGAAGATACAGTTGAAGCAGAAATTCAACAACATGGACCGGAAGAGCAGATCCATACAGGATTATGTCACGGAGGTTAAGACCATAGCAGATCAGTTGGCATCTGTTGGTTCACATGTTGAAGATGAAGATATGGTTGCAGTGACCTTAAATGGATTGGGTCCTGAATACAAGTCTTTTGACACTTCAGTGTCTGTGCGGGCTGAAATGCCTGACTTTAATGAGCTGGTTGCATTATTGATTCATGAAGAAGTGAAGCTTGGCTTAGCTACAGGGTCAAGCGGTTCAAAGAATAAGGATGCAGTTTTTTACTCGAATCAGCGCGGCCGTGGCAGGGGCTATGGATCTGGCAGAGGAGGCTAGCAGAATGCATCCTATGGCACTCAAAATCAGCAGCCATCAAATGCAAGAGGCCGTGGAAATTTTCGAGGCAGGGGGAGATCTAACTCCCGTGGTAGAGGCTCATGGCAGCAGCAGCGTCAGTCAGACAATCCAAACAAAGACAAGGATTGTCATTACTGTGGCAAGTATGGGCATATTGCAAAGGAGTGCTGGAAGAAGCAGGGGAATCAGAAGGGTAAACAGCATGGACACTATGCTACGTCCAGTCACGCAGATGACTCTGGTGATAGACTATTTGCCATGCAATATGTCAAAGATAAGGCTGCTGAAAAATCATCTGATGATGCAGTGTGGTACATTGACTCAGGGGCATCAAATCACATGACCCCTCACGGTGATTGGTTCACTGATATGGTGACTGAAAAGCATGGCTATGTATGCACAGGTGATGATATGCAGCATAGCATTGAGCATAAAGGCAAAGTGCCTCTAGTGGTTCATGATGGCAGGAAGAAAAATCTGCATGATGTCTTGCATGTCCCTTCAATTACGAAGAACTTATTGTCTGTAGCAGAACTTGCAGGTTAGATTCAATAAGCATGGTTGCTTTATTGAAGAGTTTGGCAATGGCTGCAAGTTGATAGCTCGTGGTCAAAGGAACGGCAGAATGTTTACTCTTGATGCTTATTTGCTAGAGGTGAATTCAGCTATGTTTGCTCATGGTTCGGGCACTGTTAGGGATTTGGAAATCTGGCACAAGAGAGTGGGGCATGTCAATTTGCAAAGGCTGCAAACTATGCAGAAGAAACAGCTGGTTACAGGTTTATCCAAATTCCGATATTCAGATATTGGTCATGTATGCGAGGCTTGCCAGTTTGGTAAGCAGTCTCGATTGCCATTTGTCAGGCATGTAAGGCAGAGTACACGTCCTTTGCAGTTAGTGCACTCTGATGTTTGGGGGCCAGCTCATAATGCCTCTATGGGAGGTTCTAGATATTATGTATCTTTCATTGACGACTACAGTCGCTATACCTGGCTTTCCATATTGAAAACAAAAGATGAGGTCTTTGCTGTTTTTTAGCAGTTCAAAGCACAGATTGAGAGGGAATTTGAATGCTACATCTCTTGCTTGAGATCCGACAGTGGTGGGGAGTATGTATCAAATGAATTTGCTGATTTCTTGGCTGAAAATGGCATTCGTAGGCAGCTAACCTGCAGCTACACTCCGCAGCAAAACGGAGCAGCTGAAAGAAAGAACAGGGTTCTGATGGAGGCTGCTAGGGCCATGATGAATGAAAAACATATGCCACTTTATTATTGGGCAGAGACTGTTATGACACCTGTATACATTCTGAACAGGACTCCCACTGCAGGAATTCATGATATGACGCCGTTTGAGAGGCTGTACGGCTACAAGCCTGATATAGGTCATATGAAAGTCTTTGGCTATCTTGTTTTTGTGCATATTCCAGATGAGAAAAGGAAAAAGCTAGATCCAGAAGCGCATAAGTGTGTTTTCATTGGGTATTCGCAGGAGAAGAAGGCATATAAATGCTATGACCCCTCTACCAAGGAGACTTTGGTGAGCAGGGATGTCATCTTTGATGAGATGGGCTCTTGGTATGTCTCACCAGTTGCAGTGCCATCCGATATGCCTTCCACTCATGTCTCTACAGTTGATTTGCAGCAGAGCACTGCTATGACAGGACCTAGTAGTCAGACAGTATCCCCATGGACAGGGAGATTGAGGAGCTCACCATCCACTAACACCAGTTTGTCAGTGAGGGGGAGACATGATATCTTGGACAGCAAAGGAAAATAAAAAGCTACTGAGGATGCATCTGGTATGATGATACCTGGCAGAATGACTTCTGGCTATGAGTCTGCTGATACTCTGGACAGCGAACTTGGTATTCCGACTATCTATATGCCTGGCACAAGGCAGAGCAGATATATTCCGCCTCATGAAAGAGGGGAATCGAGTAGTGCACCACAGCTTAGACGATCACAGAGGGTCAGATACCATGTTGACAGGTTGACATACAGTGGCTATTCTGCAAAGCATTACGCTTACATGACAAAAGTAATGGAGATTAAAGAACCAGGTACATATACTGAAGCTGTGAAAGATGAGAACTGGTGCACAACCATGGATACAGAAATGCATGCTTTGGCTGAAAATAAGACATGGGATCTAGTACCTTTGCCTGAAGGGAAAAAGACCATTGGCTGTAAATGGATCTATAAGATCAAATGCAAATCTGATGGCAGTGTGGAAAGGTATAAGGCAAGGCTGGTCATGAAGGGATATGCCCAACAGTATGGGCTTGACTATGATGAAACATTCAGTCCTGTTGCCAAGATGGCAACTATCTGTACTGTGATTGCTTTGGCTACTGCTAAAGGCTGGAAATTGCAGCAGATGGATGTGAAAAATGCCTTCCTCAATGGTGACTTAGCATAGGATGTTTACATGGATCATCCGGAAGGGTATGTTCACCCTGATTTTCAGCATTATGTGTGCAGGCTGAAAAAGGCACTGTATGGGCTGAAGCAGGCTCCGAGAGCCTGGCATGCTAGGATCAGCAGCTACTTGCAGAGTCTTAGTTTTGCTGTTGACAGGGCATATCACAGCCTCTTTACAAAGAAGACTGACAGTGGCTTGGTAGTGCTGGTCATATATGTTGATGACTTGATAATTACTGGAGATGATGACATGGGAATTCAGCATGCAATGAAGATGATGAAATTTGAATTTGACATGAAAGATCTAGGAGATCTGAGGTATTTCTTGGGTATTGAGGTTGTACCAGCTGAAAATGGTTTATGGCTGATGCAGAAGCACTATGCCATGGAAATGCTTAAGAAGTATGGCATGGCTGAATGCAAACCGTTGGATACACCTCTTGATCAGAATGTCAAGCTGGACATGAACACTGGGGCTGAAGTAGAGGATGTGACTATGTACAGGCAGTTGGTTGGCAGCTTGATTTACTTGACCATCACTAGGCCTGACTTGAGCTATGCTGTAGGGCTGATAAGCCAGTTTATGCAGAAGCCAAGGAAGCCGCACTTGGATGCAGTTAGACGCATCATGAGGTATGTTAAGTCCACTGTAGACTATGGGCTGTTCTATGTCAGAGATAAGCACTTGACATTGATTGGATACACAGATGTGGATTGGGCAGGTTGCTCATATGACCGCAGATCTACAAGTGGATATGCATTTGGATTTGGTAGCGGCATGATTAGTTGGAGCAGCAAGAAGCAACCTACGGTTGCTTTATCGAGTACTGAGGCAGAGTACAGGGGTGTTGCATTGGCAGCATGCGAGATTTCATGGCTGCTCAAGCTTATGGCTGATTTGGACATACAGGTAGATGCTTCAGTGAAGCTACTATGTGATAATCTGAGTAGTGAATACCTGGCTATGAATCCAGTTTATCATGCCAGGACGAAACACATAGAGGTACACTACCATTTCATCAGAGAGATGATTCTCGCAAGACGCGTTGATCTTATGCATGTAAAGACAGATGAACAGGTGGCGGATATCTTTACCAAGTCCTTTGGTAAAGATAAGTTCTGTGGTTTTAGACAGCTGCTTGGAGTTCAGATGCTGTCTTGAGCTTGAGGGGGAGTGTTAGAATATCAAGCTCATTTATGTGTGTTGACCGACATGAGCTGGACACGGCTAGTCTAGCCATAGTAGTTAGGTACATTAAATAAGTCGGTGCTACTACTGGTGTGAATGGTCTTATGACCTTAGGTTGTACTTTCACTATACAGGGTTGAATGAATAATGATGTGTGTGAGAGGAAGCATGCCGTTTCACTCTATCTGACATCTATCTGCCTCTATGAATTTGAACACCTCTTAAGTAGTTGAAACACCAAGAAATATGTTCCCTCTTTTGGTTTCATTAATCCAAGTCCTTCTTTTGACCTCTCAACTATTAAAAACTCCCATGCTACAACATGCCATCGATATTTGTTTCCTTCATGTTTGAGTTAGTCTCCATTTTCAAAGCCATCCTGGCAGACCTACATATTTGAATTTTAAGTTGTCCATACTTGCATTGTCACCCCTCATGCCAATCTCAGGAGCTAGGTGCCTCATTTCTTGAAGAAGTCTTAAACCTCCACATTATCTGCCTCAAAAGAGTATCCCTCTTCTTATATTCCCACATTACAAATCAGCCCCGCCATCATTTATAATGGAGAAATAGACATCTTGGATCTCAATAGTAGTAAAATTGTGGCTTGTAGACATGGACATATAATAAAGTTCTCTGATTTCCATTATGATTATTTGATCATCTTTATGCTTACATTGTGTTTTCTCTCTACTTGTGGATGATGGTTTGCAGGTATTTTTAAACAGGCTCCCTTATGGTAGAAATAAATACCAGCATTGAGTTTGTACAATGCATGAGAAACCCAATGAGGTCTAGTCTACCACAACACTCTATTTGTCTTGCTTTCAAAGAAATTGTCCAGCCTTTTGTTGACGATTTGCTGCAATCACTAGTTCTATTTGTATTAGCCTCTTTTCACAGTTTGGTCACCTTCATCACCATGGTCTTCTTCTCGATGCAAGTCCAGAATATCATTTGCCTCCCTTGAAAGACAGTAGTAACCCCTACTCAAGGTTCTCATGAGCCCACCATAATATGTTCCTTCTTTTCTTATCCAAAAACAGGCCCCCTTGTTTGTTTTGTTTGGTTGCATTTGGCTTGATGATGCATAGTGGAATTTTCATACAAATGGCAAGAGGTTGACAAATTGCTGAAGGTTCAAATAAGAAATATATGCCTCAGCTATCTATATCAGTGAAAACATGCAAAAAATTGATTGTTGAATATATTGTATGCAAATCAAGAGCAACTATACTGACAAAATTGCCCACTTCTCATGTCCTTTCTTCCTAGAAAATTAAATTGGATTCAAGAGCACATAATCTACCTTCAATAACCACCAATACCTTTCATGGCTCCATTAGCACATGAAACCCGATGGGATCCATTTTCATCTCCTAACGCTATAATATTGAAGCAATTGAGGCACGCTTCAAAAACCACATAGGCACAAGTCATCCAAAAGCTCACATGCCATAACCAGAATCAAACTCTCTTCCTATTTCACACGCATCCATTTTCTCTCTCTGTGATGTATTTTGATTAGTGTAATTCAATTTTCTCTATGGTATCTTTGATAACTATATTGCATGAGATGTACTCTCATCACCATATTGGGATTGTACTTTTGATAATTGTAAGTTTGTTAATTGTAAGTTGGAAAAGATTTTAGCCCCCACAAGCCAACAAGTGTGATTTATGAATAGACTTGGAATGGTGCTCTGTCTAATCTTGGATAGATGTGCTAGGTTATGAATAGACTTGGAATGGCGCTCTGTTGGTTAGACATACTAGGCTATGGATGTAAAGAGCCAAAGCTGACTTGTGGACCTCATCACCTTGAGGAACATTCTTGGCTTAGGAAGGTTTCATAAACGACAAATGAACAAACACCTTAGAATGCATAAACCAAAAGAAATGAAAGGCGGATCAAACATGATTTGCGTGCTCTTGATTTCAAATTTGTCTGGATGCTTGCATGCATTTGATCGATGTCAATGGCTAGCCACTCCTTTTTGTGTACTATAGAAAACTATCCACTCACCTCCTACTTGTCAAATTTAGCAACACTATGATAGTTCTATCCCCCATTGAATAATTGCAACCTCAATTAACAGCTTTGTTGCACACATTTGTCCCTGAATGAATATGAAATGACCCTTAGTTATTCTAGAGCATTGATCCAAATGGAAAACACTTTTGTCTTAATTTGTATGGTTAGGTCCCTTATGAATTACATGGACATAGCTCAAAATGGATGTTTTCTAATGTCTTCACTCTAGAATGAGTTGTGATAAAGAAGCAAAAGTGGAGTTCTTGTCTATGGCTAGGGCCCCACCCAAGCTTATAATGCGACCCTTAAATTCATTTGGAGAATTTTTCTATCACAATGACTACTAGCCAAGGCATCACAATGGGTTGTTGAACTATGTTGCTTTGTATTTTGTATTTTTCTTTTTTATGGTTTTAATAGTCATAGTGTAACTCCTCCTCTCTAGAGACCTCTAAAAGTTAATCCATAAGGGGCCTTACTAGGAGATCCCAGGGTCTTTGAATTATCTAGAGTATACAACATATGTGTCCTGCTATTTTAAGAACTACTAAAGGAAGATTACGACTCTTGGACACTTGTTATCACTATGGCACTCAAAGGAAAGCACCATCTTGCTCATTTAAGGAAGTTATACAAATACCAACATTTTCTCCTAACAAGAGTAATAGGATATCTCAAAATAATTGGATCATTTCAACCATCTAGGTCATTAGTCGAAACACTATAATTATTCAAAATCTTGATGGTTTCTCATCCAAGGCTCATAGGGTGCTAGACCAAGATTATGTTTATATTGGCATGTCCAAGCTTGCAAGGGTGAGTATTTTACTATCGTTCTTAAATTAACCATGATTTGTGGACCAATTCATGCAAGGAATGCATGAAAACCTATAAGGTTTTTAATGCAAACATTGCCATGTGTGCCATTATACAATATCCTATATCTGCATGAAATATTAAAACATGTGCATTAAATGGTTACATCATCGAAAAAAGTTAGAGAAAAGAGAGTAATATTGCAGAAAATAGGTATGTAACTACTTGGTTTGAGGCCTCCTTTTTCTGCAACATGGCGGTCATTTCCAACATTTAGTGCTAGGATAAACAAGCCCATGACTATATTTAGATATGGCATTTTGACTAAAAGTGAAGAGGCTTGCATGTGTGTGTATCTATGTGCATGTGCACACATGTTCATGTGTGTGTGTGTGCACGCATACATGTAGACACATGTGCATGCAACATGTTCATATGTGTGTGTGGGGGGCTTAGAAAATCTAGGTTCACCTCCATATGGTTACTTTCAATTTCATTAATTTTTATATTGTGTTTACGAGCTAGATTAAAGCTTGAATTTCTTATAATTTCCTATACAAAGAATTTTGAGAGAATGTAGAAAATTCTCTATGTACTTAAAGTTCCCTACTATTACAATTAGGAAATGGCATTCTTATATAACTCTATTATATAGGGAATTTTGAGGAACATAGGAAATCTTCATAGTGACCTATGTTTCCCTACAAGGAGAAGTAGGGGATTACGTTCATGTATACTCTTATATAGGGAAATTTAAAAGAAGGTAGGAAATATCTTTATTGACCTTTAATTCCCTACTATTAGATGTGGGGAATGTGATTCCCTAGTTACACACATAGGAAAAATTGCAACATTTTCTACATTTCACAAGATTTCCTATATAGGGATTGATTAAAAGTCCCTTGTGTAAATCTCACCTGCAGATTCTATTATGCCATCTGTCTTACTAACAAAAGATTCTTGGTTATTGTAGGTACATGTAGTACATCATGTAGGCTCTTTTTCTTGCCATCAGGCATCAACAACGGAACAATTCTTATGTGCTGAATGTCATGTTGGGTGTCATCCCCAGTACACACATAATCATGTGAACCTGCAACCATCTCATCAAACCATTCTCCATGGGGTGTCATATGATTTAAAGCCCATGAATCAATGTACCATCTCTCATCTCAGTTCTGCCTAGATGCATTCTTAGACACATGCTGCATGGCAAACAACCTGTCACCCTGATCATCAGGAACTCCGCTAGATGAATCATAATTTCCATGCTGTCTACCCTTGGCTTTCATATCTCCCTCCTTATTGTAACAATCCTTTGCAATGTGTCCATATCTACTGAAGTAATGACAGTCCTTATCTCTGCTTGACTGAATGTTTGATTGCCATGAACCACATCCACCACCTCTACCATGGGGTGATCTGCCCCTACCTCTAAAGCCACCAGATCCACGGTTGCCATGTGTATTTGTGCCATGCCAAGCATTCTGTTGATGTTGTCCATAAGCATTTCGAGTGTCTCCTTGACATCAAAAAGAGCCATGGCCTCTGCCGCCTCTATCACGCTGGCTAAAGTAAGGAACAATGTCTCTGCTTTGAGACGTACTAGAACCTGTATTTAGCCCAAGCTTAACTTCCTCATGCAGCAACAAAGCAATCAGCTCATCCCAATCAAGGGATTCAACTCTCACAGAAATAGACGTATCAAATGCTTTATACTCTTTGCCAAGTCCATTCAATGTCACTGCAATCATATCATCCTCAAACAATGAAGATCCAATGGTGGCAAGCTGATCCGCTATGTTCTTGATCTCTCTAGTGTAGGCCTGAATGCTTATGCCATTCCTAGACATATTATTGAATTATTTCTTCAGTTGAATATTTATTGCATGTGTTACATTTTCATAATTCTTCATGAGTATGTCCCATGCATCCTTTGGAGAACTGCATCCAGTAATCTATATAACCATAGCATCTGATATACATAAGGAAAACCAATGTAACACATTGCATACTCTCTCAGTACAGAGCTTATAAGCCCTTTAACAAAATAGTAGTGGGTTTGGGAATCTCCCAATTCCCGTTTTTTGAATACTAAAAATGTGGCACCCAGATAACATGCCCATAAGTTTCTCAAAACCATATGATGTGATCTATCATTGGAAAGCGCTTGAAAAATGGAATCTATTGAGCTATAGAGCACTCAATTTGGAGTTATAGTGTTCAAGTTATGACCAATCCAAAGATTTGACCACGTGTCCCAAACTTATGGGAAATTCCCATATTCCCCAATATGGTGTTCTTTTTTTATCATTTGTCAGCATAAGTCCCAATAACCTCTACCAACCAAGAAATTCTTCATACGAAACTTCCATAAAGCAAAATTTTTGTTGTCTAGCTTTTCTCCCACAATTTGAGTGATATTGTCAGTGCCTTGAGCATTTTCCATAGTTTTAGCTTAGGTATTCAGTGATGTATACAACCTATAAGTATCTGACTCCTTTTCCTACAGTTCAGGACCAGTTTCTTGCAATTCAGGACAATTTTTCTAACAACCTGCTTTTACTGTAAATTGTATTCCAACAATGAAAAAACATAGTCAACTGAGCATAAACCAAGCTCAAATCAGTTCAAAACATTCTATGGTAGTGGCAAGACATCCTAGCAACAAACTATGTTCATACAAGTATCAATGTTTGTACTATATGCAAGTAGTAGTACCAAATATAGCCAGCACACTGCTATAATCGGTAGTATTTTCTCTATTAAAACAAGAGTATTCAGACCTCAAAATAGCCCCAAAACATCTCATTCAGTTGCCACTCTATGCAAGAGTTGATACATGTCCAACTGCTCAGAATATATTGCATGTATGTAAAGTGAAGTTGATAGGTATCCTTCCTATAGACAATAACCAGTCAATACCCTGGTATAACCAGTAATAAATCAGTCCAAACTTTGGACTTTCAGCACTCCCAATATTCCAAAAAGCATCTACCACTCAAGTGGTATGATCCAAGCATTTGTCACTAGCAAATAAGCATCACAGATACTTCAACCCTGTAGGTATATTGTTTCCAAATTCAGGACAGTAACCAGTTCACTGTTTCAAGCCTGCAAATAAGCTCCAAAACTGATCATTTAACACTCCAATATCATGCTCAAATGCATGATAATAAGTGCATTTACATTGTTAGGATGAAAGCCACCAGTGCCCTGAAATCACCTGTTGTTTAATGCAGTAAACAACCAGTCTGCACAGGTCTATGCTGAATATCTCAAAATCTATAAGGAATTTGAAAAAACTTTCTTTTGTAAAGTTGTAGACCATGTCGAAACGATCACTTCCAAGGGGTCATTTTTTCCAAAAACCATTTCTGTAACAAGATATAGCTTCTACAAAAAAAAGGGTTGCATGCACAGTCTCCTTTGATGACGTTTTCTTTAGATCTGATGTCTTGATGTCAAATGGACATTGCCAAGCCTTCAAGCTTCAGGCATTCAAGCTCTGATAACATGCTGGAAGAGAGGGAGAGAGACAAAGTCAAGTCACTAACTACATCGACTAACTGTGGTGAAGACTAACTACACTGACTTATTGAATGTCACACACATGTATAGTTGTATTCAGCTAATGTCGATCACACACATAAAGATAGGCTGATTGAAGAGTAACGTGAGCTTGATATTCTAACACATCTAACTCATGCTTGGCATAGAACTATGATGTTGTTGTTATTGCATTACTATTACTGCTACCATGGATATATGGTAAAAATCTACAATAATTGCCTTATATCATCATATGAATCTATAGCATCTCCCATAGGACAAATCTCTTCCTTCAATCTTTTACATCTGATCCATCAAAGATGTTAGGATATTTATTGCGTATGATGGAAAGGCACTAAGACTTAGGTAAGAAGAATTTGTAGCACATTGAAAATAAAATCTATAGAAGTAGAAGGTATGAAGTAACATAGATCCAAGAGATAAACAAAAACTACTAAGCAAGAAGCGAGCATTTGAGGAGCCTTTTTTGGCAACTTCCAATTCTATTTCGCATAGTCCACTTGGTCCTTTTTTCCTTCACGGCCACCACCACTTCCACCATTACCACCACTACCACCACCACATCTTACTCACACCCTCCTCACATCAGTACCACAACCAACAGTACCACCAACACTTTGTCTCTTTCTACCTATCTTTTAACTACCTAAAGTACAAGTTTCCATCTCTCCCTCTCTCTCTCTCTCTCTCTCTCTCTCTCTCTCTCTCTCTCTCTCTCTCTCTCTCATATGTTGAGGACCAACTGTTGATATCCCCCTCAATAACATCTCTTTCCTTCTCTCCCTTCAGTGCCAATTCCTCTCTGTCTCTCAGTCAGTCAGTCAGTCTCTCTCTCTCTAACAAGGCATTTATAGTTCTCTCGCCTTAATTTTCTCGTATTACTAAATTAAGTTTATGTGCTTATTTTTAATAATATTATTATAATGCTAGGAGCGCTAACTTATCCATCATTTAATGCTTCAAGGTCTCAAGGCAATTTCACGATAGTAAACAATTCAAGACTAGATTATAAATAAGGGGAAAGAAAGTCTAGAAATATTATAGCCAATGGTACTCTAAAGTCTATCCCTATGGACCTATACAAAGGAAGGAAGAAAAAATGCTTGTGTTTCAAATGTGGTGAGAAGTATGTAGCCAACCATGCAACAAAGTGTACGTATAAGAATAAAAAAACAAAAGTCCATAGTGTACTAGTTTTCTAAGATTCAGAAGATAATAATGATGAGGCAAACACACTTTATCGCTGCCATTGAAAACGAGAATATTGAGGAGGATGTTAGGCAATAACACTTCTATGATCTTGCTGACACTTTTCCTTTTGACCCTTCGATGCCTCCACAAAACCTATCTGAGCCACCCTCTCTGGAACTAATATGAGAGTGGGACGTAACAATCATCCATGGAATCACAATATCTACATCTTTGCAGTACCTCCTAAAATCACTCCCTCCCTTTGGGACCGGTCTAGAGCATTGACTCCGCAGAATGGCCAGATGATGCTAAGACAACTCGTGGTCTACCATATCTCTAAAGCAAGCCATCTAATTGGGAGACATAGGCATGAAGATCTCCTTCAACTCTTCATCTATTATCCCTCAAGTCATCATGCTCTTTGAGTATTGTTAAAGATAACCCGCACAATTAGAATGAGGTTAGCACAATTAAAATGAGGTTATCACTATTAAGATTGTCGAGGATTTGGATAGAAGATAAGGGTGTTGCAAAGAGTGAATCAACATTTGTGACTATTTCATGTCATGGAAAATTTAATAGAAAAGATCATGCACATGTTCACAATGATCGGACAAGACAAACGTTGTCAAGCATTTTTTCAAAAACTTAAAACCCCTAGTAAAATTGTAGATAAGTTGGATTTTTGCTAGCTTACTCGTTTGCGTGACTGTTTTGTCATTTCGTAGTTGGATTTTTTGTGCTTGTCTAGCTTAGGAATTGTTTTTGTCATTTTGTTTGATTTTCTGAGTGTGGAAACTTGATATCCTTGGTCGAGTTTGGTTTTTTTTTGGACAGGTTGGACCTAGAATCTGTTGATGATTGACGAACATTGTGGAACATGTATGATTTTTTTATCGAGACTCTTACACATCACGGGGATTATGGGTTCACATTGCACTTATATGATATAGTGCACTCGGGCATCATCTCTTGATTTTATCAAATGTTTCCATGCCAAGGGTTGGATTGATGCACGTTTTGCACCATTTGTTTATTTGTGAATGTAATGAATTGACCTCCCCACCTAAAGAATTGAATCGATCAACCAAAGAATGAACAACATGCAACAAATGAATACACATCAAATTGAGAACTCCATCCATGCATTGAATCTAGCAAGCACGAAATTGCGAGCCACTGATTAATGCAGAGAATCAGGATGCAACGAGAGCCATTGGCGGATGCCCCAAAATTTGGGGTCACACAGGATTGGTCCATTGCTGAGGGGAGCAACAGAGGGTGATTGACCCAATCGGATCATATCTTTTATTTTAAGAAAACAATGTGCTACATGCAACGAATTGACTTCCCCACCCATGCATTTAATTGAGCAAGTAAGAAATTCGATTCATTCATTAATGTAGAAAATGAAAGTGCAAGGAGAGCCATTCGTTGTGCCTGTGAATTTGGGGGCACAGATGATCAACACAATCAAATACAAAATTTTATTTAAAAAACTAGCGTGCTTCCTATTTTTAATCAAGCACAAAAAAAATTCACCCCATAGAGGTGGGTATAGAGATTCATGGGACATGCATTGCTTGCAAGCATGGGAGGTGAGCAAGAGTAGCTCAATGTATCCATGCATGCATTTCAGCTAGCACGCATCATTCACAAACCAACCAGCAACAAAAGTAGCCATGAATTTAGCTATGAATCCAATTTGTTTGCCATTTGTGACAATCGTACATGCATGTCATCATGGCATCCATGCATGTAGTGATTAAGGACACTGCAAGGAGAAACCAGGTAGGTAAACCATGAATTCAACAATTTGAAGGACAGGAGAGAGAGAGAGAGAGAGAGAGAGAGAGAGAGATATTGCAATTACACATACCTGCAAATTCGTCTCGCATAGAAAATACCTAGAGTCTATGGACTTGCCATACCATTGGCAGCATAAATATATAGTCAAGATAGAGGGTGCAAAGATGAGATGCAAGTGGGAGGTCGAGAGGTTGCCATTTACTGCACCATGCAATGTTAATCTCCCATGCAATGAGGTGGCCACCACCAGCAAACCGATAAGCGCGACAAGCACTGGCTTAAAACTCGCTTTGAGGAGACTTGTAGTAGGGGCCCAAGGTTTGGGGGGCCCCTTGCTAACTTGCTTTCTATTTGGGTCGCACCCAAGGGGCAATAGGGGGAGCAAGGGCAGTGGATCCCCACTCCCTTGTAGTGACATAAACATACACTCATATCTTTAAACACATGTAGATGGACACATGCTCCCCACATCCACACATGTAGATGACATGAATTCTACCCTCCAAAACGAAGAGATTCATTTACTGCGATGAAAAGTGTGCTCGGAGCTTTCCGTTCAAAAGATAATATAATATAGGTTGCCCTTCATAAGATAATATAGCCACAGCCCTTCAAAAACATGGTCGCCCTCCAAAACCAAGGGCTGGCACGTAGTATACATCTTTTATGACTATTCTGGCTAAGGCGGACGTATCGTGAAACTTTACATATGTCCTTTCTAGCCTTGACTTCGACATGTGGACATGACAAGAGCACCGCCGCTTTAGTACGTTTGGGGAGGGACGATAACCAAGGAGGCCAGAGCCAGTGCAAGAAGGAGGGCTCCCATGACGATGGACATGGGGAGCAGGGTCTTGGGGATCAGGATAAGGATGGGAAGAAGGACGCAAAGAGGAAGAAGGCCACAGCAAACGGCGATGACGAGGGAGGAGCCAGGTCCCCAGCCCATGTACTCAAGACGACTGGTTACGGGGAAGAACCAGCCGAGGGCAGCGAGGGAGGGGATGAGGACGACGAGAGCCGTGTGCCAGTGCGGGCTTACGTAGCCCACCTCCAGAATGGGAAGCAAGATGACGAGGGGCCACAGCGAGCCCATCCACAGGGCTACATTGGACATGCGCACAACCTCGTCGTCCCTGGCGATATTCGGCTGCCGCCGGACTGCAGTCGACGACGTCGTATTATCAGTCTCTGCATCGCGCCTGAGGCTCCACTTCCGGATGTGCAGCAGGAGGGCTTCCGTGAGGAGACAGCTCGTGATCTGCAGCGGGAATGCGAACACCACCAGCACACCCCACTTCCAGGGCGTCAGCCTGCGCGAGAACACCACCACTGACGGGTCGCTCGGCTTGTAGTAGGCCGGCGTCGTGGCCCTCGCGTTGGGCTGATTCGCAGCCAGATACTCCTGCGCTCCATCCAGGCTCCGCTGGAAATCCTCCGACAGTAACAGCGTGTGGCGCTCCCCTCCCCGATCCTCGAACTCTGTCGTTAGATCCACGCTGTAGCACACTCTGCACACAACGTAGCACTGCGCCTGCTGGACGCTCTTGCAGCACTCGCACTGCCCCTTGCAGCATATGTCGCAGCAGAAGGAGCCGCCGTTGCATTGGATCGTCGATGCAGGACAAGAAGAATTAGCTTTGGCTGCATGGCATTTCGTCGGAGAGAACGTGGCCTCCGTCTGCTGCACCACGAAGTCGCATGGCGGTTGGGAGGAGTTGGCGGTGTCGCAGCTGCACCTTAAGCCGCAGCAGTATCTCTGCTGCAAGGCGGCTGTGCGCACCACCAGATCGGCGGGAATGTATCGCGTGCGAAGGATCTCGGGGTAGTTTACGCGGAAGAAATACCCGCAGAAGGCTGCAAGAGTAATCAAGAACCAGAAGGGGTATGGATAAGAAAAGCAGGAGGAGTTACGATTGGCCATTGACAGTTGCTAGCTGCATATGTAATGATGAGGGTTAGCTGGTCCGAGGCTGAAACCAGTAACAATATGGTGGTAGGGATGCCCGTTAAGTCTTCGACGCTCCGCGTTAGATGATAGATTCACATGCTTTGTGCAAGTGGAGATGCTGACTTGATTTATAAACAGTGAAAGGACATCTAGTCAAGAATCTAGTGCTGTAAACGCGTTACCCACCTTCCAATTTCGAAATTTATATTTAAAAATAAAATTTCAAGGCGAGAAAACCTATAAAAGTTTGAGAATTTTAGTATATTTTTCCTTCTATACCTCTAAATTTTGGCAAAAGGCCTCTGACCTTCCCAACTTCTCAGAATCCCCACTTCAAGGTTTTCCAACCTCGTGGGGTAGTCGTGCAACAGGTGGATTGACGACGACTTTTGATCTTGACTTTCCAACACAAGAAGGTTCCTCGTGATGCAAATAGTAGAACATGATCACTTAGGAATCGTATTGGCGGGTTTTGGATAGTCAGGTTAAGGTGCTTCAGATCCATCGACATCATTCCTTGGTGTCTGTTGCTTGCTGTATAGTGTAGGTTCAAGCTGTCAAGAGAACCCAGATCCCCGATGATTTTACTGTAGTATGCAGACGAGCACCGTGTCGACGTTAAGACCTTGGCCGCGAGATAATTAAGTACTCTGATCGCAGATTCACAGGTCGTCCGCAGATTTATAGGTTCTGGTATTAAACTATGGCAGCCCATAAATTCCCCAAGCAAACTCTCATTTGTTTTCTCGTTGCGCTCTCGGCCTTCTGTGCTTTCTTCTTCACAGTGGATTTTCCAGAGATCCGCGACGGCCCCGTCGTTCTGAAAGTGCGAACTGCGACGATGGTGCAGAGCTACTGCTGCGCCTTCAGGTGCATTTGTAGCTACTCGGCAGAGGAACTGGAACAGAAATGCAACCAGAGCGATGCGAAGCAGGCAGAGGCGAGCTTCTCACCGCAAACGTGCAGCAGCATGAGCGTGGGTGGCAGTAACGAGACGGCGGCTGAGCAGTATTGTCCTGCGACAGGAGCGGAGGCGATGTGCGACGGAGGGTATTATTGCTGCGCCTTATGCGGCGGGGACGAGGGTGGGTGCTGCGACGATAGCAAGAATGCGCTGTGCCAGCTGAAGTGCGACGTGTGCTACACGGTAGATCTGACGGTGGGACTGGAGGGTGACGGGGCGGACCGGTCCGTTAATATCTCGACGGGCTTCGGGACGCGTGCGGGCAGAGCCCAGCGCTTCTTGGACGGCCACGCGCCCAACTCCACCTTCCACGGCTACCGCAAGCCCGCCCACCCAGGCGTCATCCTGCTCACCCGCCAGTTTACGGCCGTCAGGTGGGGGCTCCTGGTCCTGTTCGTCTTCCCGCTCTTTCTGATCAGCGCCGCGCTCACGCATCACGCCATCGCCGCTCACGCCATCCCTCGCTTCTGTCCGCGAGATATCAGCCGCGATCGCGCTTCCGATCTGGTGCTCTCCTGCAACTTGGCGCTTTGGCTCGGCATCGTGTGGCCCCTCCTCGTGCTGCTTCCCATCCTGCTCGTCGGAGACGCCGTCTCAACTGATGCTTGGAGAAAGGCTCTGTATGTTCTCATTCCTGATATCGCTGCCCTGGGTTGGACCCTCCGTATCGGTCTTCGCCTCTCGGATGTCGGGTGGGGCTTTTGGTCTACGGTCGCCGTCATCCTCTGCTTGTGGCTGGTGCCCATCGGGGTCCTGCTGCCCATTCTCCTTGTTCTATCACACACTCGCCTTCCTTTGTCTATCCTAGGAGGCATCCTGCTGCTGGCATTCGTGCCATCTCTGATCCTCGGTCCTCCCGGGCGCTGGAGGTCAACATAAAGTGATTCTCATTGTCACTAAATGTGATCTAATAATCTCTTGTTAGGTTATATGTTCGTCTGTACAATTTCAGCAATATATCATATCGACACTTAGGAGCTGTAACTCATGCGTGTGTTTAAAATAGGAAAGGTTTTCTAGAGAGTTCTCTATTTTCAAAACCAAAATTAGGACGTTTTTAAAAAACCTCACATTCCCAAGAAAATATCAAAATATATGTTGTTTCTCTTGGAAGGTGGAGATGGGAAACCCTTGTGAGAGGTTTCTTAGACTAGTTACATATCAAATGACGAAAACACTCACTTTGCAAATGTTAACTAATCAAAGTACTTTAGGGCTTGGAGATTCACAGTTTTTACTACATAGAAGAGGGCTTGACCTATTATTTACCTGCTAATTAAGTGAACTTCTCATAGAGTTTTGGATAAGGGATCTCCCATGTCCATTTTATAAAGCAATAGACAAGAGTACACTTTTTGCATTTGCATCCAACCAAAAAAGTATTAAACATATTAGTTTTTCCTTTTTTACAAACATGCCCTTTTTGTGTAAAGGCTTTGTGCTAATGCCCATGCCTAATTTATAAAATTGCCCCCACACTCTGGGCAAGGGCTAGCCGTACATCATTTGGTGCATAACCAACCTCAATGGGAAAGGGGAGTTCTCTAGAAAATTGGAAACATCCCTTCCCCCCCCCCCCCCCCGGCCCCCCCTCTCCCAAAATGCAATTATAATCTTGTCATTTTCTTTCCACATAATAGGTATGTGTAGTTCCCTCCCCCATTTAAAAATGCACATATAGAGATGTGTGTGTACACGCATGCATACATATCTAGCATTTTTATTGTGACTATGAGAGGTCTGAAATCTCTTGAAGGGCCTTTGAGCAAAAGGGAGTTCTCAAACATTTGCAAGCCTCCCCATCCTACAATAATCCTTGGTGAATTTGAATTGTAAACATCCTCTCTTTTAACATGTCGCCATCTCTCTCTCTCTCTCTCTCTCTCTCTCTCTCTCTCTCTCTCTCTCTCAAGATGATAATTGTGCTTTGTGTAATTGATATCATTGTGAACCTTGCAAGGCTTTGCATTGCTTTGCTCATATTTTTGCAAGGTAAGGGAAGTAATTGTATGATCATATGGCTACTTCTTTTTGCTTACAACTATCTCGATGCCAAAATAATACACATTCGAAAGGATTCATGATTCATTCTTGCAAATGAGGTATACATAGGAGACCATAATTCAATTGTAGTCATTGAATTAGTAGAATGTTAAAACCATAATATTGCATGACCTTTATCACTTGCTTTTCAATTTTTGTTGATCTTATTATAATCCTATTATGGTATCCTATGTATACTTCCTTTAAAAGATGCACCACGTACTTTGGAAAGTATATTACTGTAACGTGTCCACTTGTTATCTTCAGGACACATCTTAGCAGTCCATCGGAAAGAATGTCTAGAAAGCTTCGCCCGACACTCCAACGGAATGTTACGGGGTTTGCGATCTAGGACTCTCCACGTCTGCTACGTAGCGGAAGTATTCCGGCCGTTCCTACTTAGGACCAACCTGAATTAGGGTTTTCCCTATTGGTCATTTCCTAACAGCAACTAGCGTCGAACCCGAGCGAGCTACTTTACGTAAAAACGCCAGGTTCGAAGCGGATTCACGCTGCACTTGGTTCAAGAAGAATGGAAAACGAGAGGGATGCGAAGCTCAACCTTTCTGCCATAAGACGTAGTCCCATTCCATTCCCCTAAAACAACGTAAATCAGAAGCATCTGTATCTTAGACTCTAGGTCAACGCTCTTGATGTTCGTATTCTCTGAACGATCTTCTGGCTGTCCATCGTGATTTGAGAAAAGTTCCTGGCCAACTGGGACCACCCATCCGTAGGGCGTACCCATGGCCACATCCACCGCACTTTCCTCAGGTTGTTTTAGTTATTTAATTACCTAACACATTTAGTTGGACATGTATCAATCAACTTCCTTAATTAGCCCGTTAGGCATTGGTTTCTTCACGTAATCATAGCACATGACATAGAAAAGTAATGTCAAACAAGTTCTTTTTTTTCAGGTTACCATATTTATCTTTGAAATACATAAAGTCTAGCCCGTAGGCTTATCCATAATCCGCCCGAAGGCTATCTAGCAATCCACAGGGATCACTAATCCAAGATTCTACCCATAGACTAGTATGCGGGCTTCCACTACAACAGAAACGAGGCATAGACGCGCATGTTAGACGCACAAAGTCGGGCGCGTCTATCACAGCGTCTATAAGTGCGTGTAAATAGACGCGAATTTTGCGTCTATATATCCGCGCAAATAGACGCTAATATAGATGCGCCAGCAAACACACAATTATTTAACTACCTAAAATTAGCAATTCACATAATTAAAAAACCAAAGTTAATAATTATTTAACCACCTGAAATTGATTTTTGAGCATGCACATGTGCGCATGATAAAAACCATAGAATTAAGAATACACATTGAATCTTTGAATTAAAAAAATAGAGTTAATAATTACTTTTTCATTGCTCTCTAATGAATGGTAGTTCCTCCAGTTGACAAGTCTGATATAAGTAATTAGCAGCAAGCGACAGAAACCTTACAATTAGTAGCAAGCATTGCAATATGTATTTCGTAATTTCTCTACGTACTTGAAGATGATAAAAGATACTTCCTTTTTATTATGGAAAATTCAATTTAGCTTTAAAATTGGCTATTAATTCTTGAGTATGCACGTGTGCGCATGATAAAAACCATAGAATTAGGAATACACATTGAATCAATAAACAAATTAAGTATGTTAAAGTGAATGATCCATCTCATCTTCAATGAGATCAGCCCTTGCTAAACTATCTACTTCTAGGTCTATGTTACCAAGAGGTAACGAAACAAATAAGTCTATCCCACTATCAGATGTGTTGCTATATTGCTCAATAACTTCATCAATATCATCGACAATCACATTATTGTCTTCTTCTACGTTTCCTTGAACATCCTCGCGAGGTTCATCTTGTACTATATCACGCATATCATCCATTATGGTGTCATCATGCACATCATCATTAATTGTTGGATTGTCATCTGCTATCTTTATGTCAGTAATATTATCATATATTAGTTTTGAACGATTAGATATAGGGATGACATACCACCATCGGTTATTGTTTACCATTGGATGATACACAACCTGTATTTGAAAAACAAAAGCAAAATACTTAAGTACTTATTATATTGTGTATATGTATCACATGTATACATATAAAAAAATTAGCCTTTGCATATATACATGCTCGCATTGTTGAGGCAGTACTAATGTGTCATTCTTGTTTTAGTGAAATTTTGTAGAGTCAATGATTACAAAACCACTTGGATGACGTCTGATTGTGCAATGCTCACCATTTGTTATCACTTCTTTAAACCACTTCACATCCAGTACATATATAAAGAATCATCTGAAGTCAAGCTTCAGAATATCTTGGATCAAGCCACAATAACCTTCCATGGTACCATTGGCATCCTCGAAGTGAGCAAGGACACCAAAATCTTGGGTATTTCTCTTTTCATCTATACGTTGAGTTCGAAGATATTTATCCTCACACCAAAGTGCATTGAATAATGTGCACTAGTAGTAAAAGATAAAAGATCAAACATGTCAATTATTTATATAAAATAAAACTTATAGAAACAAATTAATTGATAGTATGCCTTACCTTTGATAAGCAACCTCGAGCGTATTCCCACTCTTTTTGAGATATATTAATTTTCTCCTCTTTTTCCATTCTCTCCATTTCCTCATGTAACCAATCTATATCAATATGACGTGGGAGTGCATTTAGATGATCTGGAAATGAGACATTACGTCCATATCTAGTGCAAAATTCTTGTCTTTCGCTTTTTATTCTTGCCCTTGCTTCATTATATAGTGTCACCCATTTGCTCATTACATCACTATTGAGCACACAAAAACTATTTAACTTACGAAGTTCTTCTTTTGTTAGCACTTTACTCATTCCTTTCCCTTGAGGTACTATAGAGGTCATCCTCAAGTCTTCATCATCTTTCCATAGTCGTGGTTGAGAGGGATCCACTTCAGCAAGATATTCAGAGATATAAACAAGGGATGATTGCACTAACCAACCCTCAGCCATGCTTCCCTCAGGCCGTGTTTTTTGCCTCACAAAATCTTTCAAGGTTTTCATGAAGCGCTCAAGAAAAAATCCACCTTACATGAACTGCCCCACAAAGTGCGATCTCATCAATCAAATGTACGAGTAAATGTAATTGAGTAGTCAAAATGGATCGAGGAAAAATTTCCTCCACCAAACAAACCACCTCAACAGATAATACTCAAGCATCTTGCAATGTGTTTGGATCAATTTCCTTTGAAAGTTTACACATAGTTACTCCACTAATTACTATATTCATGGTTAGAGATACCCTTATTTGAATCATTTTGTGTCAATCGTGGGACTTCAAACCAGATAGTTGCTCCACACCTCTTTTCTTTTTCTTTATGAAGGCTCCCTTGAGACATCTCATATATCCTGTGGGTGTTCGAAAGCTATATATTTGTTCCTTCACTATTTTTTCCTCGTTCTTTGACAACATCCAAGGTGCATGGGGTAGCTCAATCTTTCCTCTGGGTCCAATGCGTGGCCAGGCTCGTCTCATGCGACCAATGTTATGTAAATCCTCCCTTACATTAACTGAATCACGAGTCCCTATCAAGTGATCCCATAATGTAGATACAACATTTTTGAATATGTGCATGGGGTCCAATAGGTGATTGATCTTGAGTTCAGTCCAGTATGGAAGACGAAAAAATATAGAGAACCTAACAAACAAATAATATATTATGTAAACAATTCATCATGCTAAATATAGACCTAACACATGCATGGATCTTGACATAATCAATGTCTTGCTTGCTCTCTCTTAGTTGGCAATTTGTTTCCTTTTGGAAGCATTTGTGATAATAACCTACATATATTTTTAAAAGTGAGTTAAAAAACCACCAACATATATTTCTGTCTGATTTCAAAATAGAACAATTAATATTATGATTCATAAGCCAAACTGAATTGATACCTACTTCAATAACGCATCCAAATTGACATTACTCCATCCATAAATTGTTTGCAAGTTAAGTATCTCAAGGTACGCACGAAGAACGGAGTACATACAACCTTCATACAATGGAGTAGATGATGCTACATATAGTGGATCATCTGGCTTCGTAGAGTGACCTTCTCCTTGAATCGGTTGCGAAAATAGATGGTGTACCATGTTGTCCAAAATCTCATCCTCTACGACTTGATGGGGCATTTCATGAGGGCTACTATCATGGTCGTCAGTCTCTACTCTTCTTGAAGACTCTGCCTCCTGGCGTCGACGTTTTGTAGCCTCTCGATGCCCGGGAGGGAGCATCTGAGGATGTGGCACCGCATCCTGCTCAACCACAAAAGGGAGTTTCATGTACGTTGATATATAATTCCCGTAACATAGACATGCAATCTTAGTGTTAAAAAAAAACAATGAATACCGGTGATTTTTCTCGGTCCCATTCTCCATACAAGCTGAGGTGTGACATTGCAATTCGACGTGCTCGAAAAATACACCCTCGACAACGATCACACATGCATTTAATTTTTCGTCATAACCATGCATCTCGATTATGAAGACACAATGTTTCATCCTCACTTGAGGATGTGCTCATTGACTCATCAGCTTGCACCGTACTAGGTGATGACGACGTCGACATGATTAAACCTAATTCATGACAACATCAAAATATTTATCATTCATATGTTTACATAAGATCTCAATTTTAAATACACAAAAATCATCATAAATACATTAAAACTTATGATAAGAATTCACTATCAAAACTTATATTAAAAATAAAAAATTATGATAAAGCCCAAATGCGCGTCTATATCCGCATTTACCTACGCGTCTATATTGGCGTCTATATTGGCATCTATACTCGCGTCTATCTAAACAATAGACGCACATATACACGTAAAAATAGACGCATACGTCAAAATTCAAACCATACTTAAATCATTTCTTTTCAAACTGCGCCTTTCCTTTCCTGTGTTTTTTGCGGTTCTGAAGCTTGAGTTTAGCCGACATGCAGTCTCTTCATGCCTCACCTCCTCATGACTCACCTCTTCTTTCATTTCAAACACACAAGAAGGGAAAAAGGAAAGCCAAGGAGAGGAAGAAAGAGAGAACAAAAAAGAGGAGAACAAGAAGAAGCAGTAAGCAAGCAAGCAAGCATCAAGGGAGGGTAACTTACCAAGGAGAGGAAGAAGGAGAAGGAAGAAGCACCACTACCCGCCACACCAAACACCCAAGGTGAGTCTCTCTCCCTCTCTCTCTCCCTCTCTCTCTCTCTCTCTCTCTCTCTCTCTCTTTGTTTCTCTCTTCCTCTCTCTGCTCTGTCTGTGTATTTAGGATTTGTGATTCCATTATGTATTGCATTTTGTAAATCATCAATGGCGGTCGTCGGCCTAAAATCAGCCGATCGAGCGTCTGAGGGCGCGTCTCAGGGCCTCAGACGCAGATATAGACGCAAAAAATGTTTCCTCTCATAGCGTCTGAGGGCGCGTCTTAGTGCGCGTGTGCTGGCGTGTGTGCTCTGCAGTGTACACGCGATGATACACGCGCTGCACAGAAGGTTGACCTGCAGTCTACACGCGATTATACACGGGCATTGACCTGGAATGCGCGTCTGACAGCGCGTCTGTGCTGCATCTTAGATGCGCAGATAGACGCTCTGGATAGAAGGTTCACTCTGGAGCGCGTCTGAGGCGTTTAGACGTGGGGATACATGCGCCAGGTCTCCCAGTTCTGATAGTAAACAATATATTTTTGCAATGATGAATGTGACCAATCCCATGTTTGTGTTTATCAGTTTTCTTGTTTAAGAGAGGCATTAACACTTAAGTGTTATGCTCAATGTCTAAAGAAAGCTCTTTGAAAATGTAGGTAATATATGATTTTTTATATGCAAATAAATTTGTCATTTTCTTGTGTTTTTTTTGTAGATGTCGTATCCTGGTTTATCTAGCAATGACCCGGATGTGGATCGCATGAATGATACATTGGCCTCCTTTGGCAGGAGGTCAATGCATTTTTTGGAGGTTTTCCTAGTAGGAAAGACTTCATGGGAGAGATGACTAGACACCTTGGCCGCTCTCCCACAGCGGACGAGGTGTTCAGTGTCATGTCTGGGATGCCTCTGACGTCTTTGCTTGGCACTACTTCCCAGACTCCACATGCAGGTACTCCACATGCAGGTACTCCATATGCAGGTACTCCATGTGCTCCACATGCATCGGCTGAAGCAAAAGCATCTGCAGAAGCACGTGCATTTGCAGAAGCTCGTGCATCCAGTGAGGCAGAGGGTAGTCGACAGAGAGGGAGGAGGGAGAGTCGAGGGGGAGGACGAGGCTTGTGTGGGGGTTGCCTAGGAGGTGGCGAGCGATCACCCTCACCAGTAGATCATGTAGAGGAGGTTGTACGCCAGTACTATAGAGTTACAGATGCTGGTGGCATCTTTCATGATGAGGAGGGAAGGGATGTAATGGCGTACATGAGGAGCGTCGTGCATGCGACGTATAAAGATTGTTTCATTGCCTTCAAAAATCAGAAAAGTGGCTTGTGGCAGGAGGTGTTGAGGGCAGTCCATAGGAGGTACCCAAATCCTGAGGGTCAGCGATTCTCGGATGATTGGGGACGTACAAAAGTGAGGGATATGCTTCACAACAAAAGATCCCACCTCATAACACGGGCCAGGGACTCATTGCGGAGGTTGGAGGAGGGGCGTGGAGCCTATAGCCAACCACCTATGTGCCACCGCATAGAGTGGAAGAAAGCCAAGAAGAAAGCAGCTGAGAAAGTGAAGAGTCGCCAGCACGCAGAGGCGCGACGGATCCAAATGGAAACCATGGGATCGTCGCATTACGGATCGGGTGGCAGAGAGTCGTGGGAGGCAGAGTTTGTAAGTATATTTTGATTTCTAGTTTTTTAAAATTTATATTTCTTTCAATTCTTTATATATTTTAGTCTAATATATTGTGACTCATAATTATTTGTATATCTCTAAATGTTTTGCAGACTACCATCGTTGGTAGGACACCTACTCCTAGAGAGGTAGGTTACCATCGAGGCCATAACCCGCAACGACATGGCTTCACTTTTATGAGGAGGGTCTCATCACTGAGGACCAATACAACTAGGCCATGAGGATTCGACAGTAGCCAGAGGAGGTATGTTTTTCTTACTTTCCTATTAAAAGTATAGCTAATTATAACTTTTTCTCCACCTTGTCTATGTAAGCAACCCTGATCTTTTGTGTGTGTAGGCGAACCTGGATGTGGAGCATAGCGAGGAGGGGGATAGCGACGCTAGTAGCCATGGTGGTACTAGCGAAGATGTTTCCTCTTCAGATTCGTAGAGGAGCACCATATCTCCTCATGAGGCCTTCTTTTCTTGTATATGTATGATATCTCTTTGAGCCTACTGCTTGCGGTCACGCTTTAGGTCGCAAGCACTTAAACTTCCCTTGTAAATGCTTTTGATTTATAATGAATACATGGACTTTTATTTTCAATTCTCGTGCCCGTAAGATACATTGTCTTTTTCCCAAATACACAATTTGATGTATGGGAGGGGAAAAAAAAAGAAGAGAATTTTTCAGTTCTGTTTTGCGCGTCTATCCGCACATCTAAATTGCAGATAATTCGCGTTTATACGCGCGTCTATAATGCAGACTACACGTGCTTATATACGCACTTCATAATTCGAATTTAAAAAAGAAATTAAATATATTTTTTTAAAAAAGACATTTTTTTATTTTTCGTTCGCGTCTACCAGTGCTTGTAAAAGCGCGTCCACCAGTGTGTCTATATGGGCGTGTATATGTGCGTCTATTGCGCGTCTATTTGTGCGTGTAAATTTATTGATACATGCGACTATAGACGCGCAAATAGACGGGCGGATAGACGCGCCTGTAAGAATTTCTCTATATTCAAAAATCGCGTCTAAATGTGCGTCTATGAGGCCTTTTTGTTGTGATGTTCGAGATCCAATCCCGAGTCACGTTAGCCTCCTGTGTAGGGCCTGGAAGGCGAGGGATTTACGGCCAGAGCCCCCCCGGCACCCAAGCGTCCTCCTGCTCCAAGTAGCGCTTAACGAAGAGACCTCTCGCGACGGGCTCGGTCCACCTTCCCGGTGCGGTTAACAACCTCCTTGGTTAGGGTCAGGCAGGCACTTGGGGATAACTGTAGCTGCCTCTCCCTTCAAGCCTTCAACCTGAAGCATTAGATATGCATTTATCCTTTAATTCTTTGATCAAACAAAGCAAAAAAGTGCTCTTAAATCTGTAACAAGCATAATCATTTCCTACAACTCTACAACTTGATGCACAAGTGTCGCATCAATTATGGGACTATTTACCCATCGAATGGAGTCACGAAATAATCTGTTCTTGATGGCATTAGGCCGACTTGTCAGTCCTAAGGTTTCGAGTTTCATCATTTTAGCGAGAGGTTCTTAAGAAAACCCTAGATCGCTTCTCGCAAGTAGGTCCGGTTGTCCCTACATTACGTGAATGTGGGCAAGTCTTTAGGGTATCAGGGTTTTAGCTTTGGTAAAACGAGTGACTAGGTAATATCTCCAACGTGCAAATCCTAGTCCGTTCCTTGGGATACGTTGCATTGAATTAACCCTTTTCTAAACGAGTACTCCGCGGGTTTAGGTGTTTAGGTTTATGCAAATTTAACCTATCTATTTTTGAAGATAATTACACTATCATTTCCATAACCACATGACTTATTATCTATGTGTAAGTTGATTTTCAAACCCTAACTCTTCGGTTTAAGATCAAGCATAGGTTAGGTTATAGCCTAATTCCAATTAATCATTCTATAACATGCCAACAAGATTCATGCTAACACATGCAACCTTTTACTAATAATTATGCTGTTGAAAAACGATATTTATACCAATTGACTAGAGTTATGCAACTTAAGAATCATTTCATACCTTGCAATTTCCTATGGATTATTAGCACTTCCCATAATGACTCATTGCAAAGAAGATATGTCCTAATAATGCGACATGTAATTTATACTCCCATGCCTAAACGGAGTGCACTATCTTAATTCCGTTTTGTAAATATGGACATTAATCTAAGTTCAATTCATTGAAATGCACAAAAGCTACTTGCTAGAAATGGATATCAATTTTTTTCTCACTTTATTTTGTTCGTTTTATTGAAAATACTAATGGCGAACTCTTCTGTCTCGTGAGCTAATTCTTTCAAAATTAACCAAAGTATTTAAGACGAAAAATGCATCCTATCTCCAAAAATTATCCACGCACGATTGAATTATAACAACATAAAATAAAAATTAGGAAGGAAAACTTGGACTTGTGGTGAGATGTCCACGTGGATGCTAGGAGACGATCCTCCTACGGTTGCGCCTTGTGCTTTCTTAGGAGCCATCGCGAAGTGACCTTTCCATCTTGGATGCAGATTTATGACTTGGCCGTCTCCTTTTTGCACGTGTAGCTCCCCTTTGTGACAGCTTGCACCGTCTTTCGGAAATGGTTTTTAAAAGGTTTCCTTCTTGAAGTAGGGATTTCCCAATTAGCACCTTACAATCGTCAAGAATGACGTTATGGAAATACTAAGGGCTTAAACTCCGAGAGGGGTTTTAAATGGTCTTAGTGGATCGGGAAAGGAAATAAGGAGAATGTATAACTCGCCAGTGAGGGTTTAAATCACGGAGTAACTGGGCTCTCAACCCACTTGAAAGGGTATTAAGAATCGGCACAAGAAGGGCCTTTTCTTGAATCCCGAGGGGAGAGGGAATACCAACCCTCTTAGCTAAGGTTTCCAAAAGAACCTCGGAAAGGGGGAAAATGGGTGTAGAAGACCCTTAAGAGTGGATTTTTGTGTGGGGGGACAAAGGGTATGAAGGGGTTTTAAGAAGGAATTTTTGTATAGGGGAAAAAAGAAAGGCTTAAGGACCACATGAAGGCCCTTCAAGGGGAAAATTTGGGGGGAAAGGGGTTTATAGAGCCCTTAGGAGGGAATTTGTGGGGGGGGGGGGGGGGGATAGTCTTAAAGAGATATAGGAAGGGGGGCTTCTTAGGAGGCTTTTAGAAGCTTCCTAAGAAGCTTCCAAAGCCTCTGAAGCTTTGTGGAGCCCACGTGGAGGGAAAAGGGGGTGACTTCGTGGTGAGCTGGCGGCAGATTCGGCATGACGAAGGACAGGCGGACTAAATGCTAGCTGCTGGGACTGGGCGGCATCTCGTGATGGCTCCTCCTCTGTCTCTTGACAGCAACTCAGCTTCTCCACGCCCCTCTCTCCTTCATGACCATACTCTCTCTCTACCTCACGGCCGCCAGCAGCAGAGTATCTCCTCTCCTCTCTCCCCTACGCAATCAGACGGCATCTCTTCAGGCTCTCATGGTAGCGCCCTCCTTCCTGGCTATGCTCCATAGCCTTTATATAGGTGAAGGGAGGTGGATCCTTCCTCCCCTGCATGGCATCTCGCATGCATTCAACCCTCAGCAAGCTCCAGTAAGGAGCTTGCGCATACATGCTATTCCCCTCCCCTCCAGCACGATTGTCGGCTGGGGGGTAAGGGGAATAAAAAAAAATTGCCATTATTTTCAATTTATTTATCCTTATGACCTCCTATTAAGAGGAGGTTCATGCGAAGAATACGTGCCTAGAAATCAGGAATGTTGATTCGTGCGAGAAATACCTATTTGGCAATTGGGAATGTTACATTCTCTCCCCCTTGGAGGAATCGAGATGTCCTCATCTCGAGATAATCAGGGATATTGATGGTTGAGAGTGCTTTCATCTATCCAAGTGGCATCCTCTTCGGGATAATCTTTCCACTGGAGAAGGCATTCTCTCAAGGTTTTGGATCTCAATTGTCTCTCCCTAACATCTAAGATCCTGTCAAGTCTTAGTTTAAGGACTCCTTGACTAGGCATTACAATTTGTTGGTCATCAAGTACATGGTTAGGATTAGGTACATACTTCTTCAATAGGCTGATGTGGAATACATTATGAACCTTTAGGTTCCCAGGGAGTTGCAGTCTATAAGCATTAGGTCCTAGGCACTTGAGGATTTTGTATGGTCCACAATACCTTGGACTTAGCTTTTTGCAATCTCCTAAGGATAGGGAACTCTTCTTTAGACGTACGCGAATGTTCAAATCCGCATATGCCTTCTGTCTATCCTTGGCGGTTTGGATGTCCTGTCTTATTGACTTTATTTGGTCATCCATCTCTTCCAACATCTGCCTTGAAGCTTCTGTTGAGATATCGAGCTCCACTCGTGATACGCCAGGGTGAGCGTTGAGTACTTATGTCACCGACTTGTCAGTTGCAAACGCGGTTGGTACACCGCCGATGAATAATAGCTACATGATAGCTATCCTTATCTACTCTAGTTCGTGGCTCAGTTAGTATGCCACCTTAGTTAGTTGAGTTTGGTTTTGAGACCCATATAGGGTTCTCCTATTTCTTTGTAAGAGAGTTCTTTTGGCTTACACAACTAAGAAGAGGAAAACTGTTTTCAGCCTCCACCCTTGTGTGTCTTCCCCCATTGTGCAAGCAAGAAAGCTACAAGTGAGACTCCTTCCTTCTCTCCCACAATCTTGACATGGTATCAGAGCCTTGTTCGTGGTAAGGAGCTCAAGAAAGCAAGCCAAGCTCGCGGTGGTCTGGTACGAAGAGCAGTGTTGCTTTCATTTTCTGTTTTGGGAGTAGATCTCTGCAGGTAGCACAGCCGGAAATTGCAGGAGTGCATTGTCTCAGGTTGAGACGCCCTTCGCGGTGAAGCAAGAGGGCAGTATATGCTGCGGGAAAGGGCTTTAGGCCTCGGCAACCATGTTTTTTTTATTTGAGGCCATTTCGGGGCCTGTTTTGGAGGCGGAAGTTTTCTGCACGCACTCAGAAAAAGGCCCAGTTTTATATTGTGCAGCCACTGTTCTACAGGTCGGTGAAAAGTTTCTATAGAAATTGCATCGTATGCTTGTGCGCAGAGACATTGGGAGTTACAGAATCATCCCTGTTGCCTATTGATGCAAAATCGTCACTAGGAAGTGACTGTGTGGTCAAATACCACTTTAGCCAGTTTTGCAGATTTGCCCTTGTGAGGGTGAAGCTGTGTTTTTTGCAGTGACAGAACTTTTTGCAATGTTCTGTAATGGCGTCTAATTCTCTTTCACAGATTGTCACTGAAAAGCTTGAAAAGAACAACTTCCAAGCATGGAAGTTTAGAATGACGAATTTCCTTATGGGAAAAGGATATTGGGAATTTGTTGCAGGAAATAAAGAAGAACCAGTTCTTCCTGATGTTCCCAATCAACAGCAAATGCAGGTATTTAAAGCATGGTATGAGAGAGCCAGGAAAGTTATGTACTGGCTGTCTATCAGTATTTCAGACTCTATGATTGTGCATATTCAGGATGCAAGTACGCCAAAGGAGGCATGGGATACTTTGTCAAAAATGTATAGTACAAATACTCAAGCCAGGAAAATGCAGCTCAAGCAAGAGTTGCACAATGTGCAAAGAGAAAATATGAGCATCAATGACTACCACATGAAGGTGAAGAAGATTGCAGATGCACTTGCTTCCATTGGGTCGCCAGTGGAGGATGATGATTTAGTTTCTGTGACCTTGAATGGTCTAGGAAAGGATTATGCACAGTTTCGAACATCCATTTCTATCCGTGAAAGATTTCCTAATTTTGAGGAGTTGATTGCTCTTCTAATTTCTGAGGAGCAGAGAAATGGTGGTGCATCTTCTTCAGGAGGAACTTCAAAAGAAGCTGTCTTCTACTCAAATGCTGGAAGAGGTAGAGCCAGAGGTAGAGGAGGCCGATTTGGAGGCCGTGGTAGAAATCAGAATATGCAGCAAACTCAAGAAAACCAGTCCTATGGAGGAGGACGTGGTAACTCTAGAGGCAGGGGGAGCCAAAGAGGTCGTGGTGGATGGCAAAGAGGTCAAAATGCAAACAGTAATGTTGAATGCTACTACTGTGGTAAAATGGGTCATATGGCTAAAGACTGCTATAAAAAGCAGAATGACATCATGAATGGAAAACTGCAACAAGGAAATTATGCATCTTCTAGTAGACAGGGTGATGACAGAAATGAGCATTTGTTCATGGTGCAGCACATGAATAATTCTGTGACAAGTGCAGAAGAAAGCAATGATGTATGGTATGTTGACTCAGGTGCATCAAACCACATGACAGGTCATGCAGAATGGATGGAGGATGCAAGGAAAATGGAAAAACCAGGATTTGTGGAGACTGGTGATGATACTGCACATCCTATTGTGCAGATTGGAAAAATTCCCTTGCCTATGCAGGATGGGAAAAAGAAATACCTGTCCGATGTATTTCATGTCCCGAATATCACCAAGAATCTGGTTTCTGTTGGTCAAATGGTTGAGCAGCGCTTGCAGGTCAGATTTAATCCTCATGGATGCTTTGTTGAGGATATGAAAAATAAAGATCGCTTGATAGCAAAAGGAAAGAAGAAGGGCAGAATGTTTACATTGGATGCAGACATGCCTGAATTGAGTGCAGCAATGTTTGCACATGGGACCGATGTAGTTGCAGATATTGATATCTGGCATAAACGCATTGGTCATGTTAATGTACATCGACTTAAATCAATGCAGGCCCAAAACATTATTGCAGGATTGCCTAAATTCAAGGTTGCAGAAATGCATAAGGTATGTGAAGCCTGTCAGTTTGGAAAACAGGCAAGGAAACCATTTCCTAGACATGTTCAAGAGAGTAAGAAGCCATTGGAATTAATCCACTCTGATGTGTGGACTACTAAAGCTGCATCTCTTGGAGGTTGTCATTATTTTGTCAGTTTTATTGATGACTATAGCAGAAAAGTTTGGGTGTATTTTATGAAAAAGAAAAGTGAAGTTTTTGGGCATTTCAAAACTCTTAAAGCTATGGTTGAAAAAGAAACAGGCCTGCAAATAAAATGCCTAAGGTCAGATGGAGGGGGAGAGTACCTCTCAAATGAGTTTGCAAGGTTCCTGCAGGAGCATGGCATAAAGCAGCAATATTCATGCAGTCATACCCCACAACAAAATGGAATTGCAGAAAGGAAAAACAGACATATTGGAGAGGTATCTCGTGCCATGCTCAATGAAAAAGACCTGCCAGATTTTTATTGGGCTGAAGCAGTTGCTACAGCAGTCTATATAATGAACAGGATTCCCACTGCAGCAATACATGGGGTGACTCCAGAGGAGAGGTATACTGGTAGGAAACCAGATATTTCTCATTTGAAAATTTTTGGTTGCATTGCCTATGTACATGTGCCAGATGAGTTGAGATCCAAGTTGGATCCAAAAGCTGAGAAGTGCATCTTTATTGGTTACTCTCTGCAGCAAAAAGGGTATAGATGCTATAACCCTTCTACTCGTAAGTTTACAGTGAGCAGAGATGTTGTTTTTGATGAGATGAGTAGCTGGTATAAACCAGTAAATGTGATTGATGATGTAGATGCACAAAATGGTAATGCTGCACAGAATTCACAGCAGCAGTCACAAAATATTAGTGGACCTGGAGCGTCCTCTACCAGTGGTTCACATTCTTCGCCATGGACAGGGAGATTGAGATCAGGAGAATCTTCTCAAAGTAATGCAGATAGTGGTATGCAGGTATCATGAAAAGGAAAAGAAAAGGTTGATCAGCCCATGTTTGATGTGAATGCATGTCACTCTTATGTGGATGGTGAATCTAGTGGCTCAGAACAGAGCATTGATGATGAGTTGGGTATTCCTTCTATTGTTACACCTGGAGTAAGGAAGACCAGGGATGTTTTGAGAGCACCTGGGAGTGAACCCACTTTGCGCAGGTCTACCAGAGTTAGGTATCCTGTGGATAGACTGAAATATGATGGATTTACAGCCATTCACTATGCATATATGGTCAAGATGATACATGAACCAGAACCCACTTCTTTTGAGCAAGCCATGGGAAAAGAAAAATGGGAGAAATCCATGGATGAAAAAATGGATGCCTTGGAAGCAAATGCTACATGGGAATTGGTACTTTTGCCTAAAGGTAAGAATGCAATTGGCTGTAAGTGGGTTTATAAAGTGAAGCACAATGCAGATGGTTCTGTGAACAGATACAAGGCAAGATTAGTAGTCAAGGGGTATGCACAAACATATGGCATTGACTATGAAGAAACATTCAGTCCGGTTGCAAAGATGGCAACTGTAAGAGCAGTCATTGCTATGGCTGCATCAAAGGAATGGTCTTTACATCAAATGGATGTAAAGAATGCCTTCTTGCATGGTGACTTGCAAGAAGAGGTCTATATGGAGCAGCCACCAGGTTATGTGCATGATGTTCATCCTGAGTTTGTTTGCAGGTTGAAGAAAGCCTTGTATGGCTTGAAGCAAGCACCTAGAGCATGGTCTGACAAGATAGGACAGTATCTTGTCACTATTGGCTTTCAGATTTCCAAGGCAGATTTCTCACTTTATGTGAGAAAAATAGAGAAGGGTATTATGCTATTTGTCATTTATGTTGATGATTTGATTATGACAGGTGACAGTGATGAAGATATCCTTCATGTGAAAATGCTATTGAAGCAGAAGTTTGAGATGAAGGATTTGGGAGAGCTGTGTTATTTCTTGGGCATTGAGTGATTAGATCACCAAGTGGGATACAGCTCTTGCAGAGGCAGTATGGATTGGACATGCTGTCCAAATATGGGATGACAGGCTGTAAGCCTATTTCAGTTCCTTTGGAGCAGAATGTGAAGCTGAGCGCAGATGCAGGTGAGCTTCTGGAAGACCCTACTATGTACAGATGCATAGTAGGAAGTTTGATTTATATGACTATTACCAGGCCAGATTTGAGCTATGCTGTTGGATTGGTAAGTCAGTTTATGCAGGCTCCAAGGAAACCGCATTTGGATGCGGCTAGACGCATACTCAGGTATGTGAAGTCCACATTGCAGTATGGACTATTTTATGAGACTGGGGTTCAGATACAGTTGCATGGATACACTGATGCTGATTGGGCTGGTAGCATTTCTGATAGACGATCTACCAGTGGATATGTGTTCTCTTTTGGGAGTGCTGCAGTCACTTGGAGCAGCAAGAAACAGCCTATAGTTGCCTTGTCGAGCACAGAGGCCGAGTACAGGGGTGCAGCAATGGCTGCATGTGAGGTAGCTTGGTTGCATAAGCTACTTTATGATATGCATCAGCCTACAGATGGGCCGGTTGTCATTTATTGTGTCAACATGAGCAGTATACATCTGGCAAATAACCCAGTCTATCATGCTAGAACAAAGCACATTGAGGTGCATTATCACTATGTGCGGGAGAGGGTTTTACTAGGTCTTATTGATCTAGTTTATGTCAGCACAGAGGATCAGGTAGCTGACATATTCACGAAGGCATTGGGCGCAGAGAAGCTGCGCAAGTTCAGAGACCTGCTTGGTGTGCAGGAATTGGGATTGAGCTCGAGGGGGAGTGTTGAGATATCGAGCTCCACTCGTGATACGCCAGGGTGACCGTTGAGTACTTATGTCACCGACTTGTCAGTTGCAGACGCGGTTGGTACACCGCCGATGAATAATAGCTACATGATAGCTATCCTTATCTACTCTAGTTCGTGGCTCAGTTAGTATGCCACCTTAGTTAGTTGAGTTTGGTTTTGAGACCCATATAGGGTTCTCCTATTTCTTTGTAAGAGAGTTCTTTTGGCTTACACAACTAAGAAGAGGAAAACTGTTTTCAGCCTCCACCCTTGTGTGTCTTCCCCCATTGTGCAAGCAAGAAAGCTACAAGTGAGACTCCTTCCTTCTCTCCCACAATCTTGACAGCTTCAACCCTTAAGGTTGGATCTGAGAAGTTTAGGGGACTTCGACAATCATGACCGTACAATGCTTGGAAAGGGGTCATCTGAATGCTTTGTTGGTAAGAAGCATTGTAGGCAAATTCAACCAAAGACAAGTATTGAATCCACCTTTTTGGCTCACGACAGCAGTGTGCCCTAAGCATATTCTCGATGATTTGATTGACTCGCTCTGTTTGGCCATCCGTTTGGGGATGGTAAGCTGTGCTAAAACAGAGTTGAGTCCCAATGGCTTCAAAGATAGCTCTCCAGAAGTGTGATGTGAAGAGAGAATCACAATCACTAATGATTCTTCTGGGTAACCCATGTAGCTTGAATATCTCCTTGATAAACAATCTTGCAATGTCTGAGGCTTTATAGTTTGTCTTTACTGGGATAAGGTGTGCAACCTTAGTTAGCATGTCAACCACAACCATGATGGAGTTGTATCCTCCCTGAACTTGGGTAGGCCAACAACAAAGTCCATACTGATGAATTCCCATTCCATTTGGGGAATGCCAAGCGGTTGCAACTTCCCTGGCATCTTGACATGTTCGGCTTTGATACATTGACAAGACAAACACTCGGTGACATATTTGAGAATGTCACCTGTAAGCCACTCCGAATGGTAGCTCTTCTTAACTGCATTGAGAGTCTTGGCATAGCTAGGATATCCTGAGAAAGGGGAATCATGAGCTTTCCACAATATCTTCTGCTTAAGTGACTGGCTTGCCAGTATGCATAGCCTCGTTCTATAGTAGACAAGTCCACTATTGACAGAGAATTCATGATACTTAGCCTACATCTTTTGATCCTGATCCTTGATAGAGATCTCCCTTAGCATTGTTTGGTAGGCTGGATCATGGCATGCTTCCCCTCTCTAGCTAGCTCAAGTATTGGATTGTTTGGCATAGATAGCTTTGTGGCTAGAGATACGTGTTATTTTTTCATGCAAAGCATGCTTTTTTTTTGCAAGCAAAGGAGGGAAGCTTTTTTCCTTTGCTTGCAAAAATGTAATCGCAATGATGCTAACCTCATGAAGTGTAATTAGCATGCTTGCTTGACCAAGCCAATTAGTGTGTGTGTATATACACACACACACATACACATGGAAAGAGAGAGAGTGTGTGTGTGTGTGCACACACACACATAGGTGGATATCTATGTTGCACAAACTAGCTACCATGCTTACATGATGAGGCTACCATAGTCTTTTATGAAAAAAGAAACTAACCCTATCTGTCTCTCTAATAAGAAGTAGAGTAGAAATTGTAGCAATAATGGTAGTAAATTTACTAGTGAATCTCACCTACCTCTTAGTTTCAAGAACTAAAGTAGCTCTGTGTGTGTGTGTGTGTGTGTTAACCTTTTTGCAAAGAAGCCATAAGAAGTAGAAAATAGCAAGCTATTGGAGTGCATCAAGGGAAGCTAAAGATTAAAAAAGTAAGAGGCGCAAAAGTCAAGGAGCATTCAAGAGTTATGGCCTAAAGAAATAATGATTGCATCCTCTTTGGCAAAACTCAAAGGCTAGAAGAAGAGTGCTCATCAAGGTGAAAAAAGAGACAAAAATAACATAAAAGTGTCAGGCTCTCTAGAAAAAATAGGAATTAAGAAAGAGGACCAAATACATTTTGCAAAATCATTTTGGAGCATCAGGCTCACTCTTGTGCAGATTGTAATTAATGTGCATTTAAGGGCGTGCTAGTTTGGACAATTAGATGGGACATTGGGCTTGAAGAGTGAGCACGAAGAGATTATAGGCGGTGGGCACCTTGAGATAGGAGGCCTAGTCCAAGTTTAACTTCAAAGGCCACATATATATTGGGGGGAAACCTTATTGTAAATCATTCCTACGACTAATGCTACAAAGCAAGATTATCTCTTTCTTCTCCACTATCTTTGCTTCCATCTCTGTGTAGCCATCTCATGCTTCTAGAAGTACTGAGAGACAAGAGTACTTGTGAGCTTGCTCTCGGTCTTTGTTGCATTACTCCATGGCTTCCCCTTACCTTCTTAGGATTTTTCCAATATGCGGGGTGAAAAGGTAGAGACTATGTTGCAGAGACAGAGAGTTAGAAGGGGTTAAGAAGAGGGTGAGAGATCAGAGAGAGAGAGAGAGAGAGAGAGAGAGAGAGAGAGAGAGAGAGAGAGAGAGAGAGAGAGAGAGAGAGAGAGAGAGAGAGAGAGAGAGAGAGAGAGAGAGAGAGAGAGAGAGAGAGGAGACAAACTCGCGGGAGCTTGGAGAAACAAGCAATGGAGGCGGTATCCTTGCACACGATAAGGACGAAGGGTGAGAAGTACAAAGCTTGACACATCATGCATTAGTGGAGTTGTTAGAGCTTCGGAGCTTGCACAGATTTCTAAACTACACGAGGTGAGTTCTCTTACATTGACTAATATTCTCGAGTTTTCTTCTTGCTTGACAAGGTATGAATATTATTTGTGGCAAGTCGAGACAGTGAGATGAGATGGTCAGAAACCTCATTGATTGAGAGACCGTGAGAGAACTTGACTTGAGGGAGTGCATGATTGATATGCATCATTCAATCTAGATCCAACATGTAGGCGAAGTGGCCATACATCTTGGTTCCGTGTTGTACGACCCAAGGGAATCCCTCTTGATGAGTTTTCAACCATAACAACGAGCAAAATACACCTGATCCGAGCTAGATGGGCTTTCTCGCCATGATGTGTTCGATGCACAAACCTTGCATATCGTAGTTAGGAAGGACAGGGAAGGGAACCAATTTGTGGTATGCACTTGTAGGCATGGATTTTAAAGAATTTCTAGATTAAGACAAAAAAATACTTTTATGAAAAAAAAGTAAAAAGAAAAAATAGAAAAACAAAAATAAACTTGCTTACTAATAACGGAGACAATTTGCACCATGGGCAATAGTGAATACTCTATCATTTGAGCATGCTTGATGGGCTAATAAGTTATGAAAAATTTCACAAAACTCCTAAGATTTTACTGATTTTTATGAGTTTTCATTATGAGATGAATTAGCATGTCACGGGCTGAGAGTTTGATGGCAACTCGCTAGTTGTGGTCAACACCCAACTACCCAAAAAGCCCTTGATTGTGAGTGTTAATGCTAGTGACAAACAGGACTCAAAGACACACCCCAAGAGCATGAAATTATGGATGGTTTGCTATAGCTAAGTTGAATTTACTGAATTGAGAGCTTGGTAAGGAGAACTCATAGAATCCATTAGGCTTGTTAGAGTTAGATGCATCACTTATTGTGAATGGAATTTTGACATGAATGGGAAAGATTGAAGCACATGATTAATGCTAAAAATTTATTGATTTTTTTAAATTCATCATCTAAATTTCATGTGGGTTAAGGGTGAGAAAGAGAATTCATGATAGGGTAGTACAACATCACAAAATAATCTAGTTATGAGTGCTACGGTTAGTCTTTGAGGAGACTAGGAGATGCATCTATAACAAGAAAATGATGGGGCTAAATATTGACTTTAGTTAATTCAGTAAAAATTTCAGTTTTTGAATATCGGATCATCATGAATAATCAAAAATCTATGATTGACTACTTGGTGTTTTACCGAACACTTGCCAGTGCTTAATTGTTGTGAAAATAGTGTGATTATCAAGCTTGTGATTAAAAGTGTTTTGCCCAAGAAACTGGATGAGTTAATTACTAAAAATGATTGTTAGAACACTTGGAAAGCACTTAAAATTTGTGAAAATTCATTGGTTGTATAAAGTATAAGTGCAAGAGCTAGACATTCACTACAAGATACATGCCTTATACCGACATTTAAAACGACGAAAATGTTCATAAAGAAATTTATTCCCATCGTCACAAAAAACGTTGGTATTAGTGATGCCATAGAAAAATCGTTATCAGCGTTGCTATTTGCATCGGTATCATTTGCGACGCTGATAGCGATGGGTGCAATTAAATTTGTGATGCTAATAGCGACAGTAACAGGGAAAAAAAAATTTGCGGTAGGGCAGCTCACTATATGCTTTATTTGGGCCATATAAAATAGTTTCAGTAATGTGTACAATGCTCGTGTAAATAAAGGCAAAGTGTACTTGAATCATAGCACTAATACATGAAATAAATACATGATTGCGTAATGAAAGCGATCGGTACAATCATGGCAAGATACTACTACTACATAGAAAATGCCTATACAAATCACGTGACCAAAAAAGAAGAGTATGTGAGCTCTAGGGATCCAAGGGCGAGCTATAGATCCTCACCATCCCAAACCTCATCCTGCAAACAAAGGAGCATCGAACGGACTCTGCAAAAAAAGAAACAACTACACATCAATCCACCATACAATAACACATTTCAAATAAACTTAGTAACTATGGACAAGAAAGATGAGTGACTTACAGGGCTGCTGCGTCCATACAATCGGTCGATCAATGCAATGAGACCGTGCCTCTCAGCATATTAAGTCTCTAGGTTGGTGGGATCGCGGTTTGTAATGGACTGCTGCAAAGAAAAAAAAATATAACTATTAGAAATAGGATTGTTAGTACAAGGGATATTGTAAAAAAAAAAGCAAGCAGAACAAAAGAAAAACTTACAAAGTCCTCCAGATATATCCTCTCGCTGCCACTCCCAAGATTATGGACCACTCTTGCCTCCAATCGTGCCCTCGCCGCCCCACACTACTGTCTCCAACATCCTGGAGAACCTATAGCCTCCTCCCTAAGTCGGTGCCAGTCGTTTGCGTCTAGCCACTCGGGCTTTAAGGCCCCACTCTTAAGTGCCTTGTGTGTGTTCGATCGTCTGTATGATATGTACGCACGTATGCACTCCATCATCTAGCCTATGGAAAACCTATCTATTGCGGCAGACACCAAAAACTCCTCATGCAAGGATGCTACTATGTAGTTCTTGCTCCCCTCTGGTATGTTCTTCCAATGATCCAAGACGTTGCGCCAAAAAACTTGTTGACACAACTCTCTCATACGAGCCATCACCCTCCTCCCCTCATCATTCATGATGATGGTTCTTGTCATATCATCTATAAGGAATCCATACCCCTCTGGGGTATGCCTAAGATGTGTCCTCTACCACTACAACCATGCTCTTGGACATATTGAGGAGACCCCTGTACATCTATTATACCTACGGGGGTAGTATCTCTCGGAGTAGCACCCATAGGGGTGCCACCTGTGGATGGCTGAGCAAAAGCTAGAGTGACTGGAGTAGACATCCCCACAAGTGTGACAAATCCCATAGGTGACGCAACTCCAGCAGAACGATGAGATGGAAGCACTGCGTCGGTACCTCCACAATAACCACTTGAGCCACGCTCTCTCAAATTGCCATGAGAGCAAGGAATAGCACCTATATCCTAAGCCAACCGTGGGCACACTGCATCCAGGTCTCCGCACCATCCCCTAAACCACTCCCTTCGTCTAGCCCAAGTCTAGAGCATCGACCTCATCTGCTGAAAATTGAAGCATCAGAGCGTACTGAAGTAGACCTAATAGAATGGCTTGATGGTGTTCGAGACAGCTCCTGGTCTGCCGTATCTCTGAATTGAGCCATCAACACCATATTGGGGAGTATGGGAATTTCTCATAAGTTTAGGACACAGGGGTCAAATCTTTGGATTTTTCATAACGAACACTATAACTCCAAATCGAGCGCTCTATAGCTCAATAGTTTCCATTTTTCAAGCACTTTCTAATGATAGGTCACGTCATATGGTTTTGAGAAATTTATGGGCATATTATCCGAGTGCCACCTTTTTAGTATTAAAAAAATGGGAATTGGGAGATTCCCAAAGTCACTAATATTGTGTTCATCTGATCTGGAGACATACACATGAATATCTCCTGTAGCTCCTCGTCACTCATCCCTCGACTCATCGTGCTGATCTAAATATCCAAAAAAATCACTAAAATTGGATTGAAACTTGAGACATAGGTTAGGCAAACCACTTGACCCAATAGGGGAGTAAACTAGCTACAGTGGTGCCACCATTAGCTAGTCTCGAACTAGTGAAAGTCCGAGTCAAATTGTGCGAGCCATTGAAACTCTCATGGTATTTAGCCAAAGAAAGCCATGAAACTATAATATCTCTAGTAATAATTGAGCATTGACCATGGGTATCATGTGAGTTAGTCCTCCATCACAGTGTTGACTAGCTCCTCTTAACGAGGCTCGAGGGTGCGTAGTTTTGCAAAGTACAAACTTGGGTAAGATAGGACTTCATTTCCATATTTAGTTCAAAAAATTTACTGTTACTAGCAGAACAAGAGGTATATTTAGTTGGTTGTAGTAGAAAAGGCTGTTACTAGAGCTTAACATACTGTTCAGGAGCTGCAAAAAGCTAATTGGGGACTCTTGTAGCATTCCCCACCATAAAATTGTAGGTTTATAGACTGAATTACACATTTTTCACCAGCAAGATCCTTATGCACTCAGTCATTCATTGTGGATAGGTTGATTGATGGGAAGTAATCAATTAGTCATTGCCTAGCAGCTCGGGTAAGTTACTCATGAATATATGTGTGCATCATGTGGGTTCAAAATAAGGTATTTTTAAAATACTATTTTTATACATTGTTTACACACAAAAGGGTGTAATATAAGGGGGTTATTTACAGATTCAATAAAAAATGATTATGTTTTATTCATGAAAAATTCATAGATAAGGATATTTATAAATAGGCCTTCAATACACATGATGTAGAGGATATACATATAGTAACTTCCCTGACCTAGCAGTGAGCTTGCCTTTTCGGGATTAAGGGACGAATTGCTCATGGTTTGGTGATCTACCTCCTTGTTGAATATCGCCATCTCATTAGCTAGGAATCCACTATAAAGTTGAAGGGGGTAGCTTACGATCTTGCGGAATCATAGCCAAACCGCGACCTCTAATGACAACACATCGTGGACCACTGTGGATCATAAGGAGACCTCCTTGAGGACTGACCAATTGCATGAAATAGGTTAAGCATTTTGCGAGAAAGATTCAAGTGCCTTTGGCATCCACTTATCCCATATGCTTGAGTCACATACAAGTTGTGATCAAGACTAAAGCTCGCAGAGGCTATCACCCACCTCATGACTTCCAACACCTTGAGACTTAGGATTTGTATCTCCCATTGTTGTCAAAGAGACATCCGCTTGAGGTATGTGGGGGAGTCTAGGGTTAGGCCTTAAGCGCTTCCATATAGAAAAACCTTGACAGCCCAATACAAACTCAATTGGACTTAATGGCACGAAGTGTTGCCTGAGAGCCTTGCAAACCTTGTCTCAAGTGATGAGTAGCTAATCATTTTAGAGAATACCTTGGCCTCTAGATTCCAACCATAGATAGTCCCGAAGAGACTCAAAGTGCCATCCTAGCCATTGAGGGTTGCAAGGTAATAAGCTGAAAGCTTTTGCAGGTGCTAATGCTACAACTCATTGACTGGAAGTAAAGAGTATTTTGAGCTTGCAAAGAATCTCCATAGGAACCCCTAGCACCTTATCTAGGCTTATTAGCCTCATTGAAAATCTTGTCACACAAGAACACTCGAAAACCATGGTAGAAAAAAGCTCAAACAAAAACTCCTTGGAGTTCAATGAAATGGAGTTTCCGGTCAATATTCAGTAGTTATTGTCACTCTATGACTAGCATACTCATGTCGAACATAGAGGAAGAGAGGTAGAAGAAATCATAATAGACATAGAGGTAGAAAGGAAACTCATTAGGCAAGTTGCAAGATTTTCACAAAACCAATGGGTAGACAAGCGAAGAAAGGTAGGGACAAATCTAGCGCATCTTGGATCTGGGAGAAACCACTATTGAAGACGAGGAAAGATAAGCACAAAAACCTAATGCATAGGCCTTAGCCCATCCAAGCTCTTGCTCAAGATATTGCTAGACTGCAACACATCAATAGAAAGGGGTAGTGCTTCACTAGCTATGACACCTTACTCGCTTGGGGGCAACACTTGAGAATAGAAGCCTCACAATAATACCAATAGTCACAAAACAAGTGGACAAGTACAGGGCAGGAGATAAGCCTTATAGCTTCATTGAGCAGTTTGAACAAGTCTGTGATGCAAACAACCTCATGGATGCAAATAAGAGAGTGCAAGCTTGCAGGTTGTGTCTTGGGAAAAAAGGTCGAATTTGGTACACAAGCCTTGATGATATTGAGAAAAACAACTTTGATATGCTCAAGCTTTCAGGTTGTGTCTTGGGAAAAAAGGTTGGACTTGCATTGGTTCACAAGATTTCAGGTTGTCTTAGGGGAAAGATTGGACTTGGTTCACAAGCCTTGATGATACTAAGAAAAAAAACTTTGATACGCTCAAGCACTTGTTCATCAAATGATTCTCAAAGGCAAGGTACTCAGATAACGTGATTCTCAAGCTCATGAATGTGAGCTAGAAAGACAAGGAGGAGATTCGAGACTAAGTCAACCATGTGAGAAGTCTCTATAAAAGAATCCTTGGACCTAAGAGACCTACGACCATGGCAGCCTCAATAGTGTTTATCATCAATGGGATAAAGAATGAGAAGAATTGTATAAGGCCTTGGCAAGCAATTCAAGTTTGCAGTAGTAAGATATCTTGGCTAACATGTTCAATGAGGCTCGAAGGGTGGACGATTTGCTGAAGGAATCATATGTGAACCCCTACATCTCATACGATGAAGAGGGAAACCCGATCCTTATAGACTACAATGATGACATTGGGTAGAGGAAGAGGACGTGAATACAAAGGAATGCAGTCTCACAGGAACCAATGATATGATGGAATTGCGGTCACCCTAGACACATCTCCTCCCGATGCCCAGAAAATGAACAAATGAAAAAAGTCAAGGCTAAGTTGTGATGTCATGAGTATGGTATAATCCATTTATACACTAATTTTCCAAGAAGAAAGGCATTAACAAGTGGCTCTAACATTCCATCAGTTCCCTTTGAATTCTTTGAGATAGAGACTCTCGATGATGATGCAATGCCCATACCACTTAATGTGATGACCCGGGCACAAGCAAAGCAAGCTGAAGAGACAGTGTAATATTTCCATGCAATTAAAAGTTAGTTCGTTAGTTCGAAAGTTAGTTAGTCAATTAATAAGTTAGTAAGGTTACTAACTAAAGACTAACCAAGGTAAAAACTAACTAACATTAATAACTGAAAATTTTTATTTCATTAAAAATATTTTATTTAAAAAAATCACGTCATAAATCTGACATTTTTCTTAGATTAATAAGGACCATGGTCACCCTTCACAGAAGTTACAAGATGAACAATAGTTATGAGCCATATTAATCACTAGTGTTAATATGTAAAGTATGGATGGTCCAAAAAAAGAAGATTTTGGGCAAAACTAGCATATTCTAGATATTTTAGATATGGAGATTTCTAGAACTCGATACCATTTAAAAGAAAAGACAAGTGATATTTTAGTTAGTTTTGGAGATTTTATAAAAAGAAAAAGAGAGAGAGATATTGGTGAAATCGCAGCGCCGCGATCGCAGTCTATAGGCAATAGACAACACTTCGAATAGGGAAGAAAGGAGGAGTGATTTGAAGGCTTTTTAACCAAGTATATTAGTGTTTTACCCCCCTTCTAGAGCAAATGGAACCATCAAATTTATAAGTTAAGCATCAGATCACTGATTTTTCCAAGAATCCCTCAATCAAGAACTCTTATTCTTAGCCACATCCCCTCTTCTCTAATTCATTATAAATATGAGGCATAGGGAGGCACAAGGAAGCATAAGGAGACCCCGAGACCGCGAGAGGCACAGAGAGAGAGAGAGAGAGAGAGAGAGAAGGTTCTTCCTCCCTTTCCCTCTCCTTAGAGAGTGGCCACATGCATTCTCTCTTTTCCTTTTCCCCAAGCTCATCCCCTAATCCACAAGCTGATTCTCCCCAATTTTCCTCCTCTCGCGCAAGTGGCTGCTGAAGACTTGTGCAAGTCATGTTTAAAAGACAAGAAGATGATGGCCCCCAAGCGGAAAATGTTATGCACAGATAGTAATCCCTCAACAAGCAACGGAGCCTCGGGCAAGGGTATCCCTATTAATCCAACTGCAGTTTCGACCGTAAGTAATGTATTTATAAATTGATAGATACTTGCTTTGATTCTCGCATGTGATACATTAGGCTCCATACTATGATGTACGAGAATAGGTCATGGGAAGGGATAGGCCTCTTCTCACATATTCGAAAGATGGAGTTTGCAAAGTATATGTATCAAGGGAAGTTCATTGTACTTAGTTGCGTATGGCTTATTCGTTGATGGAGCAATCAGTCAGGGGTTATGAATAACATAATCGTAAACAGAATAACATTAGGAATTGTGCATACAAGTATTAAGTAAATTTTGCATAGAATCGCTCTTTGATCCCAAGGGGGAGAGTGAATATGCGATGGAATTATTATCGCATTTATTCTTGTATTGCTTGGGAAAAATAAAAATTAGTTTTGTTGGTTGATTGAACAACATCCTAAATGCTTTTTACAATCAGTTGATTGTTGCATTATAATTTGGATAAATATTGCAAGTGCTTGTGTTTGATGGTAAAAGCATTGTAAAGGTCAGTAATGACAAGTAGCCATGGAAAATAAAGGAATGTTTGCTTGGAAGATGGTATCAAGCTAATGGCTTTGATTGTGCTTGATTCATAATTGTATTAATTTAGGAATGATATTTTGCATGAATGGATCATCTCCAGGATTGCACCGTGGATTACCCCGAGAGGACACTGCTCGATTCATGGGCCGAAGGTCGAGTGGTGAAAAGACCAACCATGGAAAGTGTGTCTCACTCCTAGGTCACTTGGGGTCAATGGAGCTGTGGACACCCCTTGCCGAGTCCAGAACAGAGTTGTAGACTATCATGAGCCCAACGTCTAGGGCGTTGGAAGATCTTATTCTAAATAAAGGATGGAAATTTTGGTGCCATGTGATTTAGACCAGGTAATTCTATTGGAGAGAAGGGATATATAATTCTCCTGTATGGGTAGGAGACTAAGATTGAGTTGAAGATAAGTTAATAAACTTGTTTGTCAAAAGGACTACTTTGTTTTTTGTCTCTCCTATAAATTACGCGAATGAACCCTGTCCCCTAAAAAACTTAATTAATGAAGGTGGTTTTAAATGTTGCACATAAATGTGGTAGGGCCTAATTAGAAAACTAAAGCTATCAAGGGAAGCAAGTGGGAAAAACCCCGATAGGTTTGTCCTATGGTTGGGTGGTCCCAAAGAACTAGGAGGCTTCTCACAAGTTTTTATCATTGTTTAACCTTTAGGTATTGTTAAGTTGGAACCCGATTCATGCCATTTTAGGGGGGCGGAATGGGACTATGCCCTATGGGCAAAGAGATTGAGCAAGGCATCCCTCTCGTTTTCCATTCTCTTTAAGCCATGTGCGGTATGGGTCTGCTTCGGATTGGGTATCTATGCGTGAAGTAGGATGTCCAAAACCTGACATTAGAATACTATCAGGAGACCTTGACAACTAAGAACCTAGACTTCAAGTCGATCCTAGTGGGTTCAGTCACGAATGTTCCGTTGTGAGGTAGACTCGAGAAACCCTAGGTGTGGTAGACCCCAGAACATTCCATGGGAGTATCGGGTGGCAATGCTTAGACTTGTCTCTCTAGGTATGCTTTTAGTAGTCCATTGAGAGGCGAGTCTAAGAGATACCACCCCCAGCACTCCTATGGAATGTCACGAGGTTTGTTGCCTAGGGTTTTCGGATTCCATCTCGCAACAGAACGTTCACGACTGAAGCCACTAAGATCGACTTGAAATCCGGGTTCCTAGTGGTCAAGGTCTCCTGACAGCATTCTAGCGTCGGGTTTTGGACATCTTACTTTGCATAGAAATATCCAAGGGAAGCGGATTGGTAGAACCCCGATGGGTTTGTCCTATGATAGGGTGGTCCTAGAGAACTGGGAAGCTTCTCACAAGGATTACCATCATTTGACCTTTAGGAATGGTTAGGTTAGAACCTCATTCATGTCGTTTTAGGGGACCAGGATGGGATTATGTCCTATGGGCAAAGAGGTTGAGTGGACTGTAATATGCTTGCCTATATCAGCTGTCTAGGCACGTTTTTAGCTGTCCATTTCCTCTTCTCATCGTCATTATTTCTCATGCCCTCCCTCTTTCTCCCCCCTCGCCACCTAGATGACACGAGGGGAAAAGAGAAAAATAATTTTGATTATATTATTATTATTTTTATAATAGTGGGGGCGGACGACACATCCTCTCCCCCTTAGAGAGCTCGAGATGTCCTCATCTCGAAAGAACTGGGGAAGACAAGCGCTAATGGGGCTCAAGTTCTGTGGGTTAGGACACACCATGTTTCTACTACGCTACTCTGATCACTCATAAGCATGCGGTCTTTTGAAAGACAAATTATTGTATTAGATTTATCCAAGTCTAGATTACAAGTGAAGAGTTTATTGTAGTTACATCTCATGGATATCTTCTAGGCATTTACCTGAGTATTTGATAATTTTTCTGATAAATCCTAGATCATTAAAGCTTATACAACTTGATTTATTGTAGGTTCAAGTTCTCTTCGAGTCTTGTTGGGACAATTGACATAGTTATGTCCAAAGCACCCTAAATAGCGATGCTCCAAGTGCCATAGCATAGACCAACTATAACGTGCCCGTCTATGAACTGCTGTCTAGGCACGTTTTTTGTAGCCCATCGAGAGACGAGTCTAAGTGACGCTACCCAGCACTCCCATGGAATGTCACGGGGTTTGTCACCTAGGGTTTCCCAAGTCCGCCTCGCAACAGAACGTTCGTGGCTGAACCCAGTAAGATCGACCTGAAATCTAGGTTCCTAATGGTCAAGCTCTCCAGATAGCATTATAGTGTTGGGTTTTGGACATCCTACTTTATGTAGAAATACCTAATCCGAAGCAGATCCATGCCGTTGTCATATTGCTGCGCATTCGAGGTGTGAAATCCACCCAGATGTTGTGTGTGTGACATTTGATACTTTGTACATATTTAGTTGTGTGAAGCATGCCAGTGACAGCCCTTGCTGGAAATCTTATATGTATCTTTTGGTGTTAGAAAGCTTGTTAGAGACAAACCTAACCTTCTGCAGAATTATAGAATCCAGCAATAAAGCATTGCCATAGAGTATGTTAAACTCGCGCAGGGTTTAATAATTGCTGATCAGAAACTGGTCTTTGATTACTGGAACCGGTGGTGTCTGGATTCAATAGCTCTTCAGGCTGTGAACAGCAAGTTTATTGAACATATGCATGTTAAATCAGCAATCTTTGCATTCAATATGAAGAGTCTGGAGTTTACTATGGCATAGCCTGATCTCACTTGTTTAATCTTCTATCTTGGAATTTCTTAAGAACCTCTGTGGTTGCAACTTTACTTTCGAAACCCTTTGACACCGCACTTGGTTCAAAGAGAATGGAAAACAAGAGATATTATCGTCATTCAACTTTTAGGAATGGTTAGGTTAGAACCGAATTCATGCCTTTTTAGGGGACCAGGATGGGACTATGCCCTATGGGCAGAGAGGTTGAGCGGCGCATTATTGTAATGTGCCCACGTACTAACAGCTATACAAGCACATTTTTAGTGGTCCATCGAGAAACAAATCTAAGCATCATCGTTTGGCACTCCAATGGAATGTTTCGAGGTTTGTTGTCTAGGGTTTACCAAGTTCACCTTGCAATGGAATGCTCGCGGGGTTGAACCCACTAGGATCAACCTGAAATTTGGGTTTCTAGTTACTAAGGTCTTGTAATAGCATTCTAGCGTCAGATCCTGAACATCCTACATTATGCAGAGTTACCCAGTCTGAAGCAGATCTAGGCTGCACTTGGTTCAAAGAGAATGGAAAACGAGAGGGATGCAACGCTCAACCTCTCTGCCCATAAGGCATAATTCCATTTCGGTCCCCTAAAACGGCATGAATGGCATTCTAATCTAATATTACCTAGAGGTTGTACGTCTATAGAACCTTGTGAGAAGCCTCCCAGTTCTCTGGGACCACCTACCATAGGGCAGATCCATCAGGGGTTCCGCCCACCCACTTTCCTTAATGGTATTCTTTAGTTATCTAATTAGGTCGTATCACATTTATGTATAATATCAAAAAAATAGCTTCCTTAATTAAGCCTTTTAGGAAACAGGGTTCATTTGCATAACTTATAGCACTGATACAAAAACAATTCAAAAAAATTCTTTGGAAGTGAACTTTATATTATCCTTTTAACTGCAATACAAGTCTTGTCCAAAAAAGGAAGGATTCCACAATCTGTGAGGATGCGTATTGTTTATTTCGAATTTCCACCCTTGCACTAGTATCAGGGCCTTGAGAATCCATCCCGAGTCATGTAGATCATTTGAGTAGGACCGAAGGCACGCAATTTATAGCTAGAGTCCCCCCTGGCATGCAAGGGTCCTCCTACATTCAAACTAATTCACGGATAGACCTCTCATGGCGGGTTCGATCCACATTCCTGTCACGGTTAATTGGAAACCCCTTGGCTAGGGTTGGCGACCAGCTAGGGGTAGCTTGGCACGCCCTCCTTGAATTCAACTTGATTCATTGTTCAAATATTTGTTGTGAGCTTGGGTCATACATTCATTTTACAAACATTGAATCGTGATTTACAAGCATAAACAAGCAATGAAGGCGAGTGCTCAGGACATCTGCTAAGGTGGAGTCCTCATCTTTGGTGCTGGCATCACCCTTCTTGGTCTTTCCTGCCTAGGTGTCATTTTCCATTATTTTCTGAGGGATAGAGAATAACCCCTTTTCGACCTCTCTCCTATGTAATAGGGGTGAGCAATTTTGCTATAGTCTCGGATGATAGCTTCCCTAAGTTACTAACCTTTGGTTCTCATCCTAAGATCCCGGTCTAGGATTTAATTGATCCGTTGGTAACCATTTTCCCATCTTGGAATTCTATCAGGGTTCTAAGTTCATCCTAGGGTTTCCTTTCCTTAAGATAGCGGGAACTTGTGCCTACTCCCCTTGCAAGTTAAACGTAAATTAAGTCTATTTACCATTCCGAAATAGTTGCGAGCATCAAATCTACTTAGCGAATAGTCATTCTTCATGTGCGTATGAAATTTGAACCTTCTGGTGTCAACTTCAAGAAGTATCATTTTTTTAAAGAAATGATATACCCAAGAGTATTTTGGGTCCATCACAGTTAGCTATTGGGGTAGGGATCCAAGAGTATGTTGACTCTAATTAAAAATATGGATGTAAGGGCAACTTGATTTATTTGCGATTAGAATCCTAGTTGAGTTAGCTTCACTTGTCATGTAAGGTTTCATTTACTAGATTGGCCCTTGCAGTTAAGTTTAGCACTTCACATGCGTATCTTAAACCTACCTTTTTAGGTGCATTCCCTATCATGTGGTGCAATTGAGTCTATTTATGATGTCATGCAAATCTAGAATGCAAGCCTTTCCCAAGTTGTCGATGTGATGCGAGAACCGCATACATAAAAATCTATTCTAGTGCATTTATGCAACTCAAAAGGCATGACCTAATTATTCAAATGCGAGTATACATGCATTCACTGTAAATTCAAGTTAATTTACTATGATGGTCTATGGGATGCAATTGACCTATACGGAATATTTATGTACCCCGAAAATCTATGAGGCATTTGCGAAATATCAAACCTAATACTAGACTCAATTTTCGAAATAACCCATAAATGCTTAATCTATTCTCGACAACTCATGGTTATTAAACGCTTCTTAGCTACCTTTCAAAATATGCAAGCTACTCGATGTGCGATATGACTTTTTCCTAATGATACCCATGCTTAAATATTCAATTTCAATTTCTAGACACGGTAGTGGTACCTAGATTTGGAGTGTCGAGTCAACGTTCATGCATGATAAACCATTCGTGTTGATGGTGGCATCTTTGCCCGACCCTTCTCCCATAGTCGCGACTTTTCTTGTTACTTGGGAGAGTTTATGCTTTGGGGCCATTTTGGATTTGGAAGTGACCTTCACTTCTCTTGGCACACTCCTTGGTACTGGAGTCCCCTATGCTTTGTCTTGAGTTTCGCGATCTCTTGTCCCCTTTTAAAGGCAATCACTGGGGTGGTTACGGGACTCGTGATGGGAAAAAGAGGTTACTCGAGCCTTTGCCCACGAGAGGAGTTGTCCTTGGCCTCTTCTCTCTCTCTCTCTCTCTCTCTCTCTCTCTCTCTAGGTTCTCCTTTCCTCTCTTTTCTTCTCTCTTCCTCTCCTCCACAACCTCTCCATCTCCTTCTCAAATTGGCAGCAAGGAAAGAAGAAGAATAATGATTCTGCTTGTGGGGCAAAATAAGGGGAAAATGTGACAATAGTAAGGGAAAAAGAAGAGGGTTTTTTTCTCCTTTCATTTAAGGAGGGGGGAGGGGATTTGTAAGGGTGAGGTGGGTAAATTTTGGGGGGGGGGGAGATGCTATAATAGGGGGTCCTTAACTCCACATGATCCCCAAAATTTTTTTCCACCATGCAGGCTATTGAGAGAAGGAAGGGATATTGGGGGGGGGGGGGGGGGGGGGGGGGGTTGGAGGTGGCATACGTGTGCCCCTCCCCCCATTGTAATCGTTGTTTCCTTCACCTATCTCAAAGCTTTAGCTCCTCCTCCTTTGTCGACATGTCGGTGAACTCCCCCTCCCTCCGCCAAACAACCACATGGCATAGAGAGGGGGAGAGGCGACGGAAAACATTTCGTTTATTATTATTATTATTTAATAAAAAGGGGAGCGATGTTATTTCGACGACAGACTATTACATCCTTCCTCCCAATTGTAACATGCCCGCCTATTGGTTGTCCAAGCACGTTTTAGTAGTCCATCGAGAAACGAATCTAAGCGTCACCACCCAACACTCCCATGGAATGTTCCAGGGTTTGTCACCTAGGGTTTCTTGAGTCCGTCTCCTCGCTATGAAATGTTCACGGTCAAACCCACTAGGATCGACCTGAAATTTGGGTTCCTAGTTGTCAAGGTCTCTTGGCAGCATTCCAATGTCGCATTTTAGACATCCTACTTTATGCAAAGATACCCAATCCAAAGGCGACCCATGCCACACTTGGTTCAAGGAGAATGGAAAATGAGAGGGATGTGTTCCTCAACCTCTCTCTGCCCGTAGGGCATAGTCCCGTTTCGGACCCCTAAAATGGCATGAATCGGGTTCTAAATTAACAATACCTAAAGGTCAAACAACGATAAAACCTTCTGAGAAGCCTCCTAGTTCTCTAGGACAACCCAACCTACCATAGACCGTCAGGGTTCTGCCCACCTGCTTCCCTTCATAGCTTTAGTTTTCTAATTAGGTCCTATCACATTTATCTATGACATTCACAATCAGCTTCCTTAATTAGGCCTTTAGGGGAACACGATTTTTTTGTGCAATTTATAGCACTGACACGAAAACAAAACAAGCAGTCCTTTTGACAAACAAGTTCCCTAACTTATCTTCAAGTTAATCTTTGTCTCCTACCCATACAGGAGAAATGATGTATCCCTTCTATCCAACAGAAGTACCCCCTCTGCAAATCACATGGCACCAAAATATCTATCCTTTATCTAGAATAGGATCTTCCAATGCCTCTAGATGTTGGGCTCACGACAGTCTACAATTCCATTCCGGTCTAGGCAAGGGGTGTCCAGAGCTCGATTGATCCCAAGTGACCTAGGAGTAAGACACAACTTCCGTGCTTGGCCTTTTTACCACTCGACCTTCGGCCCATGAATCGAGTAGTGTTCTCTTGGGGTAATCCGCGGTGCAAACTTGGAGACGATCCACCCGTGCAAAATATCCTTCCTTAATTAATCCAATTAAGAATCAAGAATAATCAAAGCGATCAACCTAATATCATCTTCTAGTGAAACATTCCTTTATTTCCCATGGCTACTTGTCATTACTGACCTTTGCCATGCTTTTACTATCAAACACAAGCACTTGGAATATTTATCCAAATCACAATGCAACAATCAGTAGATTGTAAAAAGCATTTAGGGTTTGTTCAATCAACCAACAAAACTAATTTTATTTTTCCCAAACAATATAAGAATAGACGCGATAATAATTCCATCACACATTCACTCTCTCCCTTGGGATCAAAGAGCGATTCTATGCAAAATTTACATAATACTTGTATGCACAATTCCTAATGTTATTTTTTTGACGATTATGCTATTCATAACTCATGACTAATTTCTATATCAAGGAATAAGCCATATGCAACTAAGTGTAATTAACTTCCCTTGATGCATGAACTTTGCAAACTCCATCTTTTGAATATGTGAGAAAAGGCCTATCCCTTTCCATGACCTATTCTGGTACATCATAGTATGGAGCCTAATGTGACTCATGCAAGAATCAAAGCAAGCATCTATCAATTTAGAAATACATTACTTATGATTGGAACTGCCATTGGATTGATAGGGATGCCCTTGCCCGAGGCTCCATTGCTTGTTGAGGGATTGCTATCCGCGCGTAACATTTTCTGCTTGGGAGCCATGATCTTCTTCTCTTTTAAATACGACTCGCACAAGACTTCAACAGTCACTTGCTCAAGAGGATGGAAATTGGGGAGAATCAGCTTACGGGTTAGGGGATGAGCTTGGGGAAAAGGAAAAGAGAGAATGTGTGTGGTCACCCTGCATGTAAGGAGGGGGAAAGGGAGGAAGAATCTTCTCTCTCTCTCTCTCTCTCTCTCTCTCAGCCTCTTGGTTCTCTTTATGCTTCCTTGTGCCTCCCCATGCCTCATATTTATAATGAATTAGAGAAGAGGGGATGTGGCTGAGAACAAGAGTTCTTGGTGGAGGGAATCTTGGAAAAATCAGTGATTTGGTGCTTAACTCATAGATTTGATGGTTCCATTGGCTCCAAAAGGGGGATAAAACCCCAAGACAAGCTTTTAAATCATTTTTTTCTCTTCATGTTCAAAGTACTGTCTACTACTTGTAGACTGCGATTGCGGTGCGCATAATTTTGCCAATCTCTCTCTTTACTTTTTTATTTTTATAAAATCTCCAAAACTAACTAAAACATCCCTTGTATTTTCTTTTGAATGACATCCAGTTCTAGAAATCTCCATGTCTAAAATATCTAGAATATGCTAGTTTTGCCCAAAATCTAATATTTCTTTTTGGACTATTCATACTACACATATTAACACTAGTGATTAATATGGCTTATAACTCTTGTTCGTTCACGTTATAACTTCTATGAAGGGTGGCTATGGTCCTTGTTAATATGAGAAAAATGTTAAATTTATGACTCACGATTTTTTAAATAAAATATTTTTAATTAAATAAAAATTATTAGTAATTAATATTAGTTAGTTTTTACCTTAGTTAGTCTTTAGGTTGTAGCCTTACTAATTTATTAATTAACTAACAAAATTTCAAACTAACCAACTAACCTTTAATTACATGGAAATATTACATCCTCATCCCCTTAGAGAAATTGAGATGTCCTCATCTCAAGAGAAACTGGGGTATCATTTTGGAACCTATGGGTTATGGGCCCACCACACTTTTGCTGCACTACTCTGATCACTCATAGGTATACGGTCTTTTGAAACAATAACCTATTGTATTTGATATATCCGAGTCTCGATTTTACAAGAGAAAATTTATTGTAGTTACATCTCATGAATATCTTCTAGGTTTTTCCTAAGTATCCTAGTATATTCTAGATCACTGCAGCTTGTACACTTTCATTCCTTGTAAGTTCAAGTTCTCTTTGAGTTCTATTGGGATAATTGTTGTAGTTATGTCCAATGTTGTAGCACTTGGAGCATTGGTGTTTAGGGCTCTTTAGATGTTCCCTTTTGAAATGACCTAACTCCCTGCAATAAAAACATCGTGGAGCTCTATCACTTGCGGTCACAAGGTTATTGGTTGTCTTTGGTAGGAGTTTCTTCTTTAGACCAAATTGTCCTAGGATCCTTTTAGCGGATTGGAATGGTCCTTCATCTCAAAAACTATGTTCCCAGACTATCCTCTTCTTAGTTCGGGACTGAGCTCCATCGACAATTGGCTTTGCTTGTAATACTAAAGAATACTTCCAAGCTTCGACACTCTAGTAAACCCAATCTATATTAGTTGAGGAGAACACTTAAGAGAAATTCATTGCAAGTTATAACTATCATTCCTTGCCAAAGTATATCTAATCATTTACAAGTTCTAGGCTCAAAATAGTTGCAACTCATATTACTCCAGTTAACTATGGTTACAAGAGTAAAGCTTATTTCAATACAAGTTGTATTTCATGTTGACAAAATTTCTAGGATTTGTAATCATCTTGAAGAGGTGTTGTAGATTATAGGTCTTCTTCTTCATCTGATTCCTCTATATATCCATAGACTGCACCTGTGTAGCTTTGTTTTCTTGGAGGCTCAATGTCTTCTAGACTTAGATGAGGGCAGTCTGCTTGGATATGTCCTAGCTCATTACAATGGAAGCATTGATGCTAGGGACATCTCCTACCGATATGCCCTATCTCTCCGCATATGTGGCATCTCTTGTCCTAATCTCAGGAACCATCTTTGTCACAATTGCCCAATTTAAGTTCCTGGATGATTGGCTTTACTCTAAGTAATGCATCTTGCAAGTTTGTTGGGTGCATTGCTTCAAGAGGGTGGTTCAGAGAAGTGTTCAAGCCATGGAAAAACTTGGATACTTGCTATGCAATATCCATAGGCGGTGCGTATTTTAGTAGGGTTACAAACTTTGAGTAGTAATACTTGCTATGCAATATCCATAGGCGGTACGTATTTTAGTAGGGTTACAAACTTTGAGTAGTAAGCTTCCAGGGTTAATTCTAGCTTCTTGAGCTTGAAGAATTCATTAAACATTTAAAGTCTAGTAGGTTGCGGAAGGTATTGTCTGTATAAAACATCTTTCAACTGAGCCCAAGTAACGGAGACTTCAGAAATACCTCCGTCTCTGCACCATTGCTTTCACCATATCCGAGCCTGGCCAACTGACTTGAGTTTGGCTATCATTGCTTGATTGGTAGCAGCAATTCTCGAAGAAAAGAAATAATCGTCCGTCGACTCAATCCATATCTTTGCCTCTACTTTGCGATGTCTATTCCTTCTCCATCAAACTCGGGTGCCTTAATTTGCTTGAGAAGGAAATTCTTCTCTTGCATGTCAGCATTCGTGGCTGTAGAAGGTGCCTAACAATCAAGTCATACCACTTAGGTTATTTCCATTTAGGATATGTCTACGAACCAAACATTAATCAATCACATAGCATTACGAAGTTTTGCTCCGATACTAACTGTAATGTGCCCTGTCCAAGCACGTTTTAGCGGTCCATTGAGAAACGAATCTAAGCCTCGCCGCCCGGTACTCCCATGGAATGTTCCGGGGTTTGTCACCTAGGGTTTCCCAAGTCCACCTCGCAATGGAACATTCACGACCAAACCCACTAGTATCGACCTAAAATTCGGGTTCCTAGTTGCCAAGGTCTCCTGACAGCATTCTAACGTCAGATTTTGGACATTGTACTTTATGCAGAGATACCCAATCCAAAGCAGATCCATGCCGCACTTGGTTCAAGGAGAATGGAAAACAAGAGGGATGTGTTACTCAACCTCTCTGCCCATAGGGCATAGTCCCATTTCAACCCCCTAAAATGGCTTGAATCAGGTTCTAACTTAACAATACCTAAAGGTCAAATGATGGTAAAATCTTATGAGAAGCCTCCCAGTCCTGTGGGACCACTAAGCCGTAGGGCAGCCATCGGGGTTTTGCCCATCCACTTCCCTTGATAGCTTTAGTTTTCTAATTAGGTCCTATCACATTTATGTATGACATTCACAAACAACTTCCTTAATTAGGCCTTTAGGGGAACATGATTCGTTTGCGTAATTTATAGCATTAACACAAAGACAAAACAAGCAATCCATTTGTCAAATAAGTTTCTTAACTTATCTTCAAGTTAATCTTTGTCTCTTGCCCATACATGAGAAATTATGTATCCCTTCTATTCAACATAAGTACCCAGTCCAAATCACATGGCACCAAAATTTCTATCCTTTATCTAGAATAGGATCTTCCAATGCCTCCAAACATTGGGCGCATAGTAGTCTACAATTCTGTTCTGGTCTAGGCAAGAGGTGTCTAGAGCTCCACTGACCCCAAGCGACATAAGAGTGAGACGAAACTTCTATGGTTGGCCTTTTCACTACTCGACCTTCGGCCCATGAATGGAGCAGTGCCCTCTCAGGGTAATCCGTGGTGCGATCTTGGAGATGATCCACCCATGCAAAATATTCTTCCTTAATTAACCCAATTAAGAGTCAAGCATAATCAAGGCAATCAGTCTAATATCATCTTCTAGTGAAACATTCCTTTATTTCCCATGGCTACTTGTCATTATTGACTTTTGCCATGCTTTTACCATCAACAAGCACTTGGAATATTTATCCAAATCACAATGAAGTAATCAGTTGATTGTAAAAAGCATTTAGGGTGTTGTTCAATCAATCAACAAAACTAATTGTATTTTTTCCAAACAATACAAGAATAGATGCAATAATAATTCCATTGCATATTTGCTCTCCCCCTTGGGATCAAAGAGCAATTCTATGCAAAATTTACTTAATACTTGTATGCACAATTCCTAATGTTATTCTTTTTACAATTATGCTATTCATAACTCCTGATTGATTGCTCTATAAAAAATAAGCCATATGCAACTAAGTGCAATTAACTTCTCTTGATACATGCACTTTGCAAACTCCATCTTTAGAATATGTGAGAAGAGGCCTATCCCTTCCCATGGCCTATTCTCGTACATCATAGTATGGAGCCTAATGTATCTCATGCGTGAATCAAAGGAAGCATCTATCAATTTAGAAATACATTATCTACGACCAGAACCACAGTTGGATTGATAGGGATGCCCTTGCTTGAGGCTTTGTTGCTTGTTGAGGGATTGTTATCTGTCCATAACATTTTCCGCTTGGGAGCCATAATCTTCTTCTCTTTTAAACACGATTCGCATAAGGCTTCAGCCAACCACTTGCTTGAGAGGAGGGAAATTGGGGAGAATCAGCCTCGAATCAGCTTGCGGGTTAGGGGATGAGCTCGAGGAACATGATTAGAGAGAATGTATATGGCAACCCTCTAAGGAGGGGGGAAAGGGAGGAAGAATCTTCTTTCTTTCTCTCTCTCTCCCTCCCTCCCTCTCTCTCTCTCTCTCTCTCTCTCTCTCTCTCTCTCTCTCTCTCTCTCAGGCTCTCTCGCAACCGCTCGGGGTCTCCCTATGCTTCCTTGTACCTCCCAATGCCTCATATTTATAATGAATTAGAGAAGAGGGGATGTGACTGAGAACAAGAGTTCTTGGTGGAGGGAATCTTGGAAAAATCAGTGATATGATGCTTATCTCATAAATCTGATGGTTCAATATGCTCCAAAAGGGGGGTAAAACCCCAAGACACTTACCCAAGACACTTGGTTAGAAATCTTTCAGATCAGTTCTTCTTTCTCTCTCTGTTCGAAGTGTTGTCTACTGCATGTAGACTGCACAATTTTGCCAATCTCTCTATTTTTTTTCTTTTTATAAATCTCCAAAACTAACTAAAATATCAATTGTCTTTTCTTTTAAATGGCATCCAGTGTAGAAATCTCTATATCTATAATATCTAGAATATGCTAGTTTTGCTCAAAATCTAATATTTCTTTTTGGACCATCTATACTATACATATTAACACTAGTGATTAATATGGCTCGTAACTCTCGTTCACATTGTAACTTCTGTGAAGGGTGGCCATGGTCCTTGTTAATCTGAGGAAAATGTCAGATTTATGACTCGCAATTTTATTAAATAATTTTTTAATTAAATAAAAATTATTATTTTTAAATGTTAGTTAGTTTTTACCTTAGTTAGTCTTTAGTTAGTAACCTTACTAACTTATTAATTGACTAACTAACTTTTGAACTAACTAACTAACTTTTAATTGCATGGAAATATTACATCCTCTTCCCCTTAGAGAAATCGAGATTTCCTCATGTCAAGAGAAATCGAGATATCATTTTGGAACCTATGGGTTATGGGTCCACCACACTTTCGTTGCCCTACTCTGATCACTCATAGGCATGTGGTGTTTTGAAACAACAACCTATTGTATTTGATATATCTGACTCTTGATTACAAGAGAAAATTTATTGTAGCTACATCTTATGAATATCTTCTAAGTTTTTCTTAAGTATCTTGGTATATTCTGGATCATTGCAGCTTGTACACTTTCATTCCTTGTAAGTTCAAGTTCTCTTTGACTTCTGTTGGGACAATTGTCGTAGTTATGTCTAATGTTGTAGTACTCGAAGCATTCGTGTTTAGGGTGCTTTGGACATTCCCTTTTGAAATGACATAACTCCTTGCAATAAAAACAGCATGGAGCTTTATCACTTGTGGTCACAAGGCTCTTGGTTGTCCTTGGTAGGAGTTTCTTCTTTAGACCAAATTATCCTAGGATCCTTTTAACAGATTGGAGTGGTCCTTTATCTCGGAAACTATGTTCCCAGGTTTTCCTCTTCTTAGTTCTAGAGTAAGCTCCACCGACAATCGACTTTACTTGTAATACTAAAGAATATTTCCAAGCTTCGACATTCTGGTAAGACCCAATCTATATTAGTTGAGGAGAACACTTAAGAGAAATTCATTGCAAGTTATAACTGTCATTCCTTGCCAAAGTATATCTAATCATTTACAAGTTCTAGGCTCAAAATAGTTGCAACTCATATTACTCCAGTTAACTATGGTTACAAGAGTAAAGCTTATTTCAATACAAGTTATATTTCATGTTGACAAAATTTCTAGGATTTGTAATCATCGTGAAGAGATGTTGTAGATTATAGGTCTTCTTCTTCATCTGATTCCTCTATATATCCATAGATTGCACCTGTATAGCTTCGTTTTCTTGGAGGCTCAATAGACTTAGATGAGGGCAGTCTGCTTGGATATGTCCTAGCTCATTACAATGGAAGTATTGATGGTAGGGGCATCTCCTACATATGTGGTGCGCAGATCGGATGCTGTACGCTCGCGTAGTGAATGCCGGAAGGTCCCCAAGAACAAAAAAACTCTACTTTTTGCACAAAACTCAAGGTAAAAAGCATGCACGACATGAACAAGAGACCAATTGGGTGCAATCTCCCCCCATGCCTTGTGTGAGCACTCCACAAAGCATGTATTTTATGTATTAATCATCTTCAAGCTCAAATAATAGCCCAAATTACAAAATAGCAAGCTTTTAGCTTTTGAGTTTGCTTTAGCACAAAATAGAAATAAAGCTAATGAGTGGTGCCCAAAGAGTCAGGCATACCCAATACAATGTCCAAGTACAAATAACATAATCGTGCGCCCATGCACATACAAAATAATAAACAAATATCCAACGCCTCAATAAATAGGCGCGACAAAATATAGGCACCATGCCTAAGGTATGCGCCCATCAAAATATAAATGATAACTCCAATACTCGCTATCCTTCAATGCTTTCCTCTACCACTGCTGCTATCTCTACACATCAACTGAAGCATTCACAATCGTTAGTAAAATAATACAATTAAACCGACAAAAGTGAATACCTAGTAGTCTTCAGCTACATAAATAAATCAACTGGTTAGAAATCAATCCTAACCTTAATTTATTACGAGTGCATACTCTAAACTCATAAACGTTTATTAATTTAATATGCATTTTGCGAAATCACCCGCTATGGAATCACCCATATACACACTAAATTAATGAAACGCCCAAAAAGGATAGGCATCCCCATCAACTTCTCGCACAAAGAATCCACTTTGTGTATGAGCCCCGGTCATCAAAGTTTACGGAATCCACCGTAAAACCTGACGGAATCCACCGTGGCACGGAATCCACCGTGAAATATGCCTCCTGGCATCATACCCCCGGGGTGGGACACCGTGGCACGGAATCCACCGTGAAATATGCCTCCTGGCATCATACCCCCGGGGTGGGATAGCAATTGACCTCAATTGCTATTAGCTCAATGTGGAGCTAGCAGTGTGGGGAAAGCATTTAAGTCTCTAGCATGCATCCATTGGGCTTCCTCTATAGGATGGTTCTTAAATTTGACTAGATATCTAGAATATCTTCGGCCAGTTCTAGTGGTCATAAAGTCAATATCTATGATAGCTTCAGGTTCAAGTATTTCAGTCTCTTCCTCTAACAAAGGTGGATTTTCATAAACAGGGCGTACAGGTAATTGGCCTCTAAAGGGTCTTAATAAACTAATGTGAAATGTGTTGTGAATTTTCTAGTGAGGTGGTAATTCTAACTTGAATGCATTGCCATTAATTTTGTGAATGATCTTAAATGGTCCATAGAATCTAGGGGCTAATTTGACAACTGGGTGTCTATCTACACTTTGTAATCTACGTTTTTCTATTCTTAACCAAACATAGTCATCAACTTTGAAATTCATTGCTTGTCTTTTCTTATTGGATTATTTGGTATATGATTGCTGGGCTTTGGCAATCATGTCTTTAACCTCATCAAAAATAGTAGCGTGCATACTAGCAATATCATCAACACTCTGAATTCTAGTTGATAAAGATGCAATATGTGTAGACAATCTATAACCATAAATCACTTCAAACGGTGCTTTCTTTGTAGATGTGTGTGGTGTATTGTTATATGCAAACTGTAATAAATGCAAATGTGTGTCCCATGTCTGTGGTTTAGAAATAGTGTAAGTACGTAAAAGATCTAAAATAGTACTATTAGTGGCTTCTGTTTGTCCATTAGTTTCAGGATGAAATGCAGATGAAAAATCAATTTTTGTTCCTAGGTTAGCAAACAAAGTAATCCAAAAGTTGTTACAAAATCTAGAATCACGATCAGAAATAATAACTTTTGGTAATCCATGGTTAGTGAAAACAGTTTTCAAAAACAATTGTGCTGCCTATGATGCTGTTAAAGTTTATTAATTTATTATGAGTGTGTACTCTAAACTCATAAACGTTTATTAATTTAATATGCATTTTGCGGAATCACCCGCTATGGAATCACCCGCTATGGAATCACCCATGTACACACTAAATTAATGAAACGCCTGAAAAGGATAGGCGTCCCCATCAACTTCTCGCACAAAGAATCCACTCTGTGTATGAACCCCGGTCATCAAAGTTTATGGAATCCACCGTAAAACCTCATGGAATCCACCGTGGCAGGGAATCCACCGTGAAATATGCCTCCTGGCATCAATATGTGCCCTATCTTTCCACATGTGTGGCATCTCTTGTCTCGATCTTGGGAATCATCTTTGTCACAATTTTCCAGTTTATGTTTTTGGATGAATTGCTTTGCTCTAAGCAATGCATCTTGCAAGTCCATTGGATGCATTGCTTCAACGATGGTTTAGAGAAGTGTTCAAGCCATGGCAAAACTTACATTACTTGCTGCGCAATATATCCATACGCTGTGCGTATTTTAGTAGGCTTACAAACTTTGAGTAGTAAGCTTCCAAGGTTAATTCGAGCTTCTTGAGCTTGAAGAATTCATTCAATCTTTAAAATCTAGTCGGTTGGCGGAAGGTAGCGTATGTGTAAAACATCTTTCAGTTGAGCCCAAGTAACAACGATTTCAGAAATACTTCCGTCTCTGCACCATTGCTTTCACCATATCCGAGCCTGGCCAACTTGAGTTTGGCTATCATTGCTTGATTGGTAGCAGCACTTCTGAAAGCAAAGAAATAATTGTCCATTGACTCAATCCATATCTCTGCCTCTACTGCGATGTCTATCCCTTCTCCATCAAACTCGTGTGCCTTAATTTGCTTGAGAAGGAATTTCTTCTCTTGCATGTTTGCATTCGTGGGTGCAGAAGGTGCCTAACAATCAAGTCATACCACTTAGGTTATTTTCGTTTTGAATATGTATATGAACCAAACATTAATCAATCACGTAGCATTACAAAGTTTTGCTCTAATACCAACTATAATGTGCATGTCTATTCGCTGTCCAAGCACGTTTTAGTGGTCCATCGAGAAATTAATCTAAGGGTCGCCTCCTGACACTCCCATGGAATGTTTCGGGGTTTGTGAGCCTAGGGTTTCCCATGTCCGCCTTGCAACAGAATGTTCACAGCAAAACCCACTAGGATCATCGTTGACCTGAAATCTGGGTTCCTAGTTGCTAAGGTCTCCTAACAGCATTCTAATGTCGGGTTTTGGACATCCTACTTTACGCAGAGATACCCAATCCAAAACAGACCCATGCTGCACTTGGTTCAAGGAGAAGGGGAAATGAGAGGGATGCGTTGCTCAGCCTCTCTGCTTGTAGGGCATAGTCCCATTTCGGTGCCCTAAAATGGCATGAATCAGGTTCTAACCTAACAATACCTAAAGGTCAAACAATGATAAAACCTTGTGAGAAGCCTCCCAGTTCTCTGGGACCACCCAAGCGCATAGGACAGACCATCGAGGTTCTGCCCACCCGCTTCCCTTGATAGCTCTAGTTTTCTAATTAGGTCATATCACATTTATTAATGACATTCACAATCAACTTCCTTAATTAGGCCTTTAGGGGAACAAGATTCATTTGTGTAATTTACAGCACTGACACAAAAACAAAACAAGCAGTCCTTTTGACAAACAAGTTCCTTAACTTATCTTCAAGTTAATCTTTGTCTCCTACCCATACACAAGAAATTATGTATCCCTTCTGTCCAACAGAAGTACTCGATCCAAATCACATGGCACCAAAATTTCCATCATTTATCTAGAATAAGATCTTACAACGCCTCTAGATGTTGGGCTCATGACACTCTACAATTCCGTTCCGGTCTAGGAAAGGGGTGTCCACAGCTCCACTGACCCCAAGCAACCTAGGAGTGAGACACAACTTCCATGGTTGGCCTTTTCACCACTCGACCTTCGGCCCCTAAATCGAGCAGTGCCTTCTCAGGGGAATCCATGGTGCAAACTTGGAGATGATCCAATGTGCAAAATATCCCTCCTTAATTGATCAAATTAAGAGTCAAGCATAATCAAGGGAATCATCCCAATATCATCTTCTAGTGAAACATTCCTTCATTTCCCATGGCTACTAGTCATTACTGACCTTTTCCATGATTTTACCATCAAACACAAGCACTTGGAATATTTTTCCAAATCATAATGCAATAATCAATTGATTGTAAAAAGAATTTAGGGTGCTGTTCAATCAACCAACAAAACTAATTGTATTTTTCCCAAACAATACGAGAATAGACAGGATAATAATTCCATTGCATATTCGCTCTCCCCCTTGGGATCAAAGAGCATTTCTATGCAAAATTTACTTAATAATTGTATGCACAATTCCTAATGTTATTCTTTTTACGATTATGCTATTCATAACCCCTGATCGATTGCTCTATTAACAAACAAGCCATACGCAACTAAGTGAAATTAACTTCCCTTGATACATGCACTTTGCAAAATCCATCTTTGGAATATTTGAGAAGAGGCCTATCCCTTCCCATGACCTATTCTCGTACGTCATAGTATGGAGCCTAATGTATCTTATGCGAGAATCAAAGCAAGCATCTATCAATTTAGAAATGCATTACTTATGACCAGAACCGCGGTTGGATTGATAGGGATACCCTTTTCCGAGGCTCCGTTGCTTGTTAAGGGATTGCTATCTGCATGTAATATTTTTTGATTGGGGGCCATGATCTTATTCTCTTTTAAACACAACTCACACAAGACTTCAGCATCCACTTGCTCGAGAGGAGGGAAATTGGGGAGAATCATCTTGCAAGTTAGGGGATGAGCTTGGGGAAAAGGAAAAGAGAGAATGCGTGTGGCCACCCTCTAAGGAGGGGGAAAGGGAGGAAGAACCTTCTCTCTCTCTCTCTCTCTCTCTCTCTCTCTCTCTCTCTCTCTCTCTCTCTCTCTCTCTCTCTCTCTCTCAGGGTATAATGTCCCACGGAGAACATAGGAGGCCCGCCCTATTATCAATAATAATAACAATATAATCAAAATTCTTTTTCTCTTTTTCCCTTGTCATCGCTGATAGGTGGCAAGAAAAAGGAAAGGCGTGAGAAATAATAACGGTGGGAGGAGGAAAGCGAAGATAACGGGGAGGAGGATGACCTCAATACCAAGCGGGAGGAAGGTAGTTGACACTGATGATAACAACGAATAGGAGGAGCTACGAAAATCGAGTTGACGTGGAGAGAGAGGCCACGGGCCTACTCGTGCCACCATCCACCCATGAGAGGTCGATGGAGGAAGACACCAGTGACTCCACCTCCTCCCCACACCCCTCAATAATAACTTCCCCCCTAACTATTTGTTCTCCCCCCCCACTATACGTTTTACCCTCATAAATAACCTTCCCTCCCCCATTATATAAATATCCCCCCCCCCCCCCCCATTTGTAATAAAGGAAGGAGGGGCCTAGGACGCTACATGAAAAAGAAGAGAGAAGGGGAGAAAGAGTAGAGGAAGGGAGAGGAAGAGTGAGGGAAAGGAAGGGAGAGGTGAGAAGAGAGAAAAGAAGAAGAGGAAAAGAGGAAGAGAAGAAGAAGAAGAGAGAGAGAGAAAGGAGGAGAAGAGAAGAAGAAGAAGAGGAAGAAGAGGGAGAGGAAGAGAGAGGGAGAGGAAGAGAGAAGGAGAGGGAGAAGAAGAGAAGGAGAAGAAGAAGAAGAGGGAGCCCTTCCCCTCTTTAGAGGGTGACCATACACTTCATCTCTTCTGTTGCGATTTATTCCCTTTCCCCGCAAGTTTAATCCTCATCTCCCCACGAGTCTAATCCTTTCGAGAAGGATCACCCTAGCACACCATCTCTCCGTCAAGAGAAAAAGAGTGATTTCTAGGCCGAAGGTATGGCCCCAAAACGGAGGGAGACACGCATCAGCACTAATCCCGCATCCAACAATGGAGCCACTGGGCAAGGCATTTTTGCGAATACGAATACAATCTTGGGTATGGATAATTCATATCCGAATGCCCATGTACTAATTGCCATCTCCGCTATTCGATTAAGACAGAGGGTATATTTCTTTGACATGCAGGTGAGTTCATTTCAACAAGTAGCTTGAATTTATTTTTTGTTAGTTAACTAACTCAAAAGGGATCATAGGTAAATTCCTTCCGCAACCATAGATGACCTTGTATAGATCTATGTTTCTAGCGCATTGAGGTTCGCACAAATCCATGTACTCAAATACTTTGCATCTCGGTGCTACTACGCCATAAAGTCATATGTGGCACACAAGAACATATAAGGCTACTTAAGAGTTATGCACATAGATGATGCATACATGGGAAAGAAACTATGAAACATGCATCGATGGTACACAAATTGATCTTGCATTAAAGTCTTGATAATAACATGAAATATTAGTTCATTAGGATCTTGAAGTATGTGTAGCTACTATGAAAAACATTCATTAGGGCTAAAAACTACAATGCATCGAGATCCATCCAGCTACGGTGTTATCAATCATATTTAGGGATTGGAATGGATACAACTACTCTAGGCCTCAGAGGTAAATGAAGAGCTCAAGGGTTAGGAAACCCTAAGTCAAAGGAAAAATCGATGCTTTTGTACTCAAGAAGGTTCGATTATCAATCAAAGTAAGGGATTATTAGAACTCATGTCTTGGGCAATGTTGAAACTTCAATATATATCCTAGCCGAATGGAGGAAGTGTTAAATAAATTTTTCATGGAATCACTTAGATCCCAAGGGGGAGAGCAAACATGTGATGGAAAGGTTATCGCGACTATTCTTGCAATGTTTGGAAAAGAATACCATTGTTTCTGTTGATTGATCAAAAAATGTCCTAAATGCTTTTGTATTAAAATGATTGTGGGATGTGAATTGGATTATTATTCCAAGTGCTTGTGTTGATAGTAAATGCATGGCAGGGGTTTGTGATGACGAATTGCCATGGGAAATAAAGGAATGTTTCCTTGGAAAACGGTATTAAGCTAATTGCTTTGATTGTGCTTTATTCTTAACTGGATTAATTAAGAAAGGATATTTTGCACGGGTGGATCATCTCCAGGATTGCACCACAGATTACCTTGAGAGGGCACTGCTCGATTCATGGGCTGAAGGTTGAGTGGTGAAACGGCCAACCACGGAAATTGTGTCTCACTCCTAGGTCACTTGGGGTCAGTGGAGCTCTCAAAACCCCTTGCCGAGTTTGAAACGGAGCTGTAGACTACCGTGAGCCCAACATCTAGGGTGTTGGAAGATTCTATTCTAGATAAAGAATGGAAATTATGGTGCCATGTGATTTGGACCGGGTACATCTGTTGGATAGAAGGGATACATAATTTCTCATGTATGGACATGAGACAAAGATTAACCTGAAGATAAGCTAAGGAACTTGTTTGTCAAAAGGACTACTTGTTTTGTTTTTGTGTTTGTGCGTTGTAAAGTATGCGAACGAATCATGTTCCCTAAAAGGCTTAATTAATGAAGCTAATTTTAAATGTTGCACATAAATGTGGTAGGACCTAATTAGAAAACTAAAGCTATGAAGGGAAGCGGGTGTAGAGAACCCAGACGGATCTATCCTATGCAGGGTGGTCCCAGAGAATTCGGAGGCTTCTCACAAGGATTACCATCGTTTGACCTTTAGGTATGGTTAGGCTAAAACCCGATTCATGCCATTTTAGGGGACTGGGATGGGACTATGCCCTACAGGTAGAGAGGTTGAGCGGCGCATCCCTCTCATTTTCCATTCTCTTTAAACCAAGTGCAGCATGGATCTGCTTTGGATTGGGTATTTCTGCATAAAGTAGGATGTCCAAAACCTGACACTAGAATGGTCTCAGGGAGACCTTGACCACTAGGAACCCGGATTTCAGATCGATCTTAGTGGGTTCCGGCTGCAAATGTTCCGTTGCAAGGTGGACTTGGGAAGCCCTAAGCGACAAACCTCGTGACATTCCATGGGAGTGCCGGGCGGCGTTGCTTAGACTCGTCTCTCGATGGATCGCTAAAAACATGCCTAGATAGCACGTTTACAGACAGTGCTTGGACCTAGTAACATAGATGTATCTTCCATCAACAAGAAGAATAAGAATAAGAAGAATAAGAGAGCGGAAGGAAAAATCAATTTAAAAAATAGGGGATTGGGATGGGACTATGCCCTACGGGTAGAGAGGTTGAGTGGTGCATCCCTCTCATTTTCCATTCTCTTTAAACCAAGTGTGCATGGATCTACTTTGGATTGGGTATTTCTGCGTAAAGTAAGATGTCCAAAACCTGACACTAGAATGGTCTCAGGGAGACCTTGACCACTAGGAACTTGGATTTTAGATCGATCTTAGTGGGTTCGGCTACAAAAATTCCGTTGCAAGGCAGACTCGGGAAACCCTAAGCGCGACAAACCTCGTGACATTCCATGGGAGTGCCGGGCAACGTCGCTTAGACTCGTCTCTCGATGGATCACTAAAAACATGCCTAGATAGCCAATAGATGGGCACGTTTACAAATAGTGCTTGGACCTAGTAACATAGATGTATCTTCCATCAACAAGAAGAATAAGAATAAGAATAAGAGATCGGAAGGAAAAATCAATTTAAAAAGTGATAGTGTAACAACGTTGACATCAGGAAGGCAAGTGCTTGATGTAGAACCTGAGATATTTGCACCAAAGACTAAGAAGAAGGGGACTGCTAAAGTAGGAGAGTACCCCGACCCTAGGCATCAGATAGAAATTATATAGAAAGTGAGAGGATGGGTAGAAGAGGCTCAAACACACATGGGAGAATCCTTACCAGATCATGAGGACTACAAGATATCTAGCATAGAGCCGCCCTCATTGCCAAACTACTACTTGAGAGAAGTGACTAGCCGTGGGTAAGAGCCTCACCCTCAACTGGAGAAAACCATCTGGCAATAACCCAACCTAGGGATGGGAACTCAATCTCCTTGATGAAAGACTCCTATTAGCCCTTGTGTCAACACAAGTGTTTTTGCCCTTGGAGCAAGTAATGATGCAAAAGGCATAGTAGACACAAGAGCAAGAGTAGTGTCCTTAGCCACACAAGTGTTTTTTCCCTTGGAGCAAGTAATGATGCAAAAGGCATAGTAGACACAAGAGCAAGAGTAGCGTCCTTAGCCACACTATACTACAAGCTTGGGAAGCTCTACAAAATCCTTGAGCATCTAATGAGAGAACCCACATATGACCTCAAACTGGGAGGATTTTGATGATGAGTATGTGGGAATATTTTGATGAAGAGTCAATACGAAGACTAGTATGACCTCACATGCAGTGTGTGCACTATGGAGGGAACCACTTGCCTTCTGAATGTCTCGATGCTAGATCAAGGCCTTGTGTCAATTGTTTGTGGAAGAATCGCGCACGACACCATGCACTGCCGATTTCCAAGACAATTCCCTTACTAGCAGCCTTACACTTAGCCATACTATCTAGAAGTTGGACAACCATACTTTGGAAGGGGAGCCTCTTGGCTCTCCTCCTTGTGCCTAACAATTCAAAGACAGCCACCCCCCAGGGATAGACGGGAATCCCTAGACCTCGAGCACCTATCATGACCCATCCACCAAGCGATGCTTCAGTGCACTTTGTGGAGGAACCACTGGAGGAAGATTCTACTTGAATCCTTATGTCTCTTATGATGAAGAGGGAAATCCCATATTGATGGACTATAAGCTTGTGCCAGTCACGACTTTAGGTAGAGGAAGAAGTAGAGGCCTAGGAGAAGGGACCAAGAACCCATAGCATGTTGGACATGTGGCCATACAAGGCATATCTCATCTCTGTCCAGGCCACATGTCCAACATGCTATGGCTCGAAACTAAGAACCCATAGCATGAAAAGGAGCAAACAAATAGAGAGAAGGCCAACTTGGGATGCCTCGAATGTGGAGTCACACATTTTTTGTTCAACAATTCCCCTAGGTGGAAACCTTCCACTAGCTCAACAATTGTACCATCTATGCTGCTTCTTGGACTCTTTTGTGTTGAGTTACTTGACAATGATGCCACATATATTCCCCTAAAGGTCATGACACGAGCTCAAACAAATAAAGCAGGTATTTCCTTACCTGAACCTAGCAACCTGGATGCATCCTCTATAGGGAAGAGGAGTCAATAATGGAGGAAAAAAAGAACCGAGGCAAAAACAACACTCAAGACTGGGAGTGAGACCTCATTAACCAAGGGAAAATAGGTCATTGATGCTAAAGTAGAAACATCTGCTCCTAAGACGAGAGAGAAGGGAAGCGCCAACAAGGCTGGAGAGTACCTTGACTCCAACCAATAACTAAGGGCTATAGATAAGGTCAATGTGTGGATAAAAGAAGCACAATATCATCTTCAAGATGCCAAACCTATCATTGAGGATGAGATTAACAAACTCTCAATCATGAGCTCACCAATCTCTCCCACATATTTGAGGGCAAGAGAGACAAAACCACCATGTGAAAAACTAGATAGGCAGAATGAGGGGGCCATGGGTCCACAAATAGCTCAAGAACATTGGTAGGGAGCCCATGAAGCTGATGAGGGAAAGACGGATGGAAAATTGCTAACCTCACTAATAACAACTCTTGTGACATTGGCATTGGGAGAATTGCTTAGGCAAAACTCTGCACTTTGGCAAGAATTGAAGCGATGGGTTGAACACATTAATGACCATGAGTCGCAAGACCTTCCACCCCATGATGCTGTGACACACATATCAATCCTAACACTGAATCCAATGTCTAAGTCCCCAAAAGTAAATGCCTTTTGGGAGGGCACTGAGATGCACCCAGTCTTATCAATCATTTCCTTACTACACAAAAGGGGATAGTGGACACATGAGCAGGGATTAGTGCACTTAGTCTCGCATTCGTGCAAGCTTGGGAAAACCCATTAGTGGAGACCACAAGGTTCAATGTCACTCTAGCGAATGGGATGAAGGTTAGACCCTTCGGAGTCCTAAAGGACCGACCAATAAAGATAGCATGAATCCAATTCACGGTCAACTTCATAGTTATGAAGGGAGTGGATTATGATATCCTACTCCATAGACCTTGAATGAGAAATCCCAGAGTAATATAGGATTGGGGTAAATGCTATATATTCTCAAGTAATAGATCTGAAGCAATCTGAGTAGAGATGGCCACATGAAAAACCTCACCAATGGACTTAGATGCCATCTCTACCCTGCTAAAGGACGATTCGAGGCCTAAAAATGAATATGGACCTCTAACAAGGTACGTTCCTTGCCTTGAGGATGAGTGAGACTGGATGCACATATTGGCAAGCGTTGATCTCCCGTTCTCAAAGGATGAGGGTGGATCCAGGGTAGACAGAGCTAGCCAACCTAAGATTGCCATCACTTCTAACCTGACCATGGTACCCTTGTGCATGATGGCTAGGAGTTCCATGGCACCTATTGTGTCCTAGCCAACAAATTGGAACTTCACAAAATCCTCGAGCACTTGCCAAGTTATCTTGCGGGTAATGCAACTACCAATTTAAAGCTTCTCAAGGATTGAGAGCTGAACTTTGAGCTCGAGAAGTGCTTTAAATTTGCCAAAAAATCCAAATTTCAAGGGAAAAATAAGCTCAGTCGAAGGCAGCAACTACAGTCAGTTCGATTTTAAGTGGTCAGTCAGAGACATGTTTTAAAAGTTCTTCAAGATGCATCAACTGACGGTTGCAAATTTTTCATAATTTTTTTGACTGTCGGATTGGATCCTAGGAGATGCTCGGTAGTGGGAGACTTTGAGATGAGTGTGCAGAAATTTTCATTGTGCAAAATGGGCATCAAATGCGGGAGATAGGCTAGAAAAGAGGACCAAGATTGAGAATTAAAGGGGTGTGACCCTTGGGGGCCGCTTGGACCCCCAAAATTTGACGATTTGGGGGGGGGCATTTTTTTAGCCGCGCGTGGAGAAGAAGAGACTATTGTTGCAGCGATGAGTTTTGGAGTGGGAGAGGGCAATTGTCACTTCAATATAACCCCCAAACTCATTGCATCAATGATCTGCTACTTCTCTTTGCTCTCCATCACTGCCCGGATTGACAGGTCATGTTTTAGTATTTCTCTCTCCTCCCCCTCTCCCCTAAGAGGCAATTCATGTGAAAGAAACCCGATTGGTGGCGGTATACCGGATTGCTTCCAAATCGAGTGGGGTTCAAGATGGATGATTGGAGAAGGGCTGAACATCAATGGTGGACTATTTTACTATCCCAAATCAGATTTAAAAAACCCACAACAAAAGAAAAACTGGTAACTCTCTTTTATGAAGGAAAATGGCTCTTTTTTGATATTTTATTAGCCAAATGGTGTTCATATTGGATGAAAATTGGTAGACAAGTTGTTTACTATTTGTTTGAGGCTTGTATGGAAGAAAAATCAGAATACATAATTTGATAATGCTGAAAATAATTTTCCAAAACCCAAAAAACCACGTATTTTACAAGGAAAATGGGTTTTTTGTCATTTCGAGTTTGATAAAAAAGGTGCATATGGGATGAAATGTGGATAATGGGTAATTATCAATTTTCATAATTAAAAAATAGAAAAAATAGTAAATTATTTATTTTTTGATAGATAAATAGTGAAAATAAGCAAAAAATAGAAAATTTTAGGTTTTTGTGCTTCGAAAAATAGGAAAAAATATGATTAATGTCCATGAATGTTTGACAAGGTCAAGGCATGAGGTTAAGCATCATTTCTCCCTTGTTTTTATATTTTAGTGTAGTTTTTTTTGCTTTATACTTTGAAAATGACAAAAAATAAAACCCTACACCTATGCAACAATGCAACACATAAGTGGTAGGCGGAAAAGAAGGGTTGTGTAAGTGTTTGTGTAGAAAAATGAAGTAGAGTCTGATCTTTTGGTTGTGCACATCATATGGGATGATAATAATTTCAGTTTAAGGGGCTAGTAGCATGAGAAATTGGTGCTAGTCCCCATACATCGAAGCATATGTTTAGTGAAGATCATGAAAGGGCTATTTTTGCACATCACAAAATGCTAATTTGATAAATATTGTTTGTGCACTAGGATCATATACACTTTTTCATTTTGCATGCCATATGGTATAATCTCTTAGATGCATAGCACTTGTATGTTGAACGTTGAGCAACATTGAGAGTGTGAGAAAGCCCTTTGCTGAAGGATAGACGAGTGGTTCCTTTGGGATAAGTGTAGTGAGGAAACATTAACTCCTGGATCATTTGATAAATCAAAGAGTGGACTATGTGTCGTGTGTTTTATATGTTGAGGTAGCATATCTTAGGGCCAATTCCCGAGATGTAGGAGAGCTGCAATGGAGCTGCGGCAGTCACCCAAGAGGTGCTTCCCTATGTTTGTGCTATGAGGTGTTATACCTATATGTTATGGGATTTCCCTTTGAGGAGAAGGGAAGGTAAATGTTGGATTGTGTCCTATTACAAATGCAAAATCGATATTTGTAGTTAGTGTAGTATGAGCTTTAGATGCTCCTAGCCGCGAGGCCATGTGGGATGTCTTGTGTGTCTTCGAGGTTCGGCTAGTACTAGAGAGCCAATGTCGGTCATGTTTTAGGTCCCGATAGGTGGTGTGTTTGCAGGAGCCACCAATAAGTGGTGGTTTCGAATCTAGGGTGTCTAGAGATCAAATAGTCTATTTATGTCCTCTGATAAGAACCGTCAAGCCGAAATACAAAAAGAGAAATGTGTTGAGAGGGCTAGATGGTGGACTGAGATTCTAAGATGTTATTCTCGTCAAAGGAGCAGCCCGATATGCATAAGCGGTAGTGGTTTTAATAACCTAAGTGTCACAAGCATCCCTTTGAGTGCAAGAGGAAGTCCTAATACTTTCCCTCTTCTAGTGAATCAACCCACTTAAAGTGGGGGTGTAGTTTTATTTACTCAAACTCCTATTGTCAATCCGACTGTTGTAGCCATGGCACAACCCATCGCAATTCTAGCACGGACACCACATTTACTGGCATTAGGAGCACCTTTGCCTATATTCCATGGGTTAGTAGAAGAAGATGGAGAACTCTATATTAATGAGTTTCAAAAACTCATGTTCAACTAATCGAATCTAAGATGAAGGACACTTAATGATGTTCTTCAACATGACATTAAAAGGAAGGGCAGCAGTATGGTATCACGGTCTAGAGGCCAGAACCATAACTAGCATTGACCAATTCTTCACGACCTTTTGTAGAAAGTTTTCCCCTGAGAGGGGTGGACAGTATTGGTTGCGTGTCTTGAATGTAACATGCCAGGAGACAAATGAGAATGTCCAAGCCTATGCCAAGAAACTAAAGAAAGTTATTCGAAAACTTAATACTTATATCCCCATTCCACCGACTGCACAGTTGCAATATTTCCTACATGGATTAGATTTCAACATCCAGCCTCCTAGAAGACATGAATGACAGCCAGTTTACTAGGTGCAATCACCCTTTCCTCTCCACCACCTCTCTCCACGTATGCATGAATTTGAAAGGATACATGCAAAGCTACCAATTTTTGAGCAAATCCATCCGACCCCCTTCCCCTCCTCATTTAGATGAAGAAAATTAGGCCTTGGCTGTCATTCCACTACTGTAACTTCAAAAAAAAAAGAGAAAAAGAAAAAAAAAAGAGACCAGCATGAAAGGAAAAGCACAAAAAACACTCTCCACGGACTGGACAACATAGCCCACTTGCAGCAGCACTTACCACCGCATAAAGCACGATCATTGCACCTAGGGGTTCTCAAGTTAGGTGTGCCCGGTGGCTTCGGTTGGCCGGCTCCACTCCCCGGCTCCACTCCCAACCCCCTAGTCCTTTTGCTCCCCCACTTCATGCTTAGGGCACATCAAGGGCATGACATACCTAAGGAGGTAACACTCACCTATAGTTAGATCTGTCACCCTAAGCCACTTGCACCGCACCTCCCTTGGCACAAATGGGGTCCTCAAGTGTGGGACATCACCAGGCTCGCCTGCGGTTAGACCCACCTCCTCATTCCACTAGCACGAGCACAATGCACTAACATGATGAGGTAAGCACTCCCCTTAGGAACATCACCGCATCTTCTCCTTTCACACATCACAAAAAGCAACAAATCACTGACTTTGGAGGCCCCATCAACCACACAATACCCATTTGGCTCCTCTGACAAAAAAATTCACAGCTTCCACAAGCACCTAAGTCTCCAGTGGCCCTCACCATTGCACCACTTCACCAATTGTTACTTGCAGCTGAGTAGTATCACTTTGGTTGACATTGACACTGCTATTGCCCAAGCAAAAGGAGTAGAGTTGAGCTTACAAGCAGCTTATGTAGTAAGGGTAAATTGGAATGGCAATAATTTGGCACTAACCAATGGGAGTCAAGGAAAACCCATGTCAAATGCGAATGGAAGAGGGAGTATCATGCCAAATTTGCCTATGTTACGAGCTCCTCCTACTGTGACTATGCCTATGGCTAGTCAGATGGGCCCACTAAATAGTGGAGGCCAAACAACAAACCCGAATGTTGTCCTAGCAAGTCAGCGGTCGATTCCCAATCAAGTGATTAGGCTGATGGGACGATAGATAGATGATCGCAGCTATGAGTCAAGTGCCTCAAATGTCCTTGGTGAAGTTAAGGATATGATGAAGTAGTGCATTGAAATGATTACCGAACAGTATAGACAAATAGCTGTGGATGCCAATTTCCTTAAGAAGCAGCAGAATTTGATAGGGAGTCAACGCCCTATGAAGAGGGTGACCCCTCAAGATTCAACTGTAAGTGGTGTGGTGGTCAACATTTCCCTAGGAATTGTCCAAATGTCAAGTGCGATATTTGCAGAAAGTCTGGCCACTTAGTTGCTACTTGTTGGAGTAAGATCAGTTCTCTCCAACAAGGAAGTAAACAACCAGGTTCAGTTAACCATCACGCATAAGGGAATAGTCTCTAGCAAGATGATGGACCAAGACAAATACTACAAAGAGGAAAGCCTACTGTAGAGGAGTTGCCTCATGGCCATGGAGTCAGTCTTATTGAGGCTGTACATGTCGATAAGTTGAAACTTCTAATCTATGAGCCATAACAAGAGGTCAAAAGACTAGAGAGGGTGACAAAGGAAATGTTAAACTTGTTGAGGAAAGCCCTAAGCAAGATGCTAGGGGACAAGCAAGTCCTGAATCCTAATATGGAAGGTGGACCTCTACAGCCTATCAGTAGTAAAGTTGATCCAGAGAAGGATAAAGAATTGCCAAGAAAGAAGGAAATAGTTAAAAAAGAGGCACCAAAGCTGGTCCAAAGACCAAAGAAGAGACTAGTTTGGCGAGAGAAGAGAACTTTGGCTAACTACCATGACTTTGATTTAGCGAGTTCTCTTTGCAAAGTTAAACCAACCAGACGTGAATCCCCTGTAATTGATTAAACTTTCTCTAGGAGTATGTAAGGAATTCAAGAAAATCTTGCATATTGGATATACTGTAGAACCTTTGGGCATAACACGAGTAGGAGAAAATTGGTTCGATCATATTGAAAAGTACAGTTCCAGGGTTCCAACGTACATCGATGGAATATTAGTGGAGCATGCTATCGTGGACACTGAATTCTCCATCAATATCATGAGTTCAGACTTGATGTAGAGGCTAGGTATAGAGATCCAAAAGATGGCTCCACACTTCTTAGGATGGCTGATGACAATCTAAGGCAACCAAAAGGTTGCATCACTAAAGTCCATGTTACTGTTGCGAGTGTGGAATGCTATCTGGACTTTAGCGTGATAAGGTTTGCAAGACATCGTAGCTATTGAGTTTTGCTAGGCAGGCCATGGATTTTACAAACAGAGACTGTCAAGTCAATATACCTGCTAGTTGAGTGATTCTGGGTAGAGGTGCCAATCTTGTAATAGTAGATGCTTACCCTGAGTCTCCTCAGAGTGAGAGAGATCCTTTATCCTCTATTGAACTAGAAACAGTAGATGATCCATCTCATAGTGAGACATCATCAAGCGATGGATCTACAGAAGGATCCACTACTACATAGGAAATTTATCAGATAACTTTGAATGAGCCGATAAAGCCTCAAGATCACATAAGAGACACGGATGTAATTGAGTTGGACCTTGGTACTCCAAACGATTCGTGGCCAATCAAATTAGGTTCCATGCTCAGTTCGGAAGGATGAGAGGACTATGTGTCCTTAATTCAAGAGTTCTGCGACATCTTTGCTTGGAGCTACGATGAACTTAGAGGCATTCCTCCTAGCCTGGCTATGCATACCATTCCTCTAAAGGAAGGGAGTCAGTCCGTGCATTAGAAACTAAGGCACATGCCTTTTGAACAAAGGGACGGGCTGTTTGAGGAGCTACAGAAGTTGCAGAAAGTGGGTTTGATATTCCCTATTCAGCATACTGAATGGTGTGCATTCAAGCTGAATAAGCAGACTGTTAAAAGCTACTACCTGTTGCCGTTTATTGACCAAATTTTGGATCAACTAGTGGGTAGGGAAATATATTCATTCATAGATTGCTTTGCGGGGTATAACCAAATGGCGACTGCTAAGCAAGACAAGCTTAAAGCAACATTTATTACGGTCTTCGGTACCTTTGCGTACCATGTGATGGCATTTGGTTATGTAATGCACCTAGTTTGTGGTAAAGAATAGCCGATAAGACCTTTGGTGATATCTCCCTAGAGGAGTTGAAAGTATTCATTGACGATCTAGGGGTAGCCACCATAAGCGAAAGGCAATTGGTTACTTTGCAGAAGTGTTTCGAGCGTTGCATACAATTTCGCATAGCTCTTGACCCACGAAAGTGTGTCTTTGGAGTCCCTTATGGGCTATTGTTAGTCCATGTGGTTATTTCAATAGGGATTGCGGCAAACCTTGAAAAGATCAAGGTCATAGTTGCTATGAGTCTGTTGCGTACTCCAAATGAAGTACATAGCTTTCTGTCATCAATAGGGCATTATCGAATGTTTATAAATGCCTTGGTAGAAGGAACGTTGCCACTGACAAACCTATTGTCCTTTAACTGTTTTTTTCATGGAGTGATGCTTTGATGATGTGAAGCAAGAGCTTGCCACAAAGAACCTATTTTAAAAGCACCTAAAAGGGGCAATATGTTTTATATATTTTCAACAGCAACAATGCCAACAATGCATAGTATTAGCTGCTGTTTAGCCCAAATCTGGGAGGAAAAATGGTACCATTCGATAGTTTTTTCTAGTCAGAAGTTGGGCATATCGGAAATTAACTACACCTTTATGGAGAAGTTGTGCCTTGTGATGGTATTTGTGACAAAAAATTTCAGGCACTACATTCTTTATGAGAACGTGGTTTTTTATACGAAGATGGAAGGGCTTCACTTGTTGCTGAACAAGTTATGGCCACTTGATTGTTTAGCAAAGTGGTTAATCACTTTGCAGGAGTTTGATTACGAGATCAAGAGTAAGCCACCAAAGATATAGGGCATTGTAGAATGTCTTGTGGTTTTCAGAGAGCCAAAAGAGGTCTTGACTAAAGGAGGTGGCACAAAAACATTATTTAAGGGTAATGCAGTGTCTATTCCCTCCTAGTATGCTGCTATAATGCACTATCTATCTACACAAGAGAGACTGGAGATGCTCTATCAAAATCCAAGAAGAGGAAAATTAAACAACAAGCACTGTAATTTTCCTTGATCGTAGGAACACTATATCGATAGGGTGTTGATGATATCTATCACCGATGTGTGATGCCTGCTGACGAGGTTCCATTTATCCTGGAGGAGTGCCATGACTTTGCTTGTGGAGGGCACTTTGCTGGGCAGTTGAGAGTACAAAAGGCTTTAAGAGCTGGATATTGGTAGCCATCCATCTTCAAGGATTCATTTGAGTATGTTAAGAGATGCAATACTTGTCAAAGACATGATACTAGAGAGAATAGGAAGCTCCCACTTATGCCTATTATAACTATCCTTCCATTTGAGAAGTGGGGCGTTGACTTTGTGGATCATCCTATTACCCCATTGTCTACTACTCAAAAGAGATACATTATAGTAGCCATTGATTACTTCACAAAGTGGTCAGAAGCACAGGCGACGTGGGAGGACAATGCAAAAGAGATTGCTAGTTTCCTCCTTAAGTAGATCATATGCCGATTTGGTTCGCCAAGAAGGAAATAGTATCAGATCGTGGAATTTACTTTTTAAACAAAGTGATCAAAAGTTTGACTAAAGCTTGGCAAATCAAGAATTAAAAAATGACTCCTTATAACCCGCAAGAAAATGGACAAGTTGAAAGTACCAATAAGCAGCTTGTGGGTATCCTATCAAATATAGTCTCTGAAAAGAAACGTGACTAGGATACAAAATTGTATGTGGCGGTATGGGCATACAACACGATATTTAAACAAGCCACTGGCCATATCCCAATAAAATTATTTTATGGGGAGGAGTGTTTCTTTCCCTTAGAAATTGATTTGCCGACCATAAGATCACAATCAATCATTCTTTGGGTGACAAAGATGCCCTATTTGAGTGTTTTACAACTCTAACCCACTTGGATGAGCTTAAATTGTAGAGTTTGTTGCACTAGGAAGTAGCTAAACATCCGATGAAGCGGTCGCATGATTTAAAAGCAAAGAAATATACCTTTAAAAAGGGGCAATTAGTTATGTATTATGATGCGCGTAGTAGGTAGCTATTTCCAGGAAAGCTGGAACCTAGATGGGATGGCCCTTACACGGTAGTTAGAATAGGTAAAAATAAGTAAGTTGCTTTACTAGTTGATTTACAGGGAGTGAAATGTAAAAATAAGATTAATCTTAATAACATTAAACCTTATTATTTATGAATATGCTAACGCGATAAATGCATTGCACATCCATGCTGGGGTTGATTTGAGACCTGCAGGAAAGCTTAAATTGGTTGGTGGTGGGGTGGTTAATCCCTTATTTGGAGCACCCATATCTAGAGCAAAAGGGAAGCTTATTTGGTGGAGCAAAGGATACAAAGTGATTGAGTAAGAAGACAGAACCCTTGCGTGGGAGATCAAAGTTTTTTGCCATCATTACCTACAAATTTTGACAACCATCCCTGTTGAGTTTAATGTCGAAGGTGGGATGGAGCCGTCTATTCATCCTCTAAGCATGTTTAATTTTGACTATCATAATTATGAATCGAGGAGTCCCTAATGGTTCGTTGTGTAAACCCATTATGGACGTACACACATTATACTTTGATGGAGCATCCATGGGCCCTAATAAAAAAGGAAGCATTGGAGTAGTTGTCTTAGATCCCCGATGTAGAGTTACAATGAAATTATTTGTTTATCTTGGGGTAGGATTCATCCAAAAACATGGCGAAGTATAAAGCCTTGATTATGGGACTGAATATTGCCAAGAAAGGTGGTATTTGGCAGTAGTTAGTAAAATGGGATTCCCAGCTGATCTTAAATCAACTAAATGAGACATACATAGTCTGGAATTCCATCCTTTGCATGTATCATCGAGCTGTTATGACCCTACTTGATGACTTTGAGATCGTCTCTCTTCAGCCGATCCCATGTTCTTGGAATTAGTTTGCAGATTCATTAGCCAACTTTTCTTATGAAGAGGACCTCTTCTTCAACTGTGGTCCTAGTCCGGATATTACTATTGATAATGAGACAGGACCTGGTCGCTTGTGAAAAATTTTATAAGACCACGTGCTATATGGCAGGAAATGGTTGGTATGGGTAATGTGAAGAGTGGTCGAGACCCATCTACCACTATTATCTTGGACCCATAGATTAGTTTAACGACATGTTATGCGTACGCCTCTTGCTATATATACAGGAGGGATGGGTCATAACTTGATGCATTTAGTTTAGGGATGAGAGTCCTATTTTTCCCCCTTGGAATGAAGCGTATTTTTTTCTATCTGCCTTACTTCAAGGAGGGATACATAGGTGCTGTTCTATTTGATTTCATTAGGCCAAGAGGGCTAGTCATTTTTGCAGTGACATGATTTATTTCTTTGGGCCAAGAGGGCTAGTTAGTTTGCAGTAAAATGTGCTATTTTTTAAGGCCAAGAGGGCCATATGTCTGTTTGGTGCAGGTATTTTTCATGGTTTTCTATTTTAGTGATTGCATCATACAGGTTGAAGAATTCATTGGAGGGAGTCTTTGCTATGGAGGAGCTTCTTGTGGCCATTCCAAGTGGTTTTGTCCCCCTTTTTGAGTCTTTTTCCCTTAAACAAATAATGATATATGTGTATGTAAAGGGTACTTTCTTTTTATTTGTTGGGAGCCAGCAATCAAGGTATGAAGCCCCACATTTAGGTTATGTATGTTTATGGGAGTTCTGATCAGTTTTTGCCTCCTGTAAAGGCATTGATAGGCATTGAAAGACGTGTTTTAGAAGGAAATTTTAGTGACCCTATTTTGGTAACCTACTAGGTGGCCGTTCTAGGAATTTTTGTTAGTTGTGAGGCAATTAGAAAATCTTGCAAGAAAAAATGGATGATAAAAAGAAGAAAAACTCTGAATATTTGAAAGAAAGAAAACAAATATACGAAGGTGTGAAAAAAGGGATTCTAACCCCTATAAAAATAGCCAAGGAAAGAATGAAACATCCTTGAGCAGTCGTTTATCGCCTTGCAAAGGCTTGGTAGGTTCCTGGGAAGGACGAGTCAGACCCGAGCCGATGTCTTGTCTTCCTAGGGGTAGCAACTAAGTGAAAAGCAAAGAAAACTAAGGAAGATTGGAGCAAAAATAAAAGTAAGTGTCAGAAAAGGATTAAGTGTCACGAGGGCTTGGTAGGTTCTTGGGTACCAAGAGAGGACCTGAGGCCGATGCAATGTTCTCCTTGGGTCACTACACTCAGCTCCCTCCTTTTTACACGCCCACATATGGAAAATAAAGGCCTAAAAGGGCAATGTGCTAAAAGATAATATTTATTGATTAGGCTATAGGAGTCCTCGCCTAGTAGGAGCTCCTAGTTGAGTTGTCATCAATTAGGTAGGTAGTTCAGATCACCACTTAGGATGACCTCTCTGATAGTTCTTTTTAGCTTGGCCATGTTGGAACAGTTGGTTAGTTACTAGCTTTAGGCTCTCTGTTAGATTATGCTAGGCCTACTCCTTGTGGATTTCATGCCTTGGTTTTGATAGGGGTAGGTGAGAGCTGTGATATGTATTGTTGTTTATCTATTTTGTATCAACTTGATGCTCTTTGTGGTTGTGTTGATGTGCAGATTTGTTTGTGGGATTCGACGGGCTGAGTCGCCCTATCCCTGGTCGCTAATGAGAGCTAAACATTGAGCCCGAGAAGCGCTTCAAATTTGCCAAAAAATCTAAACTTCAAAGGAAAAATAAACTTCGTCGAAGGCGACAACTGTAGTCAGTTTGATTTTAAGCAACAAATTAGAGATAGGTTTTGAAAGTACTTCAAGTTGCACCAAATGATGGTTGCAGATTTTTCATAAAATTTTCAATTGTCGGATTGGATCTTGGGAGATGCATGATAGTGGGGAACACTACAAGATATAAGCCTTATACCAAGGTTAAAAGCGACGAAAATGTAAAAAATAAAATTTACATCCGTCATCGCAAAAAGCGTCGTTATTGGCGACGCCATAGAACAATCGGTATCAGCGTCACTATTTGCATTGGTATTAGCGTCGCATTTGTGACTCTGATACCGATGCAAATAACGACTTTGAGAACGACGCTCTACAACGCTAATAACGATGCAAATAATGATGCATGCAAGTAAATTTGGGACGCTAATAGCGACAGTAACAGGAAAAAAAGAATTTTGTGGCAGGGCAGTAAGCTGCCCTGCCACATATAGCACTGTGTGCTTTATTTGGGCCATACAAAATAGTTTGTGCACTGTGTACAATGCTCGTGTAAACAAAAATAAAGTGTACTTAAATCATAACACTGATACATGAAATAATTACATGATCGCATAATGAAAGCGACTGGTACAATCATGACAAGATATCACTACTATATAGAAAATGTCTACACAGATCAGGCAATCAAAAAGGAAGGGTGTGTGAGCTCGAGGGATCAAGGGCGAGCTACATATCCTCGCAATCCGAAAGCTCATCCCGTCTCGCAAAGGAGCATTGAATGGGCTCTGCAAAAAAAGAAACAACTACACATCAGTCCACCATACAATAATGCATTCTAATTAAACATGGTAACTACGGACAAGAAAGACGAGTGACTTATAGGGCCGCCGCGTCTATACAATCGGTCGATCAATGCAGTGAAACCGTGCCTCTCTGCATATCGAGTCTCAAGGCCGGTCGGATCGCGATTTGTAATGGAGTGCTACAAAGAAAATAAAATACTAACTGTTAGAAACATGATTGTCAGTACAAAGGATATTGCAAAAAAAAAGCAAACAAAACAAAAGAAAAACTTATAAAGTCCATCAGATATGTCCTGTGGCCACCACTCCCAAGATGATGGACCACTCCGGCCTCTAGTCGTGCCCTCGCCGCCTCCTTGCTGACTCCAACATCCTGGAGAATCTCTAGCCTCCTCCCTCAGTTGGCGCCAGCCATTTGCGTCTAGCCACTCGGGCTTTGCAGCCCCACTCTTGAGTGCCATGATGCATCCGATCGTCTATGTGATATATATGCATGCATGCAATCCAATCTGCTGTGGGGCTGGAACCGGAAACTCCTCATGCAAGGATGCTACTATGTAGTCCTTGCTCCCCTCCGGTATGTTTTTCCAATGATCTAAGATGTTGTGCCAAAAAACTTGTTGGCACAACTCTCTCATGCGAGCCATCACCCTCCTCCCCTTATCATTCATGATGATGGCTCCTGACCTATCATCGACAAGATAGGCATATCTCTCTAGGGTATGCCTAAGATGGGTCCTCTCCCACCTGCGTCCACGCTCCTGGACATATCCAAGAGACCCCTGTACATTCGGTGTATCGACCAGGGTAGTATCTATCAGTGTAGCACCCATAGGGGTGCCATCCAGACCGCTGAGCAAAAGACAGAGTAATTGGAGTAGATGTCCCCACAGGTGTGACAAATCCTGGAGGTGATGCAACTCCAGCAGAAAGACGAGATGGAGACACCACGTCCATGCCTCCATAGCAACCACTTGAGCCACACTCCCTGGAACTGCCACAAGAGCGAGGAGTCGCACCTCTATCCCATGTCGATCGTGGGATCACTGCCTCCATATCTCTATAGCATCCCCCTTACCCTGAAGCACTCCCTCCCTCTGGCCCAAGTCTGGAGCATCGACCTCATTTACTCGAAGTTGAAGCATCTGATCGCACCAAAATAGATCTAATAGAGCAGTCTAACGATGTCCGAGACAGCTCTTGGTCCGCCATGTCTCTAAATCTCGCCATATGATTTGGAGACATGCGTGTGAATATATCTTGCAACTCCTCATTGCTCATCCCTCGACTCATCCTAAAAATGTCACCTACACTGACAAAAATTGATGTTAGCATAATCAATTTAAATCATACAAAGCACGGTAATATAAATCCTAAAAAAATGATCTCACTTAAAATGCATATCTTATGTACCCTTATAAGCGATTAGTCAACGAATTGAGTAAGTGGATGCTCCAAGTATGAAGTATCCTATGGTCCCATGTCAATCTCCTGACACAACTCTGCATACACTGGAAGGTCAATAGACATGTCACCACAAAAGGATGAGTCCATCTCATTCTCAAAGAATTCTTGGACTCCTTTATTTCCATCATTGTTAGCCGATGCTGGCTCCTCTACATGCTCCAAGCTTTCTGTGGCCTCCACCCCTTGCAATATCGATCCCTCTATTTGCATATTGTCCTCATCTATGCTCGAAACATCGCTTTGATCATATACTCTCGCACTTCAGGGAGATGAAGGTATAACATACCACCATCGAGGTTGTCGGGGGTTTGGATAGAATATTACCTATTCACAAACACGTACAAGAGAGATTAAACTATTGTGACATGTACCATGTTGTAATACAATTAACAAACAAATGAGTTCATGCACCTGTTCACAATGGGCCGGCAACACAAAGGTGTCGCACAAATCCGTCCATTTTTTTTCGGAATCTATTTCAAGAAATCTAGATGGACCTCATCGAACTGTTGCTCCAGCTCGTGTTTGGATCCATTGCTCATCGTCGGCTCTCCTGTGCTCGAACCTTGCCATGATACCACAGTCCATTGTGGAGCGCATTTTGTCAATACGCTCCACGTGAAAATGCCATCTGCGTGACAACACTGCACTATATATTTTTTACTAATTGAAACACTCAAATTATTTATCACATATAAAATATAGATACGATAAATCCTAAACACGTCATCACCTTTGGACTACATCCCCTCGAGAATTCCCACTCCTCAATTGAGACTTCTGCCCCTTCCCGAGACGCTGCGGTCAAAGCTCCATGCAACCATCGCGTTGACATGAACAGTGGCATCTCCACCATGCCCTCGGGATATCGAATCGGTCGATGGCACGTACTACGTCGAAATTCAGATCGCGCTTCCTCTCGATCTTGCCTAGTGATCTGGTACCTCGCAAGCCACGTCTCCATAGAGGCATGGTGCAACATACAAAAGCGATTCACCTTCTCCTCCATTACAACATCCATTCTTTTTTCGACCCCATTTCCAACCACCACATCTCTTGTGAGTCTATCATCGTCCTTTAGCGACCATAGCATTTTGTTGTCTGGATCCACCGTTGGTAGCCATTGTGAAATATGCACTAGTGCCTCAGACACTAACCAACCTTCAGCCATGCTACCTTCTGGCCGAGCTCATTGTCGCACAAAGCCTTTGAGGGTTTTGATGGAGCACTCCAAGAAGAACATCCATCGCGTATGGACAGGTCCAGCAATCTCCACTTCATCTACAAGATGCACAAGAAGGTGGATTTGTATCGTGAGCATGCTGGTAGGCAGGTATTTCTCAAAGAGACTGGCTGTCTCCACTACTCCCTGCCTCGCGGATTCAATAGAGGACGTCTTAATCTCCTTCTGCGAGATCCATTGCACCAAAGTTGATAACCTGTAAATGGCCCCACGTATTTCTGGAGTCAGGTATTCTGCGATCGCGATCGATAGTACAAACTGCCACAAATGAGAAAGCATTATGAACAATGGATACACTCCAAATAGCAAAATGCGCATGCCAATTACAATCCATTCGTAGTACATATGCTAGTCATGGGATTTTAGCCCTGCTAATTGGTCGTCTTTAGAAAATGCAGACCTAAGAGAACGCATCATACCCGTGGGAGTGCGGATAGACTTAACTATTTGCTTCACAATCCGCTCTTCTTTAGTGGAAAAAACCAGAGTGCGAGGTAGCTGCACGCGACCATTAGCACTCAATTGCGGCCAAAGCGCCTTCATCTTGCCTACCTCCTTCAAATCCGTTCGTGCCCCTATAGTGTCTCTCTTTCCTGTGATGTGGTCCCATAGCAAGCTACCCACATTTTTGAAAATATGCATAGGATCCAACAAGTGGTTGATCTATAAGTGGGTCCAATATGGCAACTCGTAGAAAACTAAGAACCATCACATTCCGTTTGGATGTGACTCCGCATGGACAATTTTCAGCTCGTACCAGCTTGCGGCATTCATACGTGTTGGAGGTCGTCCAAGAAAACCTTCCCTGAGTTCATGACCCTCTAACAAGAAAGCGGCGTATCCTTGATATACCATATTCTTCATGGTTCGTGACCTTCGGGAGTCTAACTGTGGCCCGCACAATGGACATGCATGATAACCTGAGGTAACCAAACCTGTTCCAACACCTCTATCCAGTGAATACAAACTTGAACGAGATAAAATATAGATATTACCAACGAGAACGGAAGCCTATCTACCTGAGCACTCTCTGAAATTTTCTTCTAGACAATGTCTTTCATAATGCTCTTCTTGCCTTCATTCTCTGATCTATTAGTACCACTATGTTCTGAAAGACCTTTCTAATTACTTGCTTACTTTGCTCAAGATATTCTATTGGATAGAACTCAATCTTAGTTACAATATATGAATTAGATGTTCCCATTAAGTATTTGTAGTGATAGAAGCTATAATAAGAAGGAATAGGGTAGAGAATAGACTCCCAAAGAGATGTGATACTATTATTTGTATTTTTGGATGCAAGGCATCCATTATTTACAACTCCATCATAAAAACTTCATTAAAAATAATTTCATGCATAGTAAGAACCATGAATAGAAAAACTTTGAGTCCACATGTGATTTATGGTCTTTTTATAAATCATTTATGTATTCACAAACACATAACACATGTAGCAATCTCTTGATTTTTAGACAAAGAATGATTTCACATATGAAAAATGATACTAACACTACAAGGAATTGGGCAATTAGCGACGCCGATTAGCGACGGCGGATATCGGCGTCGCTATTGGCGTCGCTATTTACGTTGCTATTTGCGTCGCATTTGCGACGCAAATAGCGACGCCAATAGCGATGCCGCAGGGAAAAAAACGCGGCCGAAACCCGAGCGTGGTTTTCATTTCTTTTGCTTCGACTTTTGAGAGCGAGAGCGAGGGAGAGAGCGAAGGCTTTGTGAGAGAAGAAGAGGAAGAAGACTTGCGAAGGAGAGGAGGAGCCCTCATTGCAAAGAGAAGTCGCCCCACGCTCACCATATCTCATTGGTGAGTCTCCCTCTCTCTTTCTTTTGCTTGTTCAAGGTTTAAATCGTTCTCTTTTGCTTGTTTAGGAGAGGAAATGAAAGAGAAGGAGAGGGAGAGGGAGAGAGAGGGAGAGAAAGAGAAAGAGAGGGAGAGGGAGAGGGAGAGGGAGAGAAAGAGAAAGAGAGGGAGAGTGTATTCTCTCTCTCTCTCCCTTTTGCTTGTTTAATGTTTAAATCACTTTCTTTTTTGCTTGTTTAGGAGAGGAAACGAGAGAGTAAGAGAGAAAGAGAGGGAGAGGGAGAGGGAGAGGGAGAGGGAGAGGGAGAGGGAGAGGGAGAGGGAGAGAAAGAGAAAGAGAAAGAGAGGGAGAGGGAGAGGGAGGGGGAGGAAATGAGAGAGGGAGAGAAAGAAAAAGAAAGAAAGAAAGTTATATTAACATCTTCTAAAGACTAAAACTGGCCTATGAGACAAACTATGATACAATTGATGAGGTCCAGCTATCCAAAATAAAAGTGCTGAATGAAAAGCTAAAAACTGGAAACTGAAAATACGGTGCTGTGAGTGTGATAAGTGTCGTATATGTGTATGTGCGTATGTAGCTCTGGTACTCTAGATAATGGCTACAAAAGGAGAACAAATGTCGGCTGTGATAGGGGAACAACTGTTGGCTGTGATAAAGTGGTGCGATGTGTATATGTAACAGAGGCAGGGAGATATACTATCCTGGGATATAGTAGCAGTCGTCGAAGTCGCTAATAGCAGGTGATTCCTCCTGGATGCAGGATGTGGTACGTCGGTGGTGGAGAAAGAGCAAACTGGAGATCTGAGATCCAATGTGTCGAGTGTCGTCGGATCTCAGTCTGCTGTCGATGTAGATCAAGAATCCTCCGGATCTCCTGTCGGTGTGGCTGTGGGGTTCGAAACCCCCGGATCCTCGTGCGGCGTCGGGTACGCTGGTCCTCAGCTTGCTGTAGTGTGAGCCCGGAGGTCTGGCTGGAGGCTGGTATAGTAGCTCTCACTTTGTCTGTCTGAAAGAACTGTGTAATAGTCGTCTAGGTGGGCCCCTCTCTGACTGGGACCCGCTGTGTGCTCTGCTCTCTGATGTGCCATGCCTCTCCCAGAAAACGGCCAAATGATCTCTGATCCATATCAGTCATACATCCCTGAAGTGAGCTACTCAATGTGTATCTAGATCTCAACTCTGAGTATGCCGGGCATCTGAGAACAAAATGCTCCTCACTCTCCACCTCTGATCTGCAAAGGGGGCATATCCTCTCCTCCCGTGGGATGCCACTGGCTCTGCCACTCTCAATCATAAGCTGATGTGATGATACCCTGAGCTGTCCAATAAGAACTCTCAATCGATGTGGCATATAGATCTGCATATATCTCGGAATCTCTATGAATCCCTGCTCTGATATGCTCAAGAACTGTGTATAGTAATGTGCCATCTTCGATGGCAGTGGCTGTGCAGGGCTGACCCATGTCCTCTGTATATAAATATGCCATATCTCCTGTCTGATGACTCTGTTCCTCTCAGAGAGAGAGAGGGTGTAAGTGGGAGCCTGAGTATTATATAGAAGAGGTGGGAGTCTATCAATGTCCAGCCCATGTCTGTCAAACCAAGCTCTAGTCTGTGCATACCATGATGTGGTATCCCCCGCTCGAGCCATCTCCTGAGATGCCATATATGCTCTATATGCAATGCGATCTCTGTCCATATCCTGAAATCTGTGTAGGAAGCAGACTGTCTGAAATAATGCCTCGACTAGCATGGGCGGTGTGGCAAGCTCTGCTCGCACAATGTCATGTGGGACTGAGGCCTTGCTGCGAATCAATCTAGATATCATGATCACTTGAGGTCTCTCCATCAATGTCCATACATAATCGGCAAGGCCTGGCCCCCATATAGCTGCTCCATACATCAGTGCTGGAGTGACTAGAGTATCAAAGAGCCACCCCTTGGTGCGGGGCTCCTAGAAATGTGCCTGATAACACTGTCGCTCCATAAGAGCCAATGCTGAGTATCCTCTAGTGAGGCGGTCACGTGCTGCCTGTGTCATCGAGAAAGTCCCTGAAGCTGCTGTAAAGGTGACTCCCAAATATACATATGATCCAGTGACCTCAATACTCCCTCCTGCTGCCATGAAAATACTTTGTCTGCGTATCTGAGCTGATGTATGGAATATAAGAACCTTGGTTTTACCAAGGTTCACTGTCATGCCTCTCTGTAGTGCATTCTCTCTCTCCCTCTCCCTTTTGCTTGTTTAATGTTTAAATCACTTTATTTTTTGCTTGTTTAGGAGAGGAAATGAGAGAGAAAGAGAGCGAGAGGGAGAGGGAGGGGAAGGAAATGAGAGATGGATAGAAAGAGAAAGAGAGGGAGAGTGCATTGTCTCTCTCCCTCTCCCTTTTGCTTGGAGGATGTTTAAATCACTTTATTTTTTGCTTGTTTAGGAAATGAGAGAGAAAGAGAGATAGAGAGGGAGAGGGAGAAAAAGAGAAAGAGAGGGAGAGGGAGAGGGAGGGGAAGGAAATGAGAGAGGGAGAGAAAGAGAACGAGAGGGAGAGGGTGAGAGAGAGAGAGTGCATTCTCTCTCTCACGACGGGTTTGGTTGTTTGTTGTTTGAATCACTTTCTTTTTTGCTTGTTTAGGAGAGGAAATGAGAGAGAAAGAGAGAAAGAGAGAAAGAGAGGGAGAGGGAGAGAGAGGGAGAGAGAGGGAGAGAAAGAGAAAGAGAGGGAGAGGGAGGGGAAGGAAATTTAAGATAATAGACTTATTGATAATGGTATGCAATGTGCTTTGCCATGGGCCACGTACATTGATGACTCTTTAAGATGGCTTAAAAATGGTCAATTCCTTCATAATGTCCAAGTAGGGGATCTAATTGTGATATGCATAATTCATTGTTTTTGTATTAACTTTATAGGCATGCCAAATTAGAAATCATGCCAACTAGTCAACGGAAGGACTAAAAGAAAACGATACCCTAGCTAATGGTCATTACGGTACTTCATCAAAATGAACCCAAAAGTATTGTTATAGAAGAAGAAACCCTTAAATTGAGTATAGGATAATTTCTCTTAGGTCTTATGACTATGAGTAGAATTGATTGAAATAAATTTTATTACTATAGTTATTAAATTTCATAGATGGCGTGCATTAATTTTAAAATGGATTACTTATACTCAAAGCCAAGATATAACAAATAATTATCTACCGGGACAAACAAATCCTTGAGCATGATATAAGGCCGAGATATAACATCGGAAAATCTCTCAACTACTATATACAATGCAAGATTTATGGTCAACTTGCAACTTGATGTACATCTCTATAAAGCTATCCATTTAAGCCTTGTTTGCTGTAATGTAGATAAGATGGAAAACGAAGAAGGTCTTATTTTTCAAGACCGCGAGACGTATCTTCATCAGCGTGTCCCATGTCCTTGCTCTCAATGCAAGTTGGCAATTAGACGAAAATGCCGATTGTCTATAGAACACGTACGACGATTTGGCGAGTTTCAATCTGAGATCATTGATCAGGCGATTGCGGATTTTCAGCAAACAGTAATTTGAAGTTAATATTAATCATGCATTGTACTCTCAAGCTAATTGAAAACCATACACAATAAGATTGGGTCTTGTTGGCAAATTTTCTATCCAGGGGGGTGATGTCTCGACCCAAGGGGGAGTGCACCCTTTGCGGCCAATTAGAAGAGTTCGCGGACGTGCGATGGATGGATTGCAAGAGCCAATCGACCACTCGCAAGGTCCATCTATACCGTCAATGCCAGAGGAGACAGACAACCTTCCCGACCTGCCTACAATCTTGGAGCCTGAGATGGAGGCAATGATTGATGCATTGATTCCCATGGATGTTGAGACATCTGACCCGCTTAGAGAGAAAGCATCCATATCATTATATGATGGGTGCCGAGTATCTCGGTTGAAGGCATTGCTTGCACTCTTAAGTGTGCAAGCAAAATACGGTTGGAGCGATACGAGTGTGATTGAGTTATTCAGGTACCTTGCACACAGGCTTCATTGATTTTTTTTTAACAGTATTATTGCAAACATTTGTGTTTTTTCAAGGTGTTTTATGATTTTTTTCAGGTTATTGAAATATCATATATTGCCACCTGCAAATACCATGCCTGAGTCTCATGATGATGCACGACATGTTTTACGGAAGCTTGGCATGGACTACAATAACATCCATGCATGTATCAACGACTGCATATTGTTTCGAGATGAATACGAGACTATGGAGACATGTCCAAAGTGTGGTGCTCACAGGTATCGACAGGACTTGCAAGGGCAAACCATCCCTCAAAAAGTTCTCAGACACTTTCTGCTCATCCCCCGCATAAACCACATGTTTCGCACGTCTGCCATGGCAAGCTTGACAACGTGGCATGTGCAGAATAGGTCCACGGATGGAGTTCAACGAATATCAGCGGATTCGTGCGCATGGAGCCACATTGACTCTACCTTCCCAGGCTTTGCGCGAGAGCCAAGGAATCCTCGGCTCGGTCTCGCCATGGATGGTGTGAACCCATTCGGTCTGCGCTCGACTTCTTACAGTGTGTGGCCTATAGTGCTTGTCAACTACAACATCCCTCCATGGCTTTCTACGAAGAAAGGACATCTCATCCTTAGCTTGCTCGTCTCGGGCCGCTACAAAGTAAAAAATATAGAGGTGTATCTTCGTCCATTAGTCGATGAGCTTAAGATTTTGTGGGAGGAGGGGGTCACGGTGCAAGATATGAGCAGGCGCGATGGTCGGCGGTCAGCCAACATTCGAGCCATTCTCATGTGGACGATGCATGACTTTCTGGGATTGGGAGAGTGCTCAGGTGAGCAGACCTTTGTTCTCCCTGGTAATATCTATATTTTATTCATTCAATCAAGTATTCACTAGGTCGTGGCTCGCCTTACAGGTCTGGTTACCTCAGGTTATCATGCATGTCCATTGTGTGGGCCACAGTTAGACTCCCGAAGGTCACGAACCATGAAGAAGATGGTATATCAAGGACACGCCGCTTTCTTGCCGGAGGATCATGAACTCAGGGAAGGTTTTCTTGGATGACCTCCAGCATGTATGAACGCTGTAAGCTAGTATGAGCTGAAAATGGTAAACCCAGAATCACATCCAAATGGAATGCGACGGTTCTCAGTTTTCTACAAGTTGCCATATTGGACCCACTTACAGGTCAACCACTTGTTGGATCCCATGCATATTTTCAAGAATGTGGGCAGCTTGCTATGGGACCACATCACAGGAAAGAGAGACACTATAGGGTCACGAATGGATTTAAAGGAGGTAGGTAAGATGGAGGGGCTTTGGCCGCAATCGAGTGCTAAAGGGGGAGTGCAGCTTCCTCGCGCTCCCTGGGTTTTTTCTATCAAAGAAGAGCGCATTGTGAAGCAAGTAATCAAGTCTATCTGCACTCCGACGGGTATGATGCGTTCTCTCAGGTCCGCATTTTCTAAAGATGACCAAATGTCTGGGCTAAAATCCCATGATTGGCATAAGATATGTCAGGTTTGTGAACAAAATGGATTTTAATTAGCGTGGAAATTTTGAAATTTGAAAAGTGACCATTATTCATAATGCTTTCTCATTTGTGGCAGTTTGTCCTACCGATCGCGATCGCGGGATGCCTTACTCCAGAAATTCGCGGGGCCATTTACAAGTTGTCGACTTTGGTGCAATGGATCTCACAGAAAGAGATTAAGACGTCCTTTATTGAATCCGCAAGGCGGGGAGCAGTTGAGACGGTCTGTCTCTTTGAGAAATACTTGCCCACTAGCATGCTCACGATACAAGTTCACCTTCTTGTGCATCTTGTGGACGAAGTGGAGATTGCTGGACCTGTCCATACGCGATGGATGTTCTTCCTGGAGCGCTTCATGAAAACCCTGAAAGACTTTGTGCGACAACGAGCTGTAGCATGGCGGAAGGTTGGTTGGTGTCAGAGGCGTTAGTGCATATCTCACAATGGCTACCAACGGTGGAACCAGACAATGAAATACTATGGATGCTGAAGGACGATGATAGGCTGACTGGAGATGTGGTGGTTGGAAATGGGGTAGAAAAAAGAATGGATGCCTCAATGGAAGAGAAGGTGAATTGCTTTTGTATGTTGCACCATGTCTCCATGGAGACGTGGCTCGCCAAGTACCAGATTACAAGGCAAGATCGAGAGGAAGCGCGAGCTGAATTCCGACGCAGTACGCGTCACCGACCGATTCGATATCCCGAAGGCATGGAGGAGATGCCGCGGTTTATGTCAACACGATGGTTGCATGGAGCCTTGACCGCAACATCCAGCGAAGGGACAGAGGTCTCAATGGTGGAGTGGGAGTTCTCGAGGGGATGTAGTCCAAAGGTAATGAGGGGTTTAGAATGTGTCGTATCTAAATTTGCTTGCTACATCTAATTTGAGTGTTTCAATGTGCAGTACAAAATATATAGTGCAGCGTGGTCGCGCGGACGGCATTTTTGGGTGGAGTGTATTGACAAAATGCGCTCCACAATGGACTGTGGTGTCATGGCAAGGTTTGAGCAAGAGAGCCAGTGACGAGCAACGGATCCGAACACGGTTGTGGATGAGATGGAGTATTTTGGGAACTTGCAAAGCATTATTATGGTGGATTACCATAGCTTCTCCATGATACTATTCGATGTGCAGTGGTTCAAAGTGGTACTTGGAGGAGCTGGAGCAACAGTTCGACGAGGTCCATCTGGATTTCTCGAAATAGATTCCGAAAAAAAATGGACGGATTTGCGCGACACCTTTGTGTTGCCGGCCCATTGTGAACAGGTGCAAATAGTCATTTGCTTGCTAATTGTAATACGACATGGTTTATGTCACAATGGTTTGAACTCACTTTGTAAGTGTTTGTGAACAGGTATGTTATACCTTCAACTCCTCGAGGTGCGAGAGTATATGATCAAAGCGATGTTCCAGGCATAGATGAAGAAAATATGCAAATAGAGGGGTCGATATTACAAGGGGTGGAGGCCACCGTAAGCTTGGAGCCCGCATCGGCTAACAATGATGGAAATACAGAAGTCGTAGAATTTTTTGAGAACGAGGCAGACTCGTTCTTTTGTGGTGACATGTCTATCGACCTTCCAGTGTATGCAGAGTTGTGTCAGGAGATTAACATGGGACCATAGAATACTTCATTCTTAGAGAATTGTATTACTCAATTCATTGTTTAGATCTTCCATAAAGGTAAATAAGATATGCATTTTAAGAGGGATTTTTCAAAAATGATTTATATTAATGTGCTTTGTATAGTTTAAATTGATTATTCTAACATCATTTTTTATCTGTGCAGGTATCGACATTTTCAGGATGAGTCGAGGGATGAGCAATGAGGAGTTTCAGGACATGATGGCACGCATGTCTCCAGATCAGCTCGCGAGATTCAGAGAGATGGCAGACCGGGAGATGTCTCGTTCTTCGTCAGGGCACTCTGCTAGATCTGCTTCAGCGCGATCAGATGCTTCAGCTTCAAGTAGACGATCTTGACGCTCGTGACTTGGGCCAGAGGGAGGGACTGCGACTGCAAGAGGATCAGGGGGGTGCTGCTGTAGAGACACGAACGTGGTGTCTCCATCTCGTCGTTCAGCTGGAGCTGCGTCACCTCCAGGATTTGTCACACCTGTGGGGACGTCCACTCCAGTTACTCCGGCTTTTGCGCAGCCGTCGGCAGATGACACGCCTTTTGGTGGCACTCCTTTTGGTGGCACCCCCTTTGGTGGCACCCCTTTGAGTGGCACTCTGGGAGAGGGTACCCCCGTCGGTACACCGGATGTACAGGGGTCTCTTGGATATGCCCAGGAGCGTGGACGGAGATGGGAGAGGGCCCATCTTAGGCAGACTCCTAGGGGTTATGGATACCTAGTGGATAGTAGGTCAGGAGCCATCATCATGAATGATGAGGGGAGGAGGGTGATGGCTCGCATGAGGGAGTTGTGCCAACAAGTTTTTCGGCACAACGTCCTGGATCATTGGAGGAACATACCGGAGGGGAGCAAGGACTACATAGTAGCATCCTTGCACGAGGAGTTCCCGGTGCCAGCCGCAGTAGATAGATTCTCTACGTGCTGGATGATGGATTGCATGCGTGCATACATGTCACATAGACGATCCGACGCACGCAAGGCAATCAAGAGTGGGGCTCCAAAGCCCGAGTGGTTAGATGTAGACGACTGGCACCGACTGAGGGAGGAGGCTATAGATTTGCCAGGACGTTGGAGTAAGCAGCGGGAGGCGGCGAGGGCACGAATCAAGGCCGGATCGGTGCATCATCTTGGGAGTGGTGGCCACATGACATATTTGGAGGACTTTGTAAGTTTCTCTTTTGTTTTGCTTATTTGTTTTTTTGAGATATTCTTTGTACTGACAATCATGTTTCTAACAGTTAGTATTTTGTTTTCTTTGCAGCACTCCATTACAAATCGTGATCCGCAAGGCCTTGAGACTCGATATGCAGAGAGGCCACGGTCTCAGGGCATTGATCGACCGATTGTATAGACGCGGCGGCCCTGTAAGTCACTCATCTTTCTTGTCCGTAGTTACCATGAGATATTTGAATGCATTATTGTATGGTGGATTGATATGTTGTTTCTTTTTCTACAGAATCCGTTTGATGCTCCTTTGCGGCGGGACGAGCTTTCGAGGGACGAGGATTTGTAGCTCGCCCTTGGATCCTTAGAGCTCACACACCTTTAGTTTTTAGTCGCCTGATCTATGTAGACATTTTCTATGTATTAGTGATATCGTTTCATGATTGTACCAATCGTATTTAATGCGATCATGTATTTATTTCATGTATCAGTTTTATGATTTCAGTATACATTCTTTTTGTTTGCAAGTGCTTTGTATGCAGCAGTTCAGAAACTATTTTGTATGGCTCTCATACAGCACACAGTGCTATATGTGGCAAGGCAGCTTCCTGCCCTGCCACAAAATTTGTTTTTCTCTGTTAGCGTCGCTATTTGCGTCGCAAATTTACTGCTCGCGTCGCTATTGGCGTCGCTATGAGCGTCGCAAATTCTCTGTAACCGTCGCTATATGCGTCGCAAATGCGACGCAAATAGCGATGCAAATAGCGACGCATATAGCGACGATTCTATGGCATCGTCAATAACGACGATTTTTGCGACGACGGGGGCAAATTTTGTTGTTTGTATTTTCGTCGCTTTAAACGTCGCTATAAGGTCTATATCTTGTAGTGTAAGGAATATAGATATATGTATACTTTGCCTTGAATCTAATATAAAGTTCAACATGCAATATGCAAGTATAATGTTGTTAGGAATAAAATTAGCAATAGTCAATTTTACATCAACAAATAAAACAAGTCACTATATTCAATAAAAAAGTTTTACTTATAAACTAATAAAACATAAAAATTTAGGAGAAACCAATAAAAAGTATTGCAGTACCGTTGCCAAGTGGTTTGGCACGCTAAAAAGGAGTGATGTCACAACACTTAAAAGCATCATCACAATACTTAAAAGTTATATTAGCAACATAAAGAGGTATACAACACTTCCCAAAGGTGGGAAATGATGTTTAAAAATAGTGGTGTATGAGAATGTGAGAGGGATGGGGCACTTAAGAGTCAACACAATTCAGTGTTATACCACTTTTTATTGTTTATGAACTAGTTAAACTACTTAAAGACCGCCTAACAATATTGTGAAACACTTGATAGTGACTCAATGATAAGAATATTTTGTGATACCACTATTCAATGGTGTTCAAATAATTCAAAGTGTTAATAAAGAGAGTAGACTCTTTGTTTTGAAGTGGTGATTTAGCCATGTGAAAATGCTCATCACTAATTGCTAGGAAGAGGTGATCGATCAATAGAAAATATTACTGACCAATTGCAAATAGTGGAAAATCACTCAATGAAAAACAATAACTTTCAAATTTTTGCTACCACTGGGAAGTGGTGAGCAACCAATTGCTATGAAGAGGTGAACAATCACTAGAATAATATGACTTACCACTTACAATTGGTAGCAAACCACTTATAAGCAAAAAATAACCACTTATAAGTGATTTTCCATCACTTGGATGAGGTGATCATCACTTGAAAGTATTAATTCACCACATTTAACTTGTAATTATCCATAGTTTGTCATTCCTTGTTGGTGGTAGTACAAAAAGAAAAAGTGATAGCCATAAATAAGTGATCCACCTCCACAAATAAGTAGTGAGCATAAATAGGTGATTTACAAAACCGCATGATGTTAGTTAGAAAATCTTTACAAGTGGTTTACTATTGGTTAGTAAGTGATGGAACTTTTTCTTAGAAGTGGTATGGACCACTTTGAAGTGGTAGAGGACTACTTGAAAGCAGGAAAACCACATGGTAATTGTATGTACTACTTTCAACTGGTACGACTCTAGTTGTAAGTAGTAGAGGACCACTTTCAAATGGTGGTGTACCATGTGTAAGTGGTAAAGACACTTGTATGGTGGCATAAAGTCTATGTAAGTGGTAGTATATGTAGAAATTACACAGCACAACAAACAAAATCTGAACAAGGAGTAGAGAACACACAGAAAATATGAGAAGAATAGAGACTTCTTTAATTTCAAGTGATTTGATACAAAAATGGCTTTGTCCACCGGTGCACTTCCAATATGAAGCTTAGATAGTGATCTAGATAGATGATAGATGAAGAGCTCGGGTAGTTGGAAGAACTCTGACTAGGTGAAAGATAGATATTTTGATGGCTTTAGAGGGGTCTTCCTTTTATAGGCTAGGAAGGTAGTTTGGTCGACATGTCCAACCATATGATGAACCTTCTAGTCATCTAGGGAATTATGAGGCCAAGGGCGCTACCCCTAGATCCCCGTCAGGGGGGCCACTGGCCTCCCTGAGACCCCCCAGCCAAGGGCCAATTCTGTGGCCCCTAGACCCCACAATAGGGGTCTGTGATAACTCCCATAACTCACAAATCAATGCACTGTTCCTCAAAGTTGCTACCAACATAATTACTCTATCTAACCCAAAGGCTAGATCCATAAAGATCACCTTTTTACCATATGGCCACATTGATCTCATCTAACATATAAGTCAGCACCCACCCAATGTCCATGCTCACACATGGCTTCTCCTCATAATGGGGGTCTTAAAACTTTGAGCACTATGGAACATTGGTGGCACCTTATGAGGGCGGGGCATTGAGCATATCTAACACCCCCCTCAATGTCCACCCACCATAGGTGAACTACATTCTTAGTCCAATGCCAAGTCTTTGAAGATGAATTTGAAGGAGACCCTTTGTAAGAGCTTTGTTCTAGATATCTGCTCCATTCTTCTCCATTGGATAGTAGACCAGCTCTACAATCCCATCCTCAATCAAGTCATGCACATAGTGGTACTGGATGTCAATGTGTTTGGTATGTGTATGAAAAAAAGGATTTTGTCAATGGCTATGCAACTCTAATTGTCACATCTTAGCACTAATGGATCTTGATCATGTACTCCCATATGCCATTGAATCCTCCTTAATCATTCTACTTCACATGCAACAAAGCAAGTTGGCTTGTACTCTACCTCGATAGAAGACAATGCCACAATTGGTTGCTTCTTACTGATCCAAGAGAATATTCTTGAATCTAAAAAGAAACAATATCGAAAAACAAATTTCTTGGAATCAGTGTCACCTGCCTAATCTGAATCACAATGCCCATGAATATATATGATACAATACTCAAGAGTTCCCTTTAAGTATCTGACTATCCACATCCTAGCTTTCTAATTAATTTCTCATAGTTTGTTTGAGAATCTACTCAAAAAATCTATAACAAAATTGATATTAGGATTGATGTTACACAAGTAGATGAGGCTGCCAACCAACCCCATATACCTCCCAATGTCTTAGTGTTGATGTATCCTCAATGGAAAACTTCACATTGATCTCCATCGGTGTAGCTATCTCCTTACACTCGATCATGCCAAATGCTTTTAAGATCTCCCATGCATACTTCTTTTGAGAGATAAATATTTTGACAGACTTCAATCCCCAAACAATTGCGCAACAAGCCCAAGTCTATCATTTCAAACTCAGAGCTCAAAGCCTTTCAAGTTTGATGGACCATACCTTCATAGTCACCTGTAATAAGAAGGTTTTGCACATATAGGACAACCACTATAGATTTTTCACTATCCCTGTAAACATACAACTTAGTATCTGAGGCACATTTTTTGAAATTCAAACCTAGAAAGAATTTATCTATCTGTTTTGGTACCATACTCTAGAGGCTTGTTTTAACCCATAAAATGCAATCTTCAGCTTACAAACTTTGTTCTCAGAATGGGGGGTCTCAAATATTGGTGGCTAAGACATGTACACCTCCTCCTTGAGGTCACCATTCAGGAATGTTGATTTGATATCCATTTGGTAAATTGGCCACTTCTTATGAGAAACCACTACAAGTACTATGAGAATAGTGGTCATTCTAGTAGTTGGAACAAATGATTCTTGAAAATCAAATCCTTCAACCTGTGAAAATCCCTGTGCAACTAATTTGGCTTTGTACTTTTCCAAGTTTCCATCATCTTTGTACTTTACCTTCTAGACCCACTTGGTGCCAATAATCTTCATCCTTTCTTTGCTTGGAAGCCTTTCTTTGCTTCTTAGTGACCTCCTTGGTCCATCTACCTTTACCTCAACTATAGTAGGCATAAGATTACTATGATTATAGAGTTGCTTTACCCATCACGACAATGGCTTTGCTGGTGGTATGAATGCAAGTTGGTAAACTTTATCCACATCATCCAAAGATTATGATTCCTCCTCCTTGAGAGTAGGGGCATCGTTTAGGATAGATTCATAGTGGACTAATTCTTCTTTGGAGGACAATAAAGTGGAAGAACTTACATTCTCCTCCTCCATTGTATGTGGCTACTTCTTGAACATCACATCATGGCTCGCTATGATCTTCTTTTCCTTTTGGTCATACAATTTGTAAGCCTTTTATTCATCATTATAATGCAAGAAGATACATTTTGTGCTTTTTGGATTTAACTTGTTTCTCTTATCCTTTGATACATGTGCATAACATTCACATCCATGCGGGATCGGCAAAAGCCTTTCTTTGCTTCTCTATTCTTAGTGACCTCCTTGGTCCATCTACCTTTACCTCAACTATAGTAGGCATAAGATTACTACGATTATAGAGTTGCTTTACCCATCGCGACAATGGCTTTGCTGGTGGTATGATTGCAAGTTGGTAAACTTTATCTGCATCATCCAAAGATTATGCTTCCTCCTCCTTGAGAGTAGGGACATCGTTTAGGATAGATTCATAGTGGACTAATTCTTCATTGGAGGACCATAACGAACGTGTTTGCCAGCAGACACATTGTAAGTATTAAGTTTATAACATATGTGATATTTTTATCATTTAAGCAAGTGTTAATATTGAATTCTTGGTTGTAGATATATTTCCATCAACAAGTACTAAATGGCAACCTGTGGAGAGTTTAAGTAGAACTTTCAATGCAATTCATAAGGCATTTACAGACATTATATATGCTGATGAGATCGTCGGTTTTTTAGTGAGAGAAGCATTTTTATATATTATGCACAATATGTGGTTCCATCTAAAGAGGGTACATATTGACATATCAAGGATTTTCCATTGTCAAGTCTCTCATCTCTAATTTGGGAGGTTCCTATTGAGGCAATCATGCATAGTTTTAAATTCAAAATATGTCAAGATATTCAAAAGTCCATGATAGCTAGAAGGATCTCAAAAAGAATACGCATGTCATGGTTTATCCCCTTACATATCTTTGTGGGCTACTTCAAAATAGCAAACTTACAAAGAACAAAAGTACCTTGGCTAAGTAGAAATTTTGCAAAAGCAGAACTAGATAACATTATAAGAAAGCTTTGGAAATTTAGAGAGGTTGACCATAAGGGCGACACCATGAGGTGTATTGTATGCCCCCAATCTTTGTCTCTATGTTATAATATAACACGACAAACTCTTGCTTTGGGCTTTTATTATACGAGATACAAACTTAAACTAGGCATCTGGATTCCCTTGGATTCTAATACAAATTGCATGTCCTTCAAACTTAAGGTGCAAGTTATAGAAAAGGAGGTAAATATCACTTCCAATTGAAATCTTAAATATGTAAGTGATACCTTGGAGATGCTAGATTGTACATCCTCAGAATATAAGTTCAAAGTAAATGGTACAATAGTTGGGAAAAGAGTTGAACACTCTTTCTGTATGAGTTGCTTGCCTCCCACAATTGTAAGCTTCGAGCCATAAATATGAAAACATTGATGACATTTACATTTGACAAAAAGCTTTTCATTGAATGAAGAGTTGCAAAATTGAAGTGTAGATATACAAGGATCTTGCTTCATTTGCATCTATTTGTCTTCTTTCAGCTTTGTAACTTCTTCATCAGTTTCTGAAAAGATATCTAATCTCCTTACAATGGCTTTTTTCTTTGGTTGGTTGAAGAATTTGACTTGGCCACATGGGGCCTCTTCTCTTCAGGGAGCTGATGAGGAGATGGATGAGAAAGTGTTGGCATTTCTGTCTTTTTGGAGCTTACCTTGTCTTTCCAGATGACTTGCCTTTTGTCTTACTCTTATCTTAGTTAGGGATTTAAGTGGAGGAGAGTCAGGGTCGACTGGCGTGATTTCCCTGTCCAAAATTAACTCAATACATCTCTCTCTTATCCACCATGTGTATGAATTGGGGTAATCTTGGCAATGCAAGGAAAATTGTAATAAGTTGGAAATTGTATCCAACATGTATCTTAAAAAGTCAAAAGTTAGGGTAGTGATAGTTTATACTTGTAGGGAGTTAAAACAAAGAAATTGAATGATTATAAAATGTAATGATAATGCAGCAGTTGTTGTGAAAACTAAAAGACATGTTGCTCAAAAGAGAATGTGAAAGATACTTATATTAACTGCATCTATCTTGAGAATCTTTGAATCGATTATTCTAAAAACATTTGAAATCACTCTCCATCCACAAGAATGCGCATCATTTTGCAAGGGCACTTCTTGTAAGAGAAAGCTATATGGTTTTTGAAGATCAACAAGATCCTCATATGTGGTGTCCAAAAAGGTAACCACCAACATGCCAGCACTGTAAATGGAAACATGTTACTGAAAAAAGATAATCAAATAAACCAAAAAGTGAGGATTATTGTATTCAATGCACATTCTTTCTTGACCGTGGATACCACTGAGAGAGTTCATAAGGATAATTTCTCTGGTGAGAATATCAATATATATTAAGCTCCAATATCCTCTACAAATTAAAATGTTAGTAATAAATGCATACTATAAACAAGTATACATTAAGCCCATTGCAAAATTACATACCTTTTGATGTAAGGAAAAAAAATATGGTAGTTCACGATTGAATCGAATGTTTTGAAAAATAATTCTATGTTTGAACGAGATCTTGAAAACAATTCCACTGATAACAATGGATCAACGATAAATATAGTTTTAGATTTTTATTGGCTGAGAGAAGCAATCAACGTCCTAAAACCAATAGCAAAAACAAAAGGAATGTCAGTTGCAATGAACAATACTATCATTCCATTTATTAAAAAATGAGTCAAAAGCCTTACCTTATGCAACAAAAGACTACATAATCTGACAATTGAATACATTTCTTAACAAGCATGGATTTGTCCTCAGGGGAAATACTAAGATAGTCTTCTTGTGAGGAAGTGCAAGAGACATTCACAACCATTTGCCCATATACCTTCCCCATTCTTGACAGGACCAAAAATTTGAGTCAAAAAGCCTTACCTTATGCAACAAAAGACTACAGAATCTGACAATTGAATATCTTTCTTAACAAGCATGGATTTGTCCTTAGGGGAAATACTAAGATAGTCTTCTTCTGAATAAGAGCAAGAGACATTCACAACCATTTTCTTGTATACCTCCGCCGTTCTCTTCAGATTGACGGGACAAGGACATTGATTTTCCTCTTGCAAACTTCATCTTCTAACTCTATAATCTCTTGTGGTCATTCTTGTTGGGCAGACACTTGTTGAGGGGAAGTCTTTGTAGGGTATGAATGTGTCACCTCCTCAATCACTCGCCGTTTTTCTCTCCTAGATAATTTTGGAGGAATGTTAAGGATTTCAAATGCTTTTTTATTAGTAGTGGGCAAGGTCCTTAATACCTTGTCGAACCTATACATGATTGTACTTACCATACTAAAGTCTTTGTTCATCAAAGTCACTCTATGAGTGTGGACAACAACAATGTAAGCATCATTCATAAAATCAATAACGAAGCCTTTAGCAGCCTCCTGAAGGAAAAAAATAGTTGCAAGCTGCCATTTTCTTTGCATGCCAACTTTAGTGGACACCCTTGATAATATATAATAAATATCTTTGACAACTCTGATAAATGTTGTCTTTGGAATCACATGCTGTGTAGCTCTTTGTGCCTTCCTTATCTCACTAAAACATTTTTGAACATAATAAAATCTAGACTTTCTCTTTCTCTTGGACTTCGAAGGGTCTTTTTCTCCATGGGCATAAGAGGGTACAGGTTGCTTTGTTTGTTGAATAGGGACTCTAAGGGAGGTGGAACTTGGCAGTCTTAGGGGAAGACTGTACATAATGAAGCTTACTATGGGCAGGAAAAGACATTGTCTTTGCACTAGATCACTTAGATTCCATGTTAGGAGACTGAGGGCAACCAGGGGTAGGAGGGATCTCAGGAGGAAAAGATTGAGGAGCTGATAGCCTTGTCCCTTCCTCAATCTCTTTGCTATCTATGTATACCTTTCTTGTAGTCTATTTTGTCCTAGCCATGACCTACTAGAAAATGAGACAAATACGGCCTGAAAGAAGTGAAGTGTGGGTTCGAAATCAAGCTACTTGTGCCATATTTGCAGATGACCGATACGACACGAAAGGAGTGAAGTGCGAGTTCCAAATCAAGATACTCACGCCATATTTATAGATGATTGATACAGCACGATAGGAGTGAAGCACGGGTTCGAAATCAATCTACTCACGCCATACTTGCAGATAACCAATACGGCGTGATAGGAGTGAAGCACGGATTCAAAATCAATCTACTCGCGCCATATTTGCAGATGATCGATATGGCGTGATAGGAGTGAAGTGCGGATTTGAAATCAAGCTACTCGTGCCGTATTTGCGGATGATCGATATGGTGCGAAAGGAGTGAAGTGGATGTTCCAAATTAACCTACTCGCACCATATTTGCAAATGACTGATATGGCATGAAAGAAGTAAAATGCATATACAAAATTTACCTAATCATGTCGTATTTGCAGATGACTGATACGGTGCGAATGTAGTGAAGCGTAGGTTCAAAAATCACCTACTCGCGTCGTATTTGCGAATGACGGATACGTGATGTGGCAATCATTGAACTTGACTTTGCTGTGTATTTGTGCTTGTGGATTTGAAAAGTGAGCCATGTAAGATGGCATCGATATTTTATACCTATGGGATAGGCAACACGTGGCAGTGTTTTATTAGCTAGGGCTTGCGTGGGCCATCCACGTGGCTCTCTATGTGGATTTCCACGTGGCAAATAGTTGTCGGTCTATATAAACAAGCAATTAGATGTTTATGATTTTTTAGGCAAATTATCAAGCATAGCTAGAGTTGAGGTCCACTTTCAGTTTTTCATATGTCAATTTGTGCCATTTTGTGCACCCCTTGATACGAAGCGAGGAGGTATTGTTCTTGAGGTCACTTGCCCACTTTTGTGCCATATCATAGATCCACAAATACGAAGCAAGGAGGCATTGTTCGTGAGGTCGGGTGCACACTTTTGCGCCGTATCGTGCTTTCAATCATGTGTGAACCTAAGGATGTTGCAGACTCCCAAGAGCAAGTAACCCCTAATAAGAAAATAATAAGATTGCCATCAAGGTCAATAAGGGCTTCTGGTTGTGCTGCCTTCTCCCTTGAAATTCCCATAGCTTCCTCCCCTTGTTCAGCAGCAAGTGTGGGAATGCCTAGGAAGTCTCCAATCAAAGGCAAGTCACCATTGAGGGTTTCTGTATTATCTCAAATCACAGAGGTTTCTCCATCAAAAAGGCTCCTATACTTTTTTCTTCAAAATGGCATGGAGTTATTTATTACACATATGCAAAGGATATTTTCAACCCTAACTGGGATATTGACCATATATTGAACTCATGCAAGAAGTTTTTGGTGGAGCAGTTTGCTAAGTTTGAAAGTCTTGCATTTTCGGTAGTTGAAAAGGATGCAATGGAGTATATTCACATACCTATTGGGAGCTTACCTTCAGAGAAGGCTTTGTTTTCAAGAAAGTGTACATCTCATTCTCTTGACCGGTTTTGTACCTCAGATTTGTTTTGTTTTGCTCATTCTAGGAAATCAGGCTAATGTCAAAAATAGTTGCATTCATTGCATATACTCTTGTGACATATCAGGTTAAATTTGATGAGCAACAATTAGAGGATCCAAAATGTCCTAGCTTCTACCTTTTGGATGAGGTAGCAAATGACAAGGATGTAGAGGAATGTTTGCACCCTAGGCAAGAAGCATATATTGCTGGTGAACTAGATGTGGCCCAATTCAAAGCTGAGACCATTATTGAAGAAAACCATGGAAATGCAAATCTTGTATATGACTCTTCTTTTTATATTGTTGCTTCACTTCCAACTTTCCCTATCAAGGACTAGGAATACATACTGCTAGCAGACATCCAAAGGCTCTTCAATCTTAGGGAGGATTATTGTTTAGTGATCACTAAAGAGGCTTCTAATGCTGCTGTTAACCCCAAATCAAGATGGCCCAGGTCGAGATGGCGGAAAAAGGAAGAAAAAACAAAAAAAATAGATAAACACGGAAATTTCTGGATCACTATCCGAACTAATCTCCGATTCAGAGTCAAACCCTCCGACTTCGCTAGAAGAGGTGGTCTCCCCTGGTGGGCGCAATTCAGATGGTGATTCAGTCCTAAGTACTGATGTCATTCCTGGATGGGCTAGGCTTACTTGCTCAAGGTCTATGGCTCCTATGTGTTCCAACCAGGCGCGATCACATTCCATGCCCATGACTCCTCACTCCATCCTGAAGATACTCTTTTTCTGCAGCTTGGAGTCTGCTTGTATTTGCTCTATTTCTTGTCCTTCAGTGTCGTATTCCACGGTATCTACCTCACCCTCACTTTCATCACTGAAGGATTGGAAATCTTCATATTCGTCCTTAGAATCCTCTTCATCAGACTGCTCATCATCTCCTAGGGCTTGGTATATCTCTTGTCGTTGGCCAAGAACTAGGGCCTAGTTATACATGAGGTTTAAGTCATGCACTCTCGTCCATTGCCACTTGGATTCATTTAAGAGATCTTGGAGTGGTTTGAAATTTGCAGCTGGATTGCCAGCTAGCTTGTCCGTTAGGTATTCCAGTATCTCCTGGAGTTCCCTTTTGTTGGTTGGGACTTGGAAGTTGACCGGCTTCGGTTTCCCACGAAGGCTTCCTGAAGTTGACGGGGGCTTCGGTTTCCCACAAAGGCTTCCTGCCATCATGCAGACTGGTACGGAGGGTGTGTCGTTAGCCTTGTTGATTGTTTTGATGGCTTGCTTATATGCCTCATGATCTGAGAACGGCAGGTCGATTGTAGCGAGAACGTGCATCCAATCCTGCTCATCCTCTGGGCATCGGATATACTTGGTCAAGGGCCCATATGACTTCTTGACCTGAGCATTACCCTTGAGCATAGTGGAAATGGCATCTAAGTCGACTAATGAGGTCTTCCAGGTGTCCATCTCTACTCTCACAGCGTCCGTCCTATTGCCAAGGAAGATCAAGCCGTTACTCCAATCTTCGATGACTCTAGCGTTGCGCATCCAGGGTCGGCCTAATAGGATGTCATAGTCCACTCCCTTCATGACTATAAAGTCAACGGAGAACTGGACACATGCGATCTTCACTAGCCAATTCTTAAGCACCCCGAATGGCTTGACTCTCATACCATTTGCTAATGTGAGGTTAAACCTACCCGTTTCGATAGGCGGGTTTCCCCAAGTCTGAAGCACCGCGTGGCTAAGAACACTAACCCCAGCTCCCATGTCCATGATTCCCTTTCTCGTTGTGTTGCCTAGGGCTAGAATTGGTAAGACCGCATGCATCTCAGAACCTTCCCAAAAGGCATTGACATGTAGGGATTTAGGCATAGAGTGCAACGTCAAACTCGATATTTGCGTCTCTGCATCCTGGTCATGAGGGTCTGCCGTGACATGCTCTCTTGACCCTTCAACCCACTGCTTAAGATCTTGCCATAGGGTGGGATGCTGCCTAAGCAGATCTCCCAGGCTAAGTGTTACAGGGGTAGTCACCAACATGGTCAGGAGATCGTTGGGTGCTCATCTCTCTCCTAACCTGGATTGTCCTGGCTAATGGCCGTGGCTGATCTGCGGCCCTATAGCATCAAGGCTTGGCCTTAGCAGCACTGCTTGTTGTGCAGTTGCTTCTCCCGACTTTGGTTGAGTAGGTGAGACCGGCGTGCTTATGCTGGAGAGATCATCGATCTCGTCCTCTATGATAGGATCCGTGTCTTTTAGATGCTCTTGAGCTTCCTTCACCCATTCCTTCACCTTTTCTATGGCCTCTAACTATCGTTTCAGATGCGGGTATTCCCCTACCTTAGCACTTCCCTTTGCGGCCGTCTTAGGGGCTGACGTCTCTACCTCTGTGTCAGAGACCTTCTTTCCAGCAGGCAGAGTTGTAGCACTCTCCATTTTTAATGTGATTTTAGCTTCCGACATCTTCCTCCTCCGTCTACAGCTCTTCTTTCATATCGAGGCTGCATCGAGATTGCTAGGTCCTGGCAGAGGAATGCGGCTTGCTTCATTTGGGCACGAGTCATGACCCCCAATGGGATAAGCATGGCCTCCCCATCGAGGCTCTCGACACCAAACAGCCCCAATGGGACACATGGCATGTTGGCTGAACTAGAAGATGGCTTCCGCTTTGGGCAATCAACGAAGAGATGAGTCATTCCGCACTCTACACATGTTTGGTCACCCTTGTCTCTGTTTTGCTGTTCCCTTTCAGGATCTCGTGACGAGATGTGTCCTGGGTGACCACAGGTCCAACAATTGATTGGATCTTGTGTCTGCCCTCCTAGGCATCTACCTCACCCTCTTCCCAACACCATTACTGGCACTAGTCAATAATCCATAAGGACTGCATTGCCCTCGTCGTCATGCGAGATGTAAGGATATACGTTGGCAATCTACAATGCGCGACGTCATGACCGATCCTACCGCAGTTAGTGCAAGGTCTTGACCTAGGGTCTTGACACTCGGCTGGCAAGTGGTTTTCGCCACAGTACACGCATTGGACGTGTGGGTGCATTGGTTGTATCAACATGACTTGCAACTTGGTTAACTCCATCTTAACGTCAGCCAAGTCTTGGTTCATCTCGGTGGTTTTCCCCTTATCCTGGGATGATGGGACTGATCGCTCACTTGAGGCTGACGCTCTCTCTGAATTTCGCGAGTTGGTTTGCTCAGAGTTCGAGCTCCTAGAGCTTCCTTCCTTCAGTTGATCATCAACTCGGATGGCTTCTTCAAAGACCCTAGCTAGCGCGTCTCGCTGCAAGCTCGAGTTGCCTATCAAAGCCTTATATAGTTCCTCATTCTGAATCCCGCTCATGAATACAATTGATACTGCTCTTTCAGTCTGTCGCTCTCCAGTAGGAATTCTCTTGAAGAGACTCCTCACGTGGGTCACGTAATTGCGAATGTCCTCCTTCTCTTTCTGCTTGGCGTTCATCAAACGTACTAGTAGATTATCGGAGTATCTGGGCTCGGCAAATCTCTTAATGAAGAGATCCTTGAGGCCATCAAAGTTGGCTCGCTCTGCGGTATCTAAGCTTGTATACCACATCCTACCCTTGTTGCCCAAGCAAAGCTCGAACGCTTGAGAGCATTGAGTTAGGTCGTTGAGGCCATTGGCTTCGCAAATTTGCTCAAATTGCTTAACAAAGCTGTATGGATCGTCATGGGGTTGGTACTTATCGAGTTTCTTGGCAGCAATAGGGATTTTAGACTGGCTCTTTGAGCCCTGGTTTGCTCCTAATCCTACGAGCAGCGATGTTGCTAGCGCCGTGGCACTTTGCTCTACAGCCATGTTATCGAGCAGTCGCTTCATGAGAAGCTCACTCAGTGTTAAGTCTCCTTCTAGTGCTCTCTCATGGTCCATTCGATTTCTGCCAGCCAGGTTCAGCACCCGCTGCACCTCTCGCAACTCCATGCTTTGCCTTTGGCTCCTAGCCCTGTTGATCCCTATTGTATTCAGCTATGCTTTGTAATGCTTTGCGGGCTAGCTCTCTCTCCTCTTCTAGATCTACAATGATAGTGTCTGTTGTCCTGCCGTGGTGCTCATACCGGGCATGAGCGTCGTAATTACTGACCAACTCTGCTGAATACCATCTGGAAGGACTCCTAAGTCGAATTCCTTGTTAGATCTACGGTCTGAACTTTCTTCTGCCATTGTTGAGTTCTCGTGCTCCACCAAGCTATCGATCAGGTTCAGTAGACTTGTCAAATCCTCTTCGTCGGCGCCCCTTGCTTGGTCCTACTTTGCGCGTTGATGGTTTGTCTATGTCTTGGGTCCTCTCCTACTGGTGGGTTTCTTGAGTGGTTTATCTGGGTGAGTTCCTTCAGTTATTGAATACAATCCTCAATTTATGGCCACTCAATGTGTGTGTCTTTTCCTGTGTACTTGTGCTCAATCAGGCTTTCAGTTTCCTTAAGTGTACTTCAAGTGCGGAAATTCAGGGTGAGTGCAGCAACCAATTTCTAGGCATCTTACACACTCTCGCATTGTTTCGAGCTTGATAGGCTTGTTGGTCAAATTTTTTGCCGTCTTAGTAGGGTTTAGGGTTTCTCTAATATGTTGCCTCGTTCGTTTTTGGTCCAATCAGGCTTTACAACTCAACGGTTTGCGTCTAAGTCTCTGGGTCTCGCAACTGCCTACTTCTAGCTGCTAAGCGGCTGCGCCCTAGGATTTTGCCTATTTCGTGTACCAAAATCAAGTTCTGAGCATCCTAAGGGCTTTCGACAGTTTGCGCTGCTGAGTTCTAGCCGGGTCAGGTCAAATTTCTAAAAATTTGATAAAAATCTACACTCGGCCCAACTGGTCGGAATTGCAGAGTCCGAGTGGGTTACTCGGAGGGGCTGAGGCACAGGGCCGAGGGCCGAATTCCTGACTCGGACAGAGCAAACTCGGATGGGCCGAGTGGGTGGCTCGGACAGAGAGCAGACTCGGACGAGGTTACTCGGATAAGCCAAGGCACTTGGGCCGAGAGCCAAATGTGACACGTGGCCGAGGGCCGAATGTTGAACTCGGACGAGGGCCGAGGGCCAAATTATTGGCTCGGATAGGCCGAATCAATAGGCTCGGACGGTTTGACTCGAATGGGGCCGAGGGCCGATTAGGGTTTCGGGCCGAGTGGGCCGAATGGTAAGGGGCCGAGGGCTGATTCTGGGACTCGGCCCAGAAAAGGCCACTCGGACGGGCCGAGTGCAGCGGCGCGACGACAATGAAGTGATGATTTTAGTCGATTCATACGATTTAGGCAATCATAGTAAGCAATAACCTCTAGATCCTATCTAGGGGGATAGGGGAAGGGATTCATATACCTGAATAGAGCAGTGGGCTCGTCGATGGTGCGATCGAATTGAATCGAGCGGTAGCTTTCTCTCTCTCTCTCTCACTGAAATGGTCACAAATGAGCTCTACCTTGGCCTCTTGGCTCTTATGCCCCTTCTCGGGTATGGTGTTGATGCCCCCAATCACTCACTTGCCGATCTTAGGCATCACAAGCAAGCTTTTTGCCAAGTTTTGCACGATTTTTGTCCTGTTTTGCCTGCTTTGCAATAGTAAACCCTACCCTTCTCCGGTGCGATTTCCTAATCCTAGCCTACTCTAAATGCAATTAGAATCGAAAGCAAAGAACTGAACTCATTTCTCCATGTTTCCCAATCATCAAACAAACAAAATATACCAAAATACTTACTTGCTTTGAAGATCAAAAACACCCAAACTTCCTACCTATCTCAAGCTCCATTTCAGGGATGAATCCCTTACTTCGATGCTCGATATGAGGCACGCAAGTGCTCAAGCTTGAATCCGTTGGTCCCGGCAACGCAACCAAAATGTGGGAGCTTTCGCTCTACTGCCAAGACCTACGGACCGCTTATTGTTTCAAGCGTTCCAAGCGAGCTCTAATGGCTATCTCTCACCTAGCCAACACGCCATCGATCCTATGAGTGTAGTGAGCTTACCTTGATGCCGATACGAGTTTCCTCCTCTCTCACACAATCCAGTAGCTCCACGATCCTAGATGCGAGCTCAAGCATCCTCAAGCCTCCTCCACCTCCAAGCTCCATCCTCCATAGCCGTGCGCGCAAGAAAAGAGGAGAGAAGAGAAGAAGAAGAGGAGAAGAGATGGTGAAGAGCTTCACCCTCTTGATCCCTCACTCTCACACACTCACTCCCTCACACTCTCACACTCCCTCTCTCAAGAGCACACACAAGCAAGAAGGTGAGAAGGAGAGAAGAAGAAGAAGACTCTCGTTGCCACACACCAAAAGAATCAGCTCTCATTCACTTTTTGAACTTTATGTATACAAACCCTAAAATCCTATGGGCACCCATCCCTTTTTACATGACCGGCCCTTGTGGCAAGGTCTTTTTTTCCATCTCCCTCTTCTAGCCTTATGCCTCTAGCCTACGCCCGTCTAGTATTTTACAGTTGGCACAGGAGGGAGCCTGGCGTTCTTTTACAAGAGTTTTTCGAGTTTGTTGAGGCCCCTTTCATTTAAAATTGCGCTTTTTTGCCCTGGCTTGGTTTTGGAGGTCGCCTGCGTGTCTTCGCCCACAACCAGACGCACCAAGGGGGACCTACCCGTCCACCTTTAGGCGTAGATGATTAAGGAACGAAAAGGCAAAACAACCCAGGGATACATGAACGGAAGAATAGTGAAAACCGCAGGACCTTTCTAAACGATTTACAAAATTCAAAAAAGGGGATAGGGTAGTAGTTTTATTAGGTGCCAAACGTCAAGCGCAGACGAGCGAACCAATCGAGGGACCAGCCAAGGTCAAGGAGGTGGACCTAGCCCAGGAAGGGAAAACACCCCGACCAGTCTTCATTGCCGATGACTTGATTGATGAAGAAGAAATGAGTCTTGTCGCTCTCTTGCGAGAGTACATAGACGTGTTCATCTGGTCCTTAGAAGAGCTTAAGGGGGTAGATCCGAGTGTCATGACTCACAACATACCCATGATGCTAGACGCAACGCTGGTCAAGCAGTGACCATACCCTATGAATCCAAAACACACTCATGCTGTCAAAGAAGAGATTGATAAGATGATGAGAGCGGGATTCATTTACGAAATTGAGCACATAGACTGGGTATCGCCCATAGTTATCATGATGAAGAAGAATGGAAAAATCCGAGTGTGCGTCAATTACAAGAAGGTGAACGTTGCTACCAAGAGGGACAACTATCTGTTGCCGTACACCAAGCACATGCTTGAGAGAGTGGCAAGCAAAGAAGCCTACAGTTTTCTAGACGGCTTCTCAGGATACAACTAGGTGCAAGTGCATCCTACGGACAGCCTTTGCCACTGAGTGGGGTGTCTTTGCTTACAGAGTCATGCCCTTTGGGTTGATGAATGCCCCTGCCACCTTCCAACACCTCATGTGCACCATCTTCAAAGACATGCTTTGCAAGGAGTTGGAAGTTTTGTTGACGACCTCTGTGTTCACTCAATCTGGATTGAACACTTGGACAAACTCCACGCACTCTTTGAGCAGGGCCGCTTATATCGTCTCTCCTTGAACTCCTTAAAGTGCCAATTTTGGGTAAGGCATGGATGTATCTTAGGGCACATGCTGTTAAAGAATGGCATTGCCACTGACTTTTTGAAAGTCAAGGTTATTGTCGACCTTCCACCCCCAATCAACTATAAGGGAGTTCAATGCTTCCTAGACAATACTAGATACTATCGGCGGTTTGTACTGAATTATGCGTTGATCGTCAAACCCTTGTACAAGCTGCTTATTGTCTTCGAATGGACTGAAGCATGCCAACAGGCATACGAAGAGTTGAAGAAGGGTCTAACCATAGCACCAATCCTACGAGCCCCAGATTGGACCATTACTTTCCACATGCATATCGATGCTTCTAAGTTTGCCATGGGGGTAGTGTTATGCCAACTTGGCGAACACAATTTAGACTATCCAGTGAGCTTTTCTAGCAAACAACTCACTGAGACAGAAATGAACTACTCGACGATAGAAAGAGAGGGATTAGCCATGATATTCGCTGTGAAGAAATTCCGGCATTATCTTTTGGCCACCCCCTTTACCTTCTTCGTGGACCAACAAGCCTTGCTCTATCTAGTAAACAAACCTTGTGCTACAGGGCGCATAGCTCGATGGCTCCTTCTGCTTTTAGAGTTCGACTTCTCGGTGCTGGTACGGAAGGGAAAATAGCATTACATGGCTGATCACATGTCACGCATTCCCACCAGAGAAGCCGTTGGACAAGGTATTGTTGATGAATTACCCGATACCCATCTATTTAACCTTTCCAGTGAGAGAGATCTATTTAAGGCTGATCTAACGCCATATTGGGCAGATGACATAGTCCAAGTGCTTGAGCACGGACTGCCTGACCGACCGATAGAAAAAGCCTGACTTAGGCAATTAATCCTTAAGATCCAGCCCTATTAGCTAATTGCAGGCCAACTCTATAGACTAGGGCATAATGAATTGCTGCGTAGATGTGTTTGTGAGCATGAGATGCATGATGTGCTCTCAGAGGCACACAACGACATTGCTGGAGGGCACTTTAGCGGGGATACGATAGCACGAAAGGTGCTACAGTCTCAATTGTGGTGGCTCACGCTTTTCCGCGATGACGCAACACGATTTGTCAAGCATTGTGACGAGTGCCATCGGATGAAGGTTCCGATTTGCAAGGATCAAATGGAATTAACCCTAGTTATTGCTCGACAACCCTTCGAAAAATGGAAAATTGACTTCATTGGACCCATCAGTCCTACGACACAGTATTCGCAGGCCAAGTACATCATTGTGGCCACGGACTACCTTACGAAATGGGCAGAAGCGAGAGCAACACGAAAAAATGACGCTAGAATGACTGCAAAGTTCTTATGGAAGCAAGTGATGTCACGATTCGACTGCCCCATCGAACTGATCAGTGACCAAGACACGCACTTCATCAATGAAGTGATCACGCATCTCTTGTCCACCTTTCTCATCATCCATCGCAAATCCTCACCATACTACCCCCAGGAAAACAGCCAAGCCAAATCAACGAATAAGATTCTTGTCAATGTCCTAACCAAGGTTGTCTCTGCTTCACGCAGCGACTGGGACAACAAGCTGATGGCAGCTTTGTGGGCTTACCACACAGCTTATAAAATAGCTGTCGGTCAAACCCCCTTCAGGCTGACATATGGAACAGAAGCGATTCTACCATTAGAATTCTTCATTCCTAGCCTGAGAATAGTGCTTCAAGAATGATGGGAAGGGAAGGAGGCATGGACACAACGCCTAGTTAAACTCGAACGCCTCTCAAAGACTCGGTCTTCTAGCCACCCATGCATTGATCTGTGAGAAAGCCCGATGCAAGAGCTGGTTTGACCAGCAAATCAAGCAGTGCGAGCTCGAACAGGGTGACTTAAATCTCCTCTACTCAGTTAAGGGGCATAAGCAAAAAATGAAATTTAGAGGTCTTGGACCCTTCAAAGTTCGTGCGATCAATCGAGTAGGCAATGTCAAACTTGAGACCCTAGACGGTGAAGGAATAGGCTTCTTGAATGGTAGTCGTGTCAAGAAGTACTACCCTCCTATGCATCCTTTGCATGAGCCACCGATGTTAGAACTGCATGTCAAAGTACGAGCAGCCACAATCACTGAAATCGATGATGAGGATGAGAAAGTCGTAGAGCCCGCATATCTCCATATCACGGTCACTGCCAACCAAACATGCGCTTTCAATGCCCTAATCGATGAGGGAGCAGACTTCAATGTCTTAATTCACGATCATTGGACCCAACTTGGCAAACCATGACTTCAACCCACCACTACCAAATTAAGCCCATATGGGACCCACTCATATGCACTTCTGGGCAAGTGCAGAGCCGCCGTCTCTATCGAGTCTACAACTGTACCATTGATTTTTTATGTGTTGCCAGACACTAAAGACATGGGCACGGAGTTGCTGGTGGGGCGAACTTTCAAAAAGCAGGCTCACTACAATGTTGATTACGAGTCACAATGCATCCACCTCGCAATAGGCAACGTTCTCATTGCTACATCTTTCAGTAAGGGCTACGCGACCTCATCCCGGGCCACAAAGCCACCGATAGAAACATATGTAGTCAAGTCTAAGGAGGGGAGTAGTGCATGGCCGCCACTCCCCGAATTTCATAAACCGCAACCCATAGCAGCCAAAGCTAAGGCCCAACAGCCTCGCCTTCAATGGATGCCTAAACAGCCGCAAAACAGCCGCCTAGGAGTCGATGCTCCTACCCTTATAAGACCAGAAACTCTAAACCTAGGAGGCCTAGACGCAATTACAGAAATAGACGTGTAATCAGTCAAAGATGGGTCCCCCAAAGCCCTCTTGCACACACAAGGCTACTATGAGGGCAATGCTTGGATATGGATACCTAAGGCCGACACGACCAAAGGCACCACTCGTACACCAGCCTCAAGCTTGATCATCCCAAAAATCGTAAAACCTCAAAACCACAAGCCATAGAGCTTCCCTAACCCACAACCTGTCAAGATTGTGGGAGAGAAGGAAGGAGTCTCACTTGTAGCTTTCTTGCTTGCACAATGGGGGAATACACACAAGGGTGGAGGCTGCAAACAGTTTTCCTCTTCTTAGTTGTGTAAGCCAAAATAACTCTCTTACAAAGAAATAGAAGAACCCTATATATGGGTCTCAAAGCAAACTCAACTAACTAAGGTGGCATACTAACTGAGCCACGAACTAGAGTAGATAAGGATAGCTATCATATAGCTATTATTGATGGGCGGTGTACCAACCGCATCTGCAACTGACAAATCGGTGACATAAATACACAACGGTCACCCTGGCGTATCACGAGTGGAGCTCGATATCTCAACACTCCCCCTCGAGCTCAATCCCAATTCCTGCACACCAAGCAGGTCTCTGAACTTGCGCAGCTTCTCTGTGCCCAATGCCTTCGTAAATATGTCAGCTACCTGATCCTCTGTGCTGACATAAACTAGATCAATAAGACCTAGTAAAACCCTCTCTCGCACATAGTGATAATGCACCTCAATGTGCTTTGTTCTAGCATGATAGACTGGGTTATTTGCCAAGTGTATACTACTCATGTTGTCACAATAAATGACAACTGGCCCATCTGTAGACTGATGCATATCATAAAGTAGCTTATGCAACCAAGCTACCTCACATGCAGCCATTGCTGCACCCCTGTACTCAGCCTCTGTGCTCGACAAGGCAACTGTAGGCTGTTTCTTACTGCTCCAAGTGACTGCAGCACTCCCAAAAGAGAACACATATCCACTGGTAGATCGTCTATCAGAAATGCTACCAGCCCAATCAGCATCAGTGTATCCATGCAACTGTATCTGAACCCCAGTCTCATAAAATAGTCCATACTGCAATGTGGACTTCACATACCTGAGTATGCATCTAGCCGCATCCAAATGCGGTTTCCTTGGAGCCTGCATAAACTGACTTACCAATCCAACAGCATAGCTCAAATCTGGCCTGGTAATAGTCATATAAATCAAACTTCCTACTATGCGTCTGTACACAGTAGGGTCTTCCAGAAGCTCACCTGCATCTGTGCTCAGCTTCACATTCTGCTCCAAAGGAACTGAAATAGGCTTACAGCCTGTCATCCCATATTTGGACAGCATGTCCAATCCATACTGCCTCTGCAAGAGCTGTATCCCACTTGGTGATCTAATCACCTCAATGCCCAAGAAATAACGCAGCTCTCCCAAATCCTTCATCTCAAACTTCTGCTTCAATAGCATTTTCACATGAAGGATATCTTCATCACTGTCACCTGTCATAATCAAATCATCAACATAAATGACAAGTAGCATAATACCTTTCTCTGTTTTTCTCACATAAAGTGAGAAATCTGCCTTGGAAATCTGAAAGCCAATAGTGACAAGATACTGTCCTATCTTGTCAGACCATGCTCTAGGTGCTTGCTTCAAGCCATACAAGGCTTTCTTCAACCTGCAAACAAACTCAGGATGAACAGCATGCACATAACCTGGTGGCTGCTCCATATAGACCTCTTCTTGCAAATCACCATGCAAGAAGGCATTCTTTACATCCATCTGATGTAAAGACCATCCCTTTGATGCAGCCATAGCAATGACTGCTCTTACGGTTGCCATCCTTGCAACCGGACTGAATGTTTCTTCATAGTCAATGCCATATGTTTGTGCATACCCCTTGACTACTAATCTTGCCTTGTATCTGTTCACAGAACCATCTGCATTGTGCTTCACCTTATAAACCCACTTACAGCCAATTGCATTTTTACCTTTAGGCAAAGGTACCAATTCCCATGTAGCATTTGCTTCCAAGGCATCCATTTCTTCATCCATGGCTTTCTCCCATTTTTCTTTTCCCATGGCTTGCTCAAAAGAAGTGGGTTCTGGTTCTTGTATCACCTTGACCATATATGCATAGTGAATGGCTGTAAATCCATCATATTTCAGCCTATCCACAGGATACCTAACTCTGGTAGACCTGCGCAAAGTGGGTTCACTCCTAGGTGCTCTCAAAACATCCCTGGTCTTCCTTACTCCAGGTGTAACAATAGAAGGAATACCCAACTCATCATCAATGCTCTGTTCTGAGCCACTGGATTCACCATCCACATAAGAGTGACCTGCATTCACATCAAACATGGGCTGATCAACCTTCTCTTTTCCTTTTCATGATACCTGCATACCACTATCTGCATTACTTTGAGAAGATTCTCCTGATCTCAATCTGCCTGTCCATGGCGAAGAATGTGAACCACTGCTAGAGGACGCTCCAGGTCCACTAATATTTTGTGACTGCTACTGTGAATTCTGTGCAGCATTACCATTTTGTGCATCTACATCATCAATCACATTTACTGGTTTATACCAGCTACTCATCTCATCAAAAACAACATCTCTGCTCACTGTAAACTTACGAGTAGAAGGGTTATAGCATCTATACCCTTTTTGCTGCAGAGAGTAACCAATAAAGATGCACTTCTCAGCTTTTGGATCCAACTTGGATCTCAACTCATCTAGCACATGTACATAGGCAATGCAACAAAAAAATTTCAAATGAGAAATATCTGGTTTCCTACCAGTATACCTCTCCTCTGGAGTCATTCCATGTATTGCTGCAGTGGGAGTCCTGTTCATTATGTAGACTGCTGTAGCAACTGCTTCAGCCCAATAAAAATCTGGCAGGTCTTTTTCATTAAGCATGGCACGAGATACCTCTCCAATATGCCTGTTTTTTCTTTCTGCAATTCCATTTTGCTGTGGGGTATGATTGCATGAATATTGCTGCTTTATGCCATGCTCCTGCAGGAACCTTACAAACTCATTTGAGAGGTACTCTCCCCCTCCATCTGACCTTAGGCATTTTACTTGCAGGCCTGTTTCTTTTTCAACCATAGCTTTAAGAGTTTTGAAATGCCCAAAAACTTCACTTTTCTTTTTCATAAAATACACCCAAAGTTTTCTACTATAGTCATCAATAAAAGTGACAAAATAATGACAGCCTCCAAGAGATGCAGCTTTAGTAGTCCACACATCAGAGTGGATTAATTCCAATGGCTTCTCACTCTCTTGAACATGTCTAGGAAATGGTTTCCTTGCCTGTTTTCCAAACTGACAAGCTTCACATACCTTATGCATTTTTGCAACCTTGAATCTAGGCAATCCTGCAACAATATTTTGGGCCTGCATTGATTTAAGTCGTTGTACATTAACATGACCAATGCGTTTATGCCAGATATCAATATCTGCAACTACACCGGTCCCATGTGCAAACATTGCTGCACTCAATTCAGACATGTCTGCATCCAATGTAAACATTCTGCCCTTCTTCTTTCCTTTTGCTATCAAGTGACCTTTATTTTTTATATCCTCAACAAAGCATCCATGAGGATTAAATCTGACCTGCAAGCCCTGCTCAACCATTTGACCAACAGAAACCAGATTCTTGGTGATATTCGGGACATGAAATACATCGGACAGGTATTTCTTTTTCCTATCCTGCATAGACAAATGAATTTTTCCAATCTGCACAATCGGATGTGCAGTATCATCACCAGTCTCCACAAATCCTGGTTTTTCCATTTTCCTTGCATCCTCCATCCATTCTGCATGACCTGTCATGTGGTTTGATGCACCTGAGTCAACATACCATACATCATTGCTTTCTTCTGCACTTGTAACAGAATTGTTCATGTGCTGCACCATAAACAAATGCTCATTTCTGTCATCACCCTGTCTATTAGAAGATGCATAATTCCCTTGTTGCAGTTTTCCATTCATGATGTCATTCTGCTTTTTATAGCAGTCTTTAGCCATATGACCCATTTTACCACAATAGTAGCATTCAACGTTACTGTTTGCATTTTGGCCTCTTTGCCATCCACCACGACCTCTTTGGCTCCCCCTGCCTCTAGAGTTACCACGTCCTCCTCCATAGGACTGGTTTTCTTGAGTTTACTGCATATTCTGATTTCTACCACGGTCTCCAAATCGGCCTCCTCTACCTCTGCCTCTACCTCTTCCAGCATTTGAGTAGAAGACAGTTTCTTTTGAAGTTCCTCCTGATGAAGATGCACCACCATTTCTCTGCTCCTCAGAAATTAGAAAAGCAATCAACTCCTCAAAATCAGGAAATCTTTCACGAACTGAAATGGATGTCCGAAACTGTGCATAATCCTTTCCTAGACCATTCAAGGTCACAGAAACTAAATCATCATCTTCCACTGGCGACCCAATGGAAGCAAGTGCATCTGCAATCTTCTTCACCTTCATGTGGTAGTCATTGATGCTCATATTTTCTCTTTGCACATTGTGCAACTCTTGCTTGAGCTGCATTTTCCTGGCTTGCGTATTTGTGCTATACATCTTTGACAGAGTATCCCATGCCTCCTTTGGCATACTTGCATCCTGAATATGCACAATCATAGAGTCTGAAATGCTGATAGACAGCCAGTACATAACTTTCCTGGCTCTCTCATGCCATGCTTTGAATGCCTGCATTTGCTGTTGATTGGGAACATCAGGAAGAACTGGTTCTTCTTCATTTCCTGCAACAAATTCCCAATATCCTTTTCCCATAAGGAAATTCGTCATTCTAAACTTCCATGCCTGGAAGTTGTTCTTGTCAAGCTTTTCAGTTACAATCTGTGAAAGAGAATCAGACGCCATTACAGAACACTGCAAAAAATTCTGTCACTGCAAAAACTCAGCTTCATCCTCACAAGGGCAAATCTGCAAAACTGGCGAAAGTGGTATTTGACCACACAGTCACTTCTTAGTGACGATTTTGCATAAACAGGAACCAAGGATGATTCTGAAACTCCCAATGTCTCTGCGCACAAGCATACGATGCAATTTCTACAATAACTTTTCACCGACCTGTAGAACAGTGGTCGCACAGCATAAAACTGGGCCTTTTTCTGAGTGCGTGCAGAAAACTTCCGCCTCCAAAACAGGCCCCGAAATGGCCTCAAATAAAAAAAACAAGGTCGCCAAGGGCTAAAGCCCTATCCCGCAGCATATTCTGCCCTCTTGCTTCACCGCGAAGGGCGTCTCAACCTGAGACAATGCACTCCTGCAATTTCCGGCTGTGCTACCTGCAGAGATCTGCTCCCAAAACAGAAAATGAAAGCAACACTGCTCCTCTTACCAGACCACCGCGAGCTTGGCTTGCTTTCTTGAGCTCCTTACCACGAACAAGGCTCTGATACCATGTCAAGATTGTGGGAGAGAAGGAAGGAGCCTCACTTGTAGCTTTCTTGCTTGCACAATGGGGGAATATATGCAAGGGTGGAGGCTGAAAACAGTTTTCCTCTTCTTAGTTGTGTAAGCCAAAAGAACTCTCTTACAAAGAAATAGAAGAACCCTATATATGGGTCTCAAAGCAAACTCAACTAACTAAGGTGGCATACTAACTGAGCCACGAACTAGAGTAGATAAGGATAGCTATCATGTAGCTATTATTCATGGGCGGTGTACCAACCGCATCTGCAACTGACAAGTTGGTGACATAAATACACAACGGTCACCCTGGCATATCACGAGTGGAGCTCGATATCTCAACACAACCATCAAGTTCATCCACGCGTGAACCCAAGAGAGTCGCCCAAGCCTATCGACCCAAGCGACAGCCACACCGTCACAAGAGTCATCACCTGCCAAAGTCGATCCAACTTTCCAATTCCATCCTAAAAGTAGCGGGCCATCACTCGAGGCTGCTGTTAACCCAACCATAGTCCCAGTGACCCAATCGCAAGCTCAAGAACACTCACAACCGCAACTTTTCGTTCCCAAAGGCTCAAGTCCTACCAAACCCCAACCACCCCAGGCCTTAGATCCTCTTACGAGAGGAAATCCTTTTTCACACTAGCAGTTGATTTAGCTGAAGAAACAAGGGGATGACGTGGTGGATTGCATTAAGCGACTGGACGTCACTTTTGTGTCACTAGGTCTGAGCTATGATCGACTAGACTTAGGCCTATTGGACGAATCCTTCGCAACCAAAGTTCAAAGGATGCCTTGTTCTTGGAAAATGTTTGAATTCGCGTTCGCAAAAGCTGCTACCTCCGCTGCTGAATTACTTAACAGTGAGATCTCCAAAGATCAAGCAATCAAGCAACGCCTCATCACATCATATGATCAGCGAACCACTTTTGCCATCACTGACCAAGAAGTTACAGAGCTGTCAAGACTTGCTGAGACGGAATCCCAATTCTTAAAGCATTGGTACACTCTTAGGTTGCAATGGGAAGTTGAAGGATGCCGAATAATGACCAATGCTGAGCAGCGCCGCACTATCAAAACAGCAGAGTACGACCCCACTTACGTTGTACCAACCTCGTATAGAGCGTTAACCACTCTTCGTGGTCCACCCATGGAAGAGCACATCAAAGGACACCCTTACCTCGATCGCTTGTTGACTGAGGAAGAGTTACACATTGCTAGCCGTGTCAACTCTGGTGACTTTCTAACATATGTTCTCACCTACATCACGTACGTGGGGATTCGGCCTTTTGATCTCGACCACGAAGCTCATTTGGAATAAAATCCTAATTTCTATACTTGGCTCCTTCACAAGTAACCCCTACACCTCCATGCCGAAAGCCCTTAACCTTCTGACCCAAATCCTAGGAAGGATTCTTCTCAAGCTGGAAGGGGAGGGGGTAAGGTGAATCAAATCAGAATCAGTAAATCAAATCAAAGTCAATGAAACACATAGACATATATTATAAAAAACGGATGGGGTAGGAAAAGGGCATGAAACTTTTGAAGTAAAGGGAAAAAAGTCAAAGTCTAAAAAGGAGAATCTACATTGGATCTTAATGAATTCATTCAAAAGCATAGATTTTTTCTTTCTCAGTAAATTATTATGTCGCAAGCACTAATGAAAATTATGATTTATGACAGGAACAAAAGATGTCGCAGCAAGACCGTGCCCACCGACTCCCGTTCACAAACGAGGAAAGAGAGCAATATCACATCTACCTAGAAAACCACTCCTTCAGCCAGCTTAAGTTTCGAACCGTCCACAACATAGAAGTTGTGGTGGCTAGGGAGGAAGCAGCTAAGAGGGTGGTCGAGCAATGTAACCTCACTAAGTACCTTGAAAAATTCTCACAGGAGCCAAACCACCTAAAGTGTATGGAGTTCCTCAGATCATACGACCCAGACCAAGAATGCGGCACAGTGACTGTGGGTAGAGGAGAAAGTGCCAAGCAGGTGCAGGTCCATCTAGATCCAGCCTTGGTAGAGAAGGTGTTGGGATTGGAGCCAAAGACGGAGAGAAAACAGAATAGGGATGTCTATGCTATGTTGAAAATGAAAAGGAAGGAGGTGCTCACCAATGACGGCATCAGCATCCAAGACATTCCCGACGTAGAAGCTAGGCTGCAAGCAAAGCTGGTACATGTGCTCTTCTCCAACCAGTGCTACAACTCCTTGATGCATCGAATCAGCATGCCTATGCTGGAGAACATAGCAGCCCACACTCTGGATGAAGTTGATTGGAATGGATATGTACGAAAAACTATCGACCAGGCAACTAAAGCATTGGCTTTAGGAAGTGTGCCAGCAGGTGGAGAGTCTCCAGCCTCCAAGGCTACAAAAATGAAGAAAGCTTGCAGAGGAGGGAGAAGGAGAAACGCCCGATAGGACGCCCCCTCACCAGGACAAAGAAGAATCTACCGATAGAACTGAAACAGATGAAGAAGGGGAAGAATAGGAAAGCAAGAAGGCGACCAAGAAACCCAAAAAGAAGACAACTCAAAGGAAGAAAAGGATGACGGGGGTCGCAGAAAAGAGAAAGAGGACTTAGAGAAGGCCAAGAGAGAGTCCCTTAGGGAGGCCAAGGAGAGGGAGAAGAAGAAAAAACAGGAAGAAGAAAAGGAAAAGGAGGAATTACAGAAGGCTAAGAAGGCATCAAAACACGAGGCAGAGGAGAGAAAAAGAAAGGAAAAGGAAGAAAAAGAAGGAAGAGCAGAGAAAAGCAGAAGAGGAAAGGCGAAGAAAGGCTGATGAAGAAGAGGAAGAACTAAGAAGGAAGGAGTAAGAGGACCTGGCTGAAGCTACACACCGGTCCATCGAACAACAAAGCAGAGCAGATGAATTAGGAAGTTTGAGCCCACATAGAGAAGAAGGGCCTGGGTCAAGCACACAGGTGCCAGATATTGTGCCACCTGTTGTCAGTGAGGGCAAGGGCAAAGCCCCAATTCACCCAATTCCTACTCTATTGGTGCCTCCCACCGAGCCAACCACCATCACCCCCAGCATCCCCATCAGTGCAGACGTATCAAATTTTGTGGCATGGATGTAATACTTCATTAACAAGGAGATAGCCCAAGGGAAGAGCACTGAAACTACGGCTACATGGCAAAAGCAGCCGGCCACAGATGCAGAGTCTAGGCAAGATCCTAAACGACAGAAGGTGGAGGCTTCAACAACACCCATCCAAACAACGATGACGCCGCCAGCTAATTACGACAAACACGTCGTCGAGCTACTCTCTCAGTTGGAGAAAGCTAAGGAGGAATGAAAGATAGATGTGGCTGAGTTGGCAGCTGAGAAGGAATCAATAGCCACCTTCCAGCTTGACAAAACAAGGATGATAGCCATGCAACAAAGGGAGATCGCGGATCTCAAGCAGGAAATAAAGGCTAAGGATGACACGGAAGAGCACTGGAGGCAGCAACTCAAGAATGAAACACAGGAGGTGGTGAAGATGCAAAGAGAATATAAGCTCCTGATAATGCAATATTAGGAGCTCATTGCAAAAACTGCTAAAGTTGAAGAGCTCATGGCTCAGCTCAACACCAGGGATGAGAAAAGAAAGCAGGACATGGAGGAGCAGCAAGAAGAGATTGAGCGCCTAATCGATCATTTGAACTCTGAAAAAGAAGAACAGGAGAGGCTGATCAGGGAATTGGAGGACCAAGAGCAAAGGCTCATGATACTGACCCTGAAGCAAGGGGAGAGCATGGAGGAAATGAACAAGAGAGCAGAGGAGTGGGCGGTGCATAATGAAAAGAGGGTGAAGACACTGGCACGGCGCCTTGCTGTGGTAGAAAAGGAAAAGATCATTGCAGAAAGCAAGGCAGAAGCTGCCCAAGTGGCCTTCGGTGCCCAACAAAAAGCCTTCCTCGACACCATCATGGACACTACCCGCCTAGAGGAGGGAGAGTCGTTGGAGGTGGCACAAAGGAAGCTCAGCATTGCACACAGAGCCCTACATGCAGGACTGCAAATGCCACCCCAACCTGCGGAGGTTAGACTGAGCCTAGAAGAGCAAAGGAAATACCTACTACTGGCTGGCCTAACCCCCCAGGAAGTGGATGCCCTAGGATTTGAAGAGAGAGCACCATAGGGAAACCGGCAGGGGGAGGAAGCCGAACTTGAATTCGACATGGGCAGATTCAAAGAAGATGTGATCCCTCAACCCCCCTCATCGCACAATCAGGAACATCAACCACTCGACCCGCCCCTGGAAAGACAAGACACGCTCAAGGAGCGACGAAAAAAATTGGTGGAAGAAGCCAGAAGGCAGTTGCAGGCCAAGCCAGTCGTGCAGCCATCCGCATCCCTCCCACCATGCCCCGATGACCTCCCAACGCAATTCCACGTGGAGCTGGTGATTTGGGAACGATAAGACATAAAAAAGGACCCTTTTTCTTTCAGCTTCCTTATGCCTAATAGCCTGAGAAGGCACTTGCCGATCAAAGTAATGGAGGAGGTGATCGCGGTTGGCAGCGGACTGGGCCAAAAATGGCTGGACGACAGGGCAAAGACCCCCACTCTGTGGGGCATAGAGGAAGCAGAGTTTTGGTAAGACAAAGTGTTCGAGGTGCCGCACACTATAAGGGGCTACAACTGCCAACCCCTCTAGAGGAGGCGAATATGTGATATCAACATGCTCGCCTGGATGGCATTTTGCAACACCCTACCCTATGAGAGGAACGACCCCACATTCATGGCGTATTCTCGTAGGGTAGGCATGGATTTTGTCGCCACCCTCCATGGGCGGCATGACTTCCCCATCGTCTACAATTCCAACTCCACCTCCTTTGAGAATGCCCTCCTTTTTTATTTAGGAAGCCTAACCGACTCCATGACTCGCTTTCTCGCAGAATTCTCCTCCTGTCCCGATCCCGCTTTTATAACTACGTGTAATTACCTTAGGCTTCTTAAGCTATTACTCAAACAAGATCCAGCACCGCAGGAGAATGGCTTGCCCCCCCTCTTTTTTGATCCCAATGCTATTGATAGCTGCTCAGGTCGAGATGGCGAAAAAAGGAAGAAAAAACAAAAAAAGCAGATAAACATGGAAAAAGAGCAAAGACACGCAGGCGACCTCCAAAACCAAGCCAGGGCAAAAAAGCGCAATTTTAAATGAAAGGCGCCTCAACAAACTCAGAAAACTCTTGTAAAAGAGCGCCAAGCTCCCTCCTGTGCTAATTGTAAAATACTAGACGGGCATAGGCTAGAGGCATAAGGCTAGAAGAGAGACATGGAAAAAAAGACCTTGCCACAAGGGCTGGTCATGTAAAAAAGGGATGGGTGCCCATGGGATTTTAGGGTTTGTATACATAAAGTTCAAAAAGTGAATGAGAGCTGATTCTTTTGGCATGTGGCAACAAGAGCCTTCTTCTTCTTCTCTCCTTCTCACCTTCTTGCTTGTGTGTGCTCTTGAGAGAGGGAGTGTGAGAGTGTGAGGGAGTGAGTGTGTGAGAGTGAGGGATCAAGAGGGTGAAGCTCTTCACCATCTCCTCTCCTCTTCTTCTTCTCTTCTCTCCTCTTTTCTTGCGTGCACGACTATGGAGGATGGAGCTTGGAGGTGGAGAAGGCTTGAGGATGCTTGAGCTCGCATCTAGGATCGTGGAGCTACCGGAGTGTGTGATAGAGGAGGCAACTCATATCGACATCAAGGTAAGCTCACTACACTCATAGGATCGACGGCGCGTCGGCTAGGTGAGAGATAGCCATTAGAGTTCGCTTGGAACGCTTGAAACAATAAGCAGTCCGTGGGTATTGGCGGTAGAGCGAAAGCTCCCACATCTGCAAATGGCATTGTTGACGTCAAAAATGAATCGAAAGAAGAGTTACTTAAACTTGACATCGAAATTACAGACGATAAATTTATTGAAGCAGGGGATGCCCTTTCTCTTTGTTTTCATAAGGCAAGAAATGCTGAGAAACAGTATGGGACTACTGAAGAGGAGTTCCATAGCCTTCAAGACTGACTTGGAATTTCCAATTTTGGAAGAGAAGAGTCGTAATATGTTAAGGATGGGAAGATACCAATGTGTCACAATCATCAATTAACATATGGAATCCCATTAAGCTAGAGAATGATGAAAATCAATTGGTAATATTAACTCAGATTATGTAAGATACACATTAATATGTTTGATTTCAATATTCATTTGACATTTATCTTGTTTTATAGTTGGAGATTGAAGATTTCAATAAATTCTTGGGACGGGGTAAAGGGACAAGAGTTGGTATTAGTTCACTAAAAGATGTTGCACTTGGCCATTACTTAGTAAGAATTGATCCACATGTTTTCTTGGTATTTCATAACATCTTCTTAGAGGAAGCAACATGGCCTATACTATGTATCAAGGCACTTACAAGGCTACTTGGTTTCTCTACCTTACAGTACAATGCACACAAGGTGATGTTTTTGGAGAAGATTGTGGCAATTAGGATTTTGGTTATGATCCTGGTTTCTCTGCTTCTAGAGCTTTACATGCTTGATAGTGAGATTTTTCCATGCCTTGGCCACTATAAGTTGCTAGGGGGCCTTGCTCCTCCACAAAGTAAAGCCCATGGATATGTTGCAAATTCATAAGAGTAATGATCATTTTATACCAATGGAAATTTTATCGAAGAAAGCTTGGATTAAATATTCTCTCTTACCAAATAAAATGTGATATCTTTTTCTCCCCATGCCTCCTTTATTGCTTGAATAAGATTTGTAATCGAACATTTGAACTCTTCTCGACACACGTAGGTTTTCGTTTGTTGCTTGAGGAGCTTTAGGAAGACATCGAGGTGTCTCCAAACCTCCATCCTTAGAAATGCAAGTCGTGGTGTGCTTGCAATGTTTGTCATTATCCCACACAGATCTCTCCAATGCTCCTAAGTAATGCTCGCCTATTTTCCTGTATGGTTTCCTAAAAAACATCTAACTTTTGAGAAAAGTGTTGGATCTTTTCTTAAGTGAACTTGACCTCCATGAAAATCTATTTTGGAGAGTAATGCCTCACATTTTCCAATACACTCATCCGATAAAGAAAAAGGCTTAATTGAGTATGCATAGTCGAGATGCAACTTGAGAAGTTTATCAATATTTCTAATCTCTACATGCAAAGTACATATATGAACATTTGTAAGAGGAATTGAAAGAATTGGATCCCATATATCTTCCTTGTTTTTTTCAAAACTTAGATCTATAGAGTCTCTAGTTGGGGCTCTTCTTTATAAGGCTCAAGTTGCTTCAATCTTTAGACCCAGCACTTTCCATGCAATAAATACAAGGATATTTTTCATTTGCCCCATTACATATTCCAAGCATACATTTGATAGTTTTCAAGTTAGCACTCATGTACCATTCCACATTAAAATTACCAACCCCATCAACAACCAACATTTCTCCTTCACTTTGAGGCTTAATAATGTTTGGAATACTTGTATGAGTAACAACCATTCCAGTGTTTGATGATTCTTCATTGGTACCTGAGCTACACGAACCCACCAAATCTCCATCTCAGACTAGAACTTATGCATTGGTGCTTGACCCCCACCATTGTCGCATTCCAATACCATGTTCATGATGCAAATGTTGACTCTTTCCATCTTTTTTCCTTTTTGAATATGTTCTTCATCTTACTTCAAGGCAAACTTGAAAACACCGTGACATTCCTCTAACCTAAGTCTATACATGTGAACCATTGCAATTTGCACTATTCTTAAATCAACCCATATATTGTTAAATACATTGTATTCAAAACTAGATTTTCTTTTTGTCTTTTCATATGGCATAGATGCTTCAATATGAATGTATTCCCCAAAAATTCGTGGAATCTTATGATTCATGGCAATCCTTGCAACTGATACTCTTACGGCTCGAGGTAACCCAAATGCGGTTATTCTATTATATTTTATATTTTTAAACCATAATCTTGAGATAGCCTGATAAATTCTTCGACTAATGCCCACAGTATCATATGTCTCTACAATTTCATTTGGTTTTAATGTGTCCTTTAGGTCCTTGACCAATTCTTTGAGAGTTGGGCCTCTCAAATCCATATTCTGAGGTGACCTAAGAATCCTCAAAATATCATTCTTAGTCATGGTCTCTTTTTAAAAACTGATTCTCTCCTCAATCTCTCAAATATTAATACTTGCCATGTTAGAGACATATTTCTTTGCAAGATTCAATCTTTTTTTCTTTACTCTCTCACACAAGCTAGTTATATTTTTTAATGGTCTCTTTCTCTCTCTAAATCTTATTGGAGTTTTCTTTAAGTGTGCTAGCTTGTCTTGTAATGACTTATTAGCATTTTTCAAAACGTCAATCTTATTTGTAAGCTGAAAAATGCTTGTCTATGCAATAAATAATACTTTTCTCATTTCATTCATTTGAGCCATGTATGTGTAAGATGTATAGTATAACCTTTTACAATAGCCAATCATCCCATTATAACCTTCCCTAATATATCTCATGTAGTCATGAATATTAAAAAATTTAGGAGGTTTACCTATTGAAGGATCCTTGGGATAAATATTTCCATCCACCCACAAATCTATTTGTTTCTTTCCTTGAGTTTGCAATCTGTTGGCCTCCATCTCATCTGTTAGTACTCGATGATGTATGCTTCTCCAAGATTAATAAATTGGATCTAGTTGGATGGTAAGTTTGTACTTGCATGTGCTCGCATCTATATTACTTGCAAAGGTATTGCTAAACATTTTAGCATATCAACGATCACAGTCATAAGAAAGTGAGGACAAAGAAGAGAATGGAGAAAGAGCATGTGAAAAGAAGATGTAGGGGTATAAAAACTACGAGATAGGTGGACATTTCTTGAAAATACAAATTCTCCCAAGTTCCAAGACAAAAAATGGCCGAAAATGTGACCCTGACATAAATTAAAGATGGGGGACAATTAATGGTTGAGCTCTTTAATGAATTCAATATTCTCTCATTAATCACATGAGCAACCATTGGCATTTTCATTCTTCCAAAGTCTCAACTAATTAGCAACTTAATCATTTTCTTACAAGTGCCTTTTTTGAAGCATTTTTGGCCACCCTAATGCATCATTCCCAACCATCATTGTGATAGATTCTTATAGAGGCTTCATAGAACTATATAGACCTTTCTTATTAATCATGTGATGGGAGACGCCAGTATCCAATACCCATGAGTCAATGTTAGATATTTCTTGCGCTGAGGAACACACCTCCTCAATGGTCACCATGAATAACTCTAACTTTGCTTCATCAACTAATTGGCTATCACCTTCCCTTTAGTCTTCATGATGCCATTCTTTTAATCTACCTTCTTGACACGACAATATGCAATTGCATGTCCTTTCTTCTTGTAGTAGAAGCAATATCCTTGAACCTTTTTCTTACCACCCTTCTTTTTTTTGTCACTATTGGTAGAGGAACCACCTTTGCCTTTCGCAGTGGCAAAGAATACAACATTGCCATTGCTACTACCATCTGGGGCTTTAAGCCTCAACTCCTCCTCCATTAGTAGTGTACAAAATTCCTCAAACATCTAAGCTTTCGGTCTCACTTGAGTGTTTAAGGAAGTTACCAATCCATCAAAATTTGGTGGAAAAATCTGAAGACACCTCCAAGCTAGCTCCTTACTAGTCTTTTATATCCCAATGCCAACCATCTGGTCGCAAAGATTCTTGATCCAAGTGATGAATGCTTCAGCTATCTCTCCTTCAATAAACTTCTATGTTGCTAGTTGATTCTCCAAGTTCTAAATCCTTGTTTGATTTCGCATTTCATAATGACTCCTCAGTACATTCCAAGCTAACGATTTCTGGTTCTGTGTTGAATCAAGGTCGAATAGCTTGTAACTGAGGCACATAGTGTATATGCATTCCTTCATTTCCAAGATCGTAGAAGATTTGCATTTGGAAGAATCATAACACTCAAATTTGATGTGTCAGGGGTGGATTCTGGTTCTGGGTTAGTCCCCAGCACCGTCTCCAAAAGCTCATAAGAATCAAGGATAGTTGTGATTTTAAAATTCCACAAAGTATAGTTTCTACCATCTAACTTGACTTCGTAGAAGGTTGGTGGACGAATCCTCATTGTTTGAATTACTAGTATACCAACAACACCACCTGATGCACTAGCATTGCTACTTGATGCAAAAACAACATTTCTCTTCTTCATTGTTGACGACCTTGCCTCTCACGTATCCTTCACTCCTCAAAGCCCCCCGGGCTTTGATACCATGTACAATTTATACAAAAGGGGTAGAATCTAAGCAAGGAGTAGAGAACACACAACAAATATGAGAAGAACAAAGATTGCTTTAATTTCAAATGAATTGATACAAAAATGGCTTTGTCCACCCATGCGCTTCCACTATGAAGCTTAGATGGTGATCGAGATAATAGATCATAGTAGACGAAGAGCTTAGGGTAGCTCTCGAAGAACTCTAACTGAGTAAAAGATAGATATTTTGATGGCTTTAGAGAGGGGTCTTCCTTTTATAGATCAGGAAGGTAGTCTAGTCAACATGTTTGATCATATTATGAACCCTTCCTAGTTAGCTAAGGAATATTTTAGGAAATTTTCCCTTTACCATCAAGCAGAGGGCACTACCCTCAGATCCTCATTAAGGGGGCCGCTGGTCCCCCTTGAGACCCCTAGTAGCTAGAGGCCACTTTTGTGGCACCCAGATCCCAAAATAGGGGTCCTTGATAACTTCCACACATTGCAACTTGATGCATTGTGCCTCAAAGTTGCTACCAGCATAACTACTCGATCTAATCCAAAGGCTAGATCTACAAAGGTCACGTTTAAATTGCCATTCAGTCACATAGACCTCATTTGACATACGAGTTAGGACCCACCCAATGTTTGTGCTCACACATGGCTTCTCCTCATAATGGAGGCCTTATAAATTTGAGCACCATGGATCATTGGTGGTACCTTACAAGAGTGGGGCATTGAGCATATCTAACAATATACCACTTGAAAGTGGTGATGGGCTTTTGTAAGTGGTACTAGTCTACTTGAAAGTGGTGATGGAATTCTTGTAAGTGGTAGTAGGCCACTTGAAAGTGATTTAAACCACTTTTAAGTGATAGGGAAGAGGCCTACTAGACCACTTTGGAATGGTAGCTTACCACCTCTAGAAGGGAGAATGCTCCAATTTCAAATTTGTAAGAGACCATTTGAAAAAAATAGTACACCACTTATAAGTGGTAGGGGACCACTTTCCAATGGCGGGTACCACTTATAAATGGTAGGGGAGAATTTATAAGCAATAAGCAACCACTTTCAAATGGTTCCCATGGAAATATTTACAAGTGATATATTGCATAGTAGTGATCTGGGACCTTTACTAAGGGGTAGTGGACCACTTGAAACATAAGTTGCAATAATATGAATTATGGGATTCATATAATATAAAAAATAAAAATATTATTATATGTTGGCCCTAAAAATATGGGATATAATGTTGGGACATGTAATTGAAAACATGGATTATTGTATTTATTAAATAAAAATATTAGTTTAAAAAATCTTTCTTACAAAAGAATCCTTTGCATGAAGGATTTTTTAATATGAAATTTTTCCTTAGTATAAAATATATAGCATCTTTAGATAAGCCCTTGTAAAAGAATAATATAGCTTGGCTCCTTGGCACAAGTTAACGTGGTTTGAGCTACTTCATAAAAAATATAATTAATAAGTAATAAGTAATAAGTAATAGAAATCAATAATTTTTTATGATAATTAAAATTTTATAATATAAAATGTATCCTTAAAGTAATTTATTTCAAATAATTATTTATAAGTAAAAATAAAAAAATAAATTATAAATAGATAGTAATAAGTAAATAATTAAAATATTAAAATATAAAAAGTTATCTACTTTTAATAATAATTAACTAATTAAAAATAGTAAAATATTTAAAACTATTAATTATGCATCATACACAATAATATTTTGTACAAAAGAATTTTTTCTATGAAATAATCTATAAAATATACATTTTAAATAATATGTTCATATAAATGTAATCTAGCTTGAAACTTTTATACAACACTTTTAAGTGGCACTATGCTGCTTGTGTTGGATGACACACCAGTTATGAATGGTAGCGCCCCACTTTAAGGAGTAGCGTTTTACTTACAAGTCATAGAGGGGACTATTTACAAATGGGCATGATCACATTTAAGTGATAATGACTAGTTGCACATGGCAGCACACCTTTTGTTTTAATGGAAAACACACAACTTGTAAGTGGTAGCACATTGTAGCGAAGTGCTTGTAAGTGATTACAAGAGAAGACAAAGTCAGTTATGTTGGTAATGCAACACTTGTAAGTTGGAGAGCATCACTTATAAATTGGTTGCACATCTCTTATTAGTGATAGCACATTAGTGTTAGTGGTAGCAACCACTTGTGAGTTGTACCACATCACTTGTACCTAGCTCCAATAAAGAGCAAATTATAGTATACAAAATAAAATACTAGATCATAGACAGAAAAGAGCTGTAGTCCACTAGTTGTAACTAGCTCTAATAAAATGGAAAACTGGTTCAAAGATTTAAAAAAGAGTGGTATAAGCACAAGGACAAAGTGATTTAGAAATATTTAGAGATACTAAAGTAAAACAACATTGTTAATTGTTATATATCAATATATTAAACTGTGAAGTGTAGGTAACAAACCATTAGCTTCACTTGTCATTGTTCCTAAGTAATGTTTGGTTTTATATAAGTTTCTTTCATCGATTCCCACAAGGTTGGCAACTTGCACTATGTCTTATGCTAAAGCTTCACCCCTATCTCACTATTCATCAACATCATTGATTTTAAAAAATAGAGAAATATTGAAGCACAAACACATTTGGAATTGTAAGAGTCTAGTATAATGAATTTTTCAAAGCCTGTTATCAGTACAGATGAGTAGCAAATTTGTGCAAAACACCAAAACAATTTGCAGTATTAATAAGCAATGATATGTAAAAAACAAATCAAATATCTAAGGCTCCTCCAAAAGGTATATTAGATATTTTATGTATGAACATCTAGTAAGAATTTAATTTCAAACATCCTTTTTGTTGGGGGACATCCTTGTCTCATCCATAAAAAATTGAAAGATCAAGTCTTTTTTTTGGGCTGTTTCCATCTTCTCTATGACATGTAGATATGAAAAACAAACCATTAGCTTTAATTGGTATTGCTAAATGATATTTAACCATATAGGAGCTTGATAGCGTGTGGTATGTTGATGTCAACACTTTGTACCCATTGTCACCATTCATCAACATCAACATTGTTGATTGCTTCACAAAAACGCATCTAAAGATTTTGGGATCTTCACATGATTCAAAGTGTTGTAGATTTTTCTCAATATAATTGCTTCCAACTCTTTGCTACATAGTATGGAAGCAAGGATGTTGAAGAACCTTGCCTTTTCCTTCTAGCACATGCTTCAATTCCAACGGTTATTCTTGAAGTATTCTACCATAGATTAACATATCCCACGTTTCTCTCATTCATCTAGCACCATCTTATTTCATTCATCCTAGAGTTGACCATTTCCACTCATTGCTTTTGCTTTTGAGAAATCCAATAATCCCTCTTTGTTTTTTTACATTGAACTTTAGCCTCTCTATTTAGTGAGACAAAGAGCTCATGGAGGCTTTCATTATTGCAGTGTATTTTCCTATAAGATAAACAAGATAGATCATTAGTAGATACTCTACTTTTCATTGAAATGCATCACTTCTTGCACTAATTTACAACAACATTGGTTATGCATATAGGCACTAGCTCATATACATTAAGGATGATGTAGAAGAGGAGCCAAGAGGTGAATTCCAAGACTCTGTGTGTGTGTGTGTGTGTGTGTGTGTGTGTGTGTGTGTGTGTGTGTGTGTGTGTGTGTGTGTGTGTGTGTGTGTGTGTGTGTGTGTGTGTGTGTGTGTGTGTTATGGTGCTTCCATAGGCTTATCTCACATGTTAATCTTCCATGAGAGAGAGAGAGAGAGAGAGAGAGAGGGAGGGAGGGAGGGAGAGGGAGAGGGAGAGGGAGAGGGAGAGGGAGAGGGAGAGGGAGAGGGAGAGGGAGAGGGAGAGGGAGAGGGAGGGAGAAGGGGGGAGGGGAGAGAGCTCAAATATATCTAAAATGTAATGCCATTTAGAGAGAAAGCTTAGAAGAGAAGGAGATCACTTCTACATTTATACAAGACTGCACACACACACACACACACACACACACAAAGGTTACAAGCTATCAACCCTTTGTGGATTCAAGGCTATGAGCTTGTAGCTACCAACTTCTTTTTCCATTTCATTAAATGGAGAAATAAATATTTTGGCAAGTCTAATTCACTAGATTTATTTTAAATTGGATTTAATTATCAAGATTATTTTTAGGATTTCAAGTGCTTTCAAACACCTATTTTTAAGTGCCAAAAATAAAAGTCCTAAATGTTACTTTTTGGGCCACCCATACATGCTTTCACCCTCCCTAATGTCTTTAATAACCCATTGCCATCAAAATAGAGCCACAATATTAACTAGTATTCAAAGAAAAAGTAACAAAATACTAAGCACTAATGTATAGGTATATCATCCTATAGGTAGTAGTTATCTAAGTGCCATGAGGTTGAGAGAATGGCCTATTATGATATGCCACCAATATTACATATTACTCCTATTCATTAGCATCAAATTTAATAGTCACAAACATTCTCCAAGGTCATGATCAAGGACTATCATGCATATTTTATAACCTTGCAACAAATTATATTAGTTATGAATGACTAGACTTTATTAAAAATGGATAGGAAGTATAAGAGTGTCATCAATTTTATAATTTAGTCTATGCATCTACAAAGGCCATGATTGTTTTGGAAACCTTGCAAGGCTAGTTAAGGACACACTTGATTTTCACACTATCAAGTTAAAAATTTGGTCCAACTTGAGAAAAGATGCAAGCACAAAATAACATACCACATGGTTGCCTTGAGCCTTCCAAGCATTAGTTATAGGCGATGCACATGTAGTAGAGCAAAGCCTCACACATCCAAGGTAGGTATAATGTGAACTAAAAATGATAGGCTAGAAGATAAGAGGATGAAAAGACATTGTGCACAAAGTATGGAGAGAGATAGAGAGAGTATGAAAAGTAGAGTGAATATCAATTACTAATTTCATTACTTGTAGTTGTATATATACATGATATATTGAGGGCTAGGTAAGGCCCTTTTCCTAATATTCAAGATATTTATGATGAGGATCATTATGGGATATTTGTGTCAGCATGTTGCATATCCTTATATCTTTACAATAAATATATTATCTTGTTACACTTCTATCCTAACATCCCCCCTTAAAAGCATTCCATGATGATTGTAAAATAGGAAATACAACTAAATTGAAGGAGAGAACAACACTGAGTTGATAATAATATAAGATTACATAATGACCATACATTCATTCCCCCATCCATATTAAAATGATGTCTTCTAGAAGTTTTTTAATGTAGATTACCTCTTGTGCTGCCATGCTGCATGCCACATATTCCGCTTCATTAGTAGAAAGTGCTACTAATTGTTGTTGCTTTGTACTCCAAGAGATAGGCCCACTTGCTACTATGACAACAAATCCTATAAAAGACCTCCTAGTATCAAGCTCTCCCTCCCAATGTGCATCCAAATATGGTGCGCAGATCGGTCGCAGTATGCTCACGTAGTGAGTCCCGGAAGGTCCCCAAGAACAATGAACTCTACCTTTTTGCACAAAAAACAATGTAAAAGCATGAACGACAAGAAGCAAGAGACCAATTGGGTTCAATCTCCCCCCATGCCTTGTGTGAGCGCTTCACAAAGCATGTATTTTATGTATATTTCCATCTTCATGCTCAATAATAGCCCAATTTACAAAAATATGACAAGCTTTTAGCTTTTGAGTTGGCTTTCTACAAAAATAGGAAATAAAGCTAATGGACGGTGCCCATAGAGTCTGGCACGCCCAATCTCAATGTCCAAATAGAAATAACATATCCGTACGCATAGGCGCATACAAAATAATAATCAATAATCAATGTCTCGATAGACATAACAAAATATAGGTGTGGCGCCTATCAAAATATAATCCAAAGGTCGAATACTCGCTAGACTCCAATGCTTTCCTCCGCCACTGCTGCTATCTCTACACATCAACTGAAGCATTCACAATCGTTAGTAAAATAATACAATTAAACCGACAAAAGTGAATACCTAGCAGTCTTTAGCTACATAAATAAATCAACTGGTTAGAAATAAATCCTAACCTTAATTTATTACGAGTGCGCACTCTAAACTCATAAACGTTTATTAATTTAATATGCATTTTGCGGAATCACCCGCTATGGAATCACCCACGTACACACTAAATTAATGAAACGCCCGAAAAGGACAGGCGTCCCCATCAACTTCTCGCACAAAGAATCCTCTTTGTGTATGAGCCCCGGTCATCTAAGTTTACGGAATCCACCGTAAAACCTCACGGAATCCACCGTGGCACGGAATCCACCGTGGAATATGCCTCCTGGCATCATACCCCCGGGGTGGGATAGCAATTGACCTCAATTGCTATTAGCTCAATGTGGAGCTAACAGAGTGGGGAAAGCATTTAAGTCTCTAGCGTGCATCCATTGTGCTTCCTCTAGAGGATGGTTCTTAAATTTTACTAGATATGTAGAATACCTTCGGCCAGTTCTAGTGGTCATGTAGTCAGTGTCTATGATGGCTTCTGGGTCAAGCATTTCAGTCTCTTCCTCTAATAAAGGTGGGTTTTCATAAACAGGGTGAATAGGTAATTGGCCTCTAAATGGTCTCAATAAACTAATGTGAAATGTATTGTGAATTTTCCAATGAGATGGTAATTCTAACTTGAATGCATTATCATTAATCTTATGAATGATTCTAAATGGTCCATAGAATCTAGGAGCTAATTTGACAACTGGATGTCTATCTACACTTTGCAGTCTACGTTTTTCTATTCTAAGCCAAACATAATCATCAACTTTGAAATTCATAGCTTGTCTTTTCTTGTTGGCTTGTTTGGTATATGATTGTTGGGCTTTAGCAATCATATCCTTAACCTCATCAAAAATACTATTATGCATAGTAGCAATATCATCAGCACCACTCTGAATTCTATTAGACAAAGATGCAACAGGTGTAGATAATCTATATCCAAAAATGACTTCAAAAGGTGCTTTCTTTGTAGATGTGTGCGGTGTATTGTTGTATGCAAACTGTAATAAATGCAAATGAGTGTCCCATGTCTGAGGTTTGGAGATAGTATATGCACGTAAAAGATCTAAAATGGTGCTGTTTGTGGCTTCTGTTTGTCCATTTGTTTCTGGATGAAATGCATATGAGAAATCAATCTTTGTGCCTAGATTTGCAAACAGTGTAATCCAAAAATTGTTACAAAATCTAGAATCACGATCTGAAATAATCACTTTTGGCAATCCATGGTTAGTAAAAACAGTTTTCAAAAATAATTGTGCTGCTTGTGATGCTGTTAAAGTTTTCTTACATGGAATGAAATATGCTTGCTTACTAAATCTATCTACAATTGTCCAAATCATGTCATGGTTAGATTTAGTATTTGGTAAACCAGTAATAAAATCCATAGAAATATGTTCCCAAGGTTTAGATGGAATAGACAAAGGCATTAATAATCCATACTGTTTACCATGATGTCTCTTTATTCTTTGACAAATCAAACATTCAGAAACGAAATTAGATACATCTGCATCCATATGCGGCCAATAAAAATCTTCAGTTAACATCCGTAATGTAGATATGATACCTCTATGACCTTGATATGGGGGACAATGAATTTCATTCAAAACAAAAGATCGGAATGGAATAGTAACACACAGTCTCTTTTCAAAAAACATAAATCCATCATTATATGACAATGAATCAACAGGAATGAAATCATTTTGAACTAATTTTTGCCAATCAGAATGAAAAGTAATATCCTGGTGATATGTATCTTTCATAGCAATCAAAGAATCAAAAGATATGACAGAAATATTATGAATTGTAGGTCTTCTACTCAATGCATCAGCAACTACATTTTCTTTTCCAGGTTGGTATTGAATGATAGGATGAAAAATTTGAATGAAGGAAGCCCATTTGATATGACGGTCAAAAATTTGGGGTTGGCTAAGTAAATGTCTAATGCTTTGCTGGTCGGTCTTTATCATGAATTCTGAACCCATTAAGTAGTGTTTCCACTGTTTTAATGCTTGTACAACTGCTAATAGTTCTTTGTCATAAGTGGAATATTTCAGCTCAGAGGGTTTCAGCTTAGAACTAGAATATGCTATTGGATAATTGTCTTGCATTAGTACGGCTCCTATTCCTGATCCGCTAGCATCGGTCACAACTAGAAAGAATGGTCTATTAAAGTCAGGCAACTGTAAAACAGGGGCATTGGTTAATGCATGTTTCAGTAAGTCAAAAGATTTCTGCTGAGTTTCAGTCCATTGATAAACAATTCCTTTCTTGAGAAGTTTGGTTAATGGTAAAGCAAGTAGTGAAAAATTTCGTACAAACTTCCTATAGAAACTAGCAAGACCAAGGAATGAGCGTAACTCATGCACATTTTTAGGAACAGGCCAATGCAATATTGCATCAATTTTCTTAGGATCAACTTTAATTCCTTCTTTTGATACAATATGACCTAAATACTCAATTTCTGTCTTAAAGAATTCACTCTTTTCAGGATTTGCAAACAATTGATTTTCTTTCAGTAATTGAAAAACTAATGATAAATGCTCATAATGCTCTTTTTCACTTTGACTAAACACTAAAATATCATCAAAGAAAACAATCACACAATACTGATATTTCAGAAAGATACAATTCATCATTCTACTAAAAGTGGCAGGTGCATTAGTCAATCCGAATGGCATGACTAAGAATTCCTAATGGCCAAACTGTGTTCTGAATGCAGTCTTAAATATGTCAGATTTATCTAGCCTCACCTGATGATATCCAGACTTAAGGTCAATTTTACTAAATATAGAAGATCCTTGCAGTTTGTCCATAAGGTCATCAACTCTAGGTATAGGATACCTATTCTTTACAGTGATCTTATTTAAAGCTCGGTAGTCAATACACATACGATAGGTATTATTCTTTTTCTTGACTAAGAGTACAGGTGCACCGAATGGAGAACTGCTAGGTCGAATTAAACCTCTATTTAGTAATTCTTGAACTTGACTCTGGATTTCTTTTTGCTCTATTTGATTGTGCCTATATGGTGCTTTGCAAGGTGGTTGTGTGCTAGGGATTAAATCAATCTTATGGTCTTCTGGTCGTGAAGGTGGTAAACCTGGTGGTAGGTCTTCTGCAAAACAATCCTTAAAATATGCAAGAAATTCCTTATGCCTAGGGTGCATATGATTTTCCTTTGCGTGCAATTCATTCACCCAAATGAGATATGATTTAGTACTCTTGCGTAATGCACGTTTTGCTTGAGTATGCGAAAGCAGTGGAAAAATATTAGATGCATGCATACCATATAATGTAATAGATTTTCCTTGAAAATTAATATTCATTGTGTGCGTGGAATAATCTATATTTGGATTATATTGGTGTCTCCAAGGCATTCCTAAAATAATGTCGCTTGACTGTAATGGGACAACTAAGAAATTTCTTCTTTCAATATATGAACCAATTTGAATCTCTAAATCTTGTACTTCTTGTGTGCCATTGTAACTAGTGCCTAAAATTGCAGCTTTTATGCGATAATGCGTAGGTACAGTGTGTAATTTCAATTCCTTTACCAATTTTGCTGAAATAAAGTCATGAGTACTACCGTCATCATGCAAGATAGTCTTTTGCTTTCCATGCACCAAACATTTCATAATCAATAATGAATGTGGAGTAGGCATACCTGGTAAAGTGTCAGAATTAGTAGTAGTATCATCCTCATCTTCAGTGAAATCAGGCATATCCTCATGCTGGTCTTCGTCCATGGCTCCAAGATAGTTGATATGTGCTGATGGCTTCTTTGAATGACAATTTGCTGCGAGATGCCTCGGCTAGTGACACTTATAGCATCCTATTGGTTTGGCTTTAGTTACATTATTTGCAATGGCTGGAAGTCTGGGTACATTTGGATTTGCTTGTGGTATAGGCTTAGAATTTGGATTGACATTGGATGGTAATGCAGGTGGTTTAGCCCAATTCTTGCGAAAAGATGGTGATGAGAAACGACCTGGATTAAACCTTCTAAAATTGGAATTGAATTGTTTAGATCCATAATTACCATTGGCTTGAAATTGCTGTGGTCGTCTGTCTCTTCCGCGTAACTTATCTTCAGTGTCGTGAGCTAGTGATATGGCGTCTTCAAGGGTAGCAGGCTTGAACATGTTCACTTCAGCGTAGTAATGTCCAAGAAGTCCAGACATATACTTCCGCTTATGTGTCATCTCTGGTACGTCTTCAAGCATGCGTAGCTGTAGGAGTGCATTCCAAAAACACTCTGTATACTGTGGAATAGGCTCACGATCCCGTTGTTGAAGTAAATCCCATTGCTTGATAGCCTTCTCATGAAATTGTGGTGGAAGGAAGTTCTGCATGAACTTCTTCTTGAAATCTTCCCAAGTAGCAGGACATTCTATGCTCTTGCGTACTACAATCCACCAAAGTGATGCTCTGTCTACCAGATGATTAGTAACACACTTGATTTTATCTTTTTCTGGATAAGTTTCCTCATGGAAATAGTCATCAAACTGGCTAATGAAAGATAAAACAGTCTTTCCTTCTCGTATGCCATTGAAAGTACGAAATTTGAAACTTCGTTTACTTATCTTTGATTCCTTGCGAATGGTTTGTGCTTCAAGAGTGGCGTCGATGGTACGTCGAATCAAATCTTCAGCTTGAGGTTCTTCTTTGTCGGTAGATGCTCTTTGTAATTTTGTCAATTGCGCTTGCAATGCTTGCATAGCCCTTCGCTCTTCTTCCAATTGCAGCATGATTAGATCCAGCTTTTGTTCCATGGTAGGCTCAGGTAAGTCGTCTTCAGCCATAGGATCATCCATATGTGGGGTCGTCATCCTGTAAAACTCAATAAACCTTTCTCACTCAAAATCAAGTTAGTGGGATGAGCGTAGCTCAAATTCGGGGTTACAAGACTATGTATTTTTGGGTATTTCTTTCTCAATTCTCAGAAAATCTGCAATATTTCCGTCTTCGTTTGCTGAAAATACTTTAGTGAACCTATAGATAGGTAGAACACTTTGCCACGAACAACTTTCCAGTTGAGAGTTTCTGCACAGGAACAAGCCTTCTAGGAGTTTTGAGCACTAGTCAGTTCTGACTCCAGTTGACTAGTCTGACTTGCAGAGTTGCAGACTTAGCCGACTTGCAGAGTTGCAGACTTACAGAACTGAGGCCGACTTGATGAACTTGCAGGACTTGACTTCTGGTGCGCAGGACCCGGAGTTTGGTGACTTTCTTGCCCTGTGTGACTTGCAGAAACCTTGCTTTGACTTAAGAGATTAAGCTTAAAAAGCTTAATGACTGAGTCGTCAGATTTCGTGGGGGGGGCGCCGTTTTGTGGACGTCGCAAAAAACGCGGAAGGCTCCTGAGATACCACGACTAAAAATTTTGAAGCTTGAAGCTTTTTTAAAGCTTCTAAGCTTAAGCTTAAGCCTTGTTGAAGCAATTAACTTGGATATGAAGAAAGCTTATCTCTGGTTTTTCCACGACTTGATGAAGGAGATGGATGCGTGGTCCTCCGCCTACACAGCCTGGTCCTTCGCAATTTGACAGTAGAAACAGGGGTTCTTGATCGCCAAAAGTCTGCCTGTATCGACGGTTCGCGATGAGATTGACTGTAGAGCCCGATCGTTCCTGGAGCTCCACCTTCGCACGAGATGGGTAGCGATTGGAAGCTCTTAATCTTAGCTCCGCTCTGATACCACTGGTGGGCAGATCGGTCGCAGTATGCTCACGTAGTGAATCCCGGAAGGTCCCCAAGAACAATGAACTCTACCTTTTTGCACAAAAAACAATGTAAAAGCATGAACGACAAGAAGCAAGAGACCAATTGGGTTCAATCTCCCCCCATGCCTTGTGTGAGCGCTTCACAAAGCATGTATTTTATGTATATTTCCATCTTCATGCTCAATAATAGCCCAATTTACAAAAATATGACAAGCTTTTAGCTTTTGAGTTGGCTTTCTACAAAAATAGGAAATAAAGCTAATGGATGGTGCCCATAGAGTCTGGCACGCCCAATCTCAATGTCCAAATAGAAATAACATATCCGTACGCATAGGCGCATACAAAATAATAATCAATAATCAATGTCTCGATAGACATAACAAAATATAGGCGTGGCCCCTATCAAAATATAATCCAAAGGTCGAATACTCGCTAGACTCCAATGCTTTCCTCCGCCACTGCTGCTATCTCTATACATCAACTGAAGCATTCACAATCGTTAGTAAAATAATACAATTAAACCGACAAAAGTGAATACCTAGCAGTCTTCAGCTACATAAATAAATCAACTGGTTAGAAATAAATCCTAACCTTAATTTATTACGAGTGCGCACTCTAAACTCATAAACGTTTATTAATTTAATATGCATTTTGCAGAATCACCCGCTATGGAATCACCCACGTACACACTAAATTAATGAAACGCCCGAAAAGGACAGGCGTCCCCATCAACTTCTCGCACAAAGAATCCTCTTTGTGTATGAGCCCCGGTCATCTAAGTTTATGGAATCCACCGTAAAACCTCACGGAATCCACCGTGGCACGGAATCCACCGTGGCACGGAATCCACCGTGGAATATGCCTCCTGGCATCAAAATAAGTCTTCAGGGTAAATTCATTGTGTGCTTTGGTAAAGAATTTTCAGTTTTGATTTGTGTTTAAGATTAATTAGAAAAGTTATGCATCTAAATATCTTGAGATGTTATAAGTCAGGAGGGTGGCCAAACCATAATTCATAGGAAGTGTGGTTGTAAAGAGAGGTAGAGTATAACTTATTTTGGAGATAAGTTGTTGTGGCAATTTCTTCTTCCCAATATTCTTTGTCAAGATAGACCACAAAGAGCATGGCTCTTGTTGCATTTAAAAGGGTATATTTATTCCATTCAATGACTCCATTTTCTTGCCGAGGATATGGTATGGTGAATTCATGATAAATTTAAAAAGATTTGCAATAATCTTGAAACTCATTTGAGGTGTACTCTCCTCTATTATCCGTCTATAGAGCCTTATTTTATAACTTGTGCCTACTTTCCACTACTTTTTTGTACTCTTAAAACTTTGAAAACACTTGTGACTTTTTTCTAAGAAAATAAACTACCATATATATGGAATAATCATCTATTAAAAGCATGAAATATTTTTCTCCTATGAGATAAGAAAGATTGATAGGACCACAAATGTCAAAGTGTATAAGTTGAAGGGGTTGAGATATAATAGAGTGAGATTTAGAGTAAGGGCGGTGAGTTGCTTTGCTGAGAGCACATGGTTGATAGAAGGAAAGATGCAAGCGAGATTATGGGATGCCCAAGACAAGTCCTTTACGTGCAAGTTGTTGGAGGACATCTTGGGAGGCATGGCCAAGTTGAAAGTGCCATAGAAGAGAGACTTGAGAAGAGCTTGTGGAGGAGAGTGATGGGAATAAACATAAGCATTAGTAGCAGAAGGTTTAAGGATTGAATAACCAAGTGTGTAAAACCTTCATAATTTGGGACAAATGAGTTTGATAAAAGTATTTTAGCTAGAGGATACAATGGTACTTAAAGATGTGAGCAATGAGAGAGGTTTGAGAAGTGAGCTCATTGATTCTAAGAAGATTCTTCTTGATATTTGGAGCATAATAAACTTTGTGCTAATGATGTGGTTGGATGAAAGATCCACTTGATTGGTGTTGTATCCTTTAGGTTGCTATGCTATTGTCACTTGTGGATACATTGAGTGGAGAGGACATTTCATTTGCGATAATTTGAATGCATCCTAAGATCTAGATATTGAATATTAAAGCATGGTGATGCACAGAATGAGGCTTATATAAGGCTAAAGGAAGTGCTTCAATATGCCTCAAGTGTTGTCTACATATTCTAGTGTTTTGATGATTATGATTCTTTTAGGAATTCAATGAAAGCACCCAGACCTTGTCAATGAGGACTCACGTGAACTAGAGGAAAAAAACATAATTTCAAATGTTTGTTGCTGTCTTTTGATGAAGTTGAAAGAGGAGGTTCATGACATTTAGAAGCCAACAATAATCACGAAAAACATAATATGTCAAGGCAATATCCAAATTTTTCTATTATCCTTAATGATATACATTCAACCCTCTTGTAAATTTTAGTTATTCATAGCAACTTCTAAGAGTGGGTTTCTTTAAATTACAAGTCACCATGTGTGAATATAAGAAAGTACATCCTATATGCATGCCTTTTCTTATGCTTTCTTGATCTTTAAACAAAACTAGGTTGTTTGAGTCAACAATAATTTGAAAACTAACTTAGAGAGTTTTTTTAATCATGGTCTCACTTTCTAATGGAGTTACACTTTGTATGACTTTATGTAGATCACATAGCGTCAATAAGATAAATGCAACTCATCTCCAATATGGATCACAAACCAAGACATAGTACAAAAATGATAAATTTTTAGCATCATTTCAAAAGCTCTACAAGTAACTTTAAGGAGTAACAAGGGTTGATCCGTAGGCTGAATTAAGAAAATATATAATTGGCAAGACACTAAATAGCTCATTTTCCCACATTGGATTATAAAAGAAATACATGATACCAAATATGAGAATCTTTGAGCATTGTTTCCAATGCTTTATTGATATATATTTGAAACAAATTACAACTGTAAGAGATGGAAAATAGGGTACATAGGGTAGGTATAAAAGGTGAAGATACCAATCATTTTGTAGCAAGTTTTTACATAATAATAAATCTTTGTCCTTCATCTCTCTCTAGCTTTTCTTGTCCTTTCATGCCTTCCAACCATCTCTCTTCGTCTTTCCTATCTTTCTCTCTCCTATTCTAGTATTTCCCTCTCCTTGTCACTCTAATTCTCTCTCTTTTGTACTCTTCCTTCTATCTCTTCTACATTATTTTCTCTCCTCTTTCTCTCTCTCTAGTTCACTTCTTAACAAGTGGTATCAGAGCATTGGACTTTGATCAATTTTTCCTTCTATTTCATTTAAATTTTTCTCCATAAAAATCAATTTCAGACAAGTACTATAGGTACTTGACAAAGACAATGACTAGTAGAGATTTGTAGACTAATCTATAGTTAGCAGGAGACTACATCTAGAGATATTCAAGGTCAGATACAACAATGGAAGGTTAAAATAGCAAGTCATCATCAAAATTTCATGCAATGTGGAGGTAACTAGGTTAAATGGAAGTTAACTAGGCTTAGTTTGGAAACAAACTATGGTTACTTTGAAAAGATAGGGTTCTATAGGTTTCATGGAGTCTACCAAAAAGATATCTTCATAACTCTCAAATCCTTGCTCTTCTTGACCAAGCAACACATGATATAGCTACCTTACTTCAAGATCTTCGAGATGATAACCATTTGTCACCTGAGAGCTCAACTATGGAGCCAAGAATAGCCCCGAAGAATGCATCACATTTTCCAAGCTAATTTCAGCCTAAAAAGTCCCTTGCTGTACATGTTGATTCCTCAGCTCCCTGGCATTACTTCAGACCTTTGGCAAGTGTAATTCTTCAGCAAATTCTCAAGATTGTACTCCATCTTTGAATCTTCAGCCTTTCTATAAACCCTAGACAGTCCATGGACAACCATGAAAGCTTTAGCCCAAGCTTTCATTTCTCAATAATTTCTTTAAGATTCTTCATCATTTTAGCCCGTGGGATCATTTCAGTAAGGATTGTTCAACAAATTGCAAGGATTGAGCATGAATAGTCAAAGATTGAAGCTCAAAAGCTTCCATGGATGATAAATTTGGGAATTCTTCTTCAAGCTTGACTTTCTTGGTCTCTGAAGTATAAAGTGATCTAAAGTCTTCCCATTACAAGGATTCTACATGGTTTGCTTCTTCATGGCCAACATTGAAGCTCATACATGAAGATTGAAGGTTAGTTCTATTCCATTGAAGCAACATGGAGCTTTTTTTGTTGAATTAAGCATGGAATCATCAAATTCTTCTTCAATTTCCTCAATAGTTGAAGTATCAAGAGGCATTATCTAATGTTGAATGCTCAATGATAAGCTCCAACCATAGCTATCAGTTCAACAACTTCTATGCCTTCTTTGAGTAAAGCTCTTCAAACTTGGTACCATTGAAGATTATGGAGTTATGGTATTCAATTTAGAAGCAATAGTTTGGGGTTTTTGATGGCAACAAGCTGAAAGTGGTGATAAGATGATGCTTATGTTGGCATTGCAAATGCTTGGCATTGGTTGATTCATCTTGGCACTGATTCCATTCATACAGTGATTATAGGACATTACTCCTTCATTGCAGTCACTAAAATGGATGGTATGGGACTTTATTTACTTTTCATTGATCATGAATTGATGTCTTGGTACCCTACATAGTTCCCTTAGTTCTATTTGTAAGTATTCAAGGTTCAACAAGGTCAAATTTGGATCTATAGACCTCTGACAAACTCATTCAAAACAAGATAGGTTGTAGATAGTTTCAGTTAGGAAACTTTGGGCTATCATATCTTTTTCTCACATGCTCTAAAATTTTCTATTAAGAACTCTATTTGAAGAGGACATTGTTAGCTTCAATTTGAATCAAAAAAATTGTCAATCGGAGCTTTTAGTCAAAAGTTATGGCTGATTTAGTACCTGTATAGGTACTACAAGACTGCACTTTCCACATGCAAGGAAATAGAGTATTATGGGTCTAATTAGAGATGTTGGTTCTAATAGGTTGGATATTCATTTGGTAGATATTATGGGTACCTTGGCACATGATTTTATGGCTTATGATGACCCTCAAATGGAATTGGAAGTAATAGATGTGAGTTTGGTTGAGCAAGTACTTATCCATCAGTTGCAACCACATACCTCTCAGCTGGTTCAAGAAAGTGTAATGCAGGCTCTTATCAATCTCTTTGATAAAAATATATTACAAGGATGTACTTGTAATGTTGAAGCTAAACACATGTTTTTGGAATCACTAACCCTGGAGAAACTAGAGTCTCAATCTGATTTGTGGGCATCAATTAAGTACTTTTACAATAGTGGTACTACTCTTTTGCAATCTTTTCAAGGCAAGGATACATTACGTTGGTTGATATCATTGCTGAATCAATCATCTCATCAACAATTAGAATATGCATTGGTATTTATTTCTACTCTTTTTGCTGATATTGATGCTAATCAATGGGCTACGATGGTTCATACACCTCCATTGGTTAGTAGGCCATCTCACGGAACTCATCAAAAGGACAACTAGCATGGGAAATCTTGGATGTTGGTACGAATTCATCAGTAAAACTTCTTAGGAAATGTTCTACCAAGCTAGAGGAATATGCTGCTTTCATCTTGATTCGTCTTTGTATTTACCATGAGGAAATTTGCCATTGTGTAAATATGACTATTACTCGTTTGTTAAAACATGCTTCATGGAAAAACAAAATTCTTGCATCAATTGCTACTTGGTGCAATGACTTCAAGGATAGTGTTCCACCTACTCTGTAACATGTGATTATTTATTTGGAATGCTTTGATGCTACTCTTATGTCTAAATCTATAGAAGTAAATCATGGACAACAAGTATACTTTGTACAAAGCCAGGATGAAGAGGATTATTCCATAGATCTTGGACATCAAATCAATGGGAATCAACCAATTGCAGTGTTGAATTCTTTGTTGCTTCAAAGTAATGATAATGCTGAAGTGGACAATGGGTTCTATGATGGGAAAAAAGAAGACATGAAGAGGCTAATGACCAAGATGAAGATCATGAAGATCAACTATATGAAGAAGACCAAGCTGATCAGCAAGTTGATGCTATAGTAGAAGCCAATGTATATGAAGATCACTTGGTAAGTAATCATCCTTTTGGATCATTTGAGGAGGAATATGTGCATGCTAGAAATGAAGACTCTAAAGTTCTTGATCATGCTTATGATGGATTAGTTGAGGATATGTATTTGTTCACACTCAATCAAGAATTACATCAACTAGAAGAGGAGTTGGATGCATATGATCATGGTTATGAAAACTTGGATAATGATTTTAATGATTATTATGCTGATACTGAGGATGTACATGAGATTCAAGATGGTTATAATATGATGGATGATGGATATTCTTATGGTGATGATTATGGGGATCTTTCTTCCTACCCATTTGACCTAGTGTCGCAGTGCGTAGGGTTGAAGGTCACCACATGGGTTTGGCAAGAGAATAATGTATGGGGATTCAAGAGCTTTTACTTCGAAGATGGAAGAGATAAGAGAAGGGTTGAAGGTTTCAAGCCAAGTTCTTGAAGATAAGAGACACCAGGGTGAAGGTAGATTTAGGGAGAGGAGTAGACAAAAGAGAAGGGATTCGAAGAGATTGAAGATGTAGAAGAATACTCCCAAAAAGAATTAGAAAATACAGAAGAATACTAACATAGATGAAGCCTGTCAATTTCTTTCAGCATTATGAGAAAATATAACTCTAATAGACAAAAACGTGTACAAAATTATACATTCCTCTATGATGCTCAGATGCCAATCTGATGCTTTTATTAGCTCTGAAAGGGGGGTTAAATACCAGGACACCTGGCCAAAACTCAGCCAGATCACTCCATCTCCCACTTCAGAGTGCTGTTCACTGCCTAAAAACAGCGATCGTGCGTCGCACGATTTTGTCAATCTCTCTTTTTACATAAAATCCTCTCAAATTGGCTGAAAGCTACATGCTTTCTTTTACATGTCATCCTAATCTAGAAGTTGTCTATAGTTTTTATGGATTTCTATAAGAGATAATATCTAGAATATCAAAAATTGACTAAAAACTTCTCAAAAAAAAATCTAATATTTTGAACCATGGACACTAACACTAATGCCTAAAGTGGCATTGGCTCTCTAAATCTAAAAGGAATCCACACTCTATATTTTTTTACATGGTGTGCGTGTAGCGCCACAACATCCACCCCCTCGTAACCTGCACATCTTCTGGCATGTGCCAAAGTCTTATGGATTTGTAGTGTCAGAAGAAGTATCTTCTGTCATGTCAAGGTCTTCATCTTTTGCCTCTTCTTCTTCCTCTATGTCTTCATGCTATTGAATTATATTCAAGTCTTCTAGTTCATATGTTGAACTTTCTCTTTGTTCGAAGAGCTTGATTCTTTTTCCAACTATGGGTATCTTCATGCTTGTTCCATCCAATTCAACCAATGAATATGTGGAATTGTCATGAAAACACAATTTTGGGGAATATGGGAATTTCCCATAAGTTTGGGACATGTGGTCAAATCTTTGGATCTCTCATAACTTGAACACTATAACTTCAAATCGAGCGCTCTATAGCTTAATAGATTCCATTTTTCAAGCGTTTCCCAATTATAGGTCATATCATATGGTTTTGAGAAACTTATACGTATGTTATCGTGGTGCCACCTTTTTAGTATTCAAAAAATGGGAATTGGGAGATTCCCAAACTCACTAATATTGTGTTTGAACGACCTTTACCACATATGGGCCAAACCAACACTTTACCATCTTCTTAGAATCACTGTATTGATTATCTAGGCTACTATCATAGACAAGCACCCATTCATTTTCTTGAATTGCTCTTGGCCAAAGTCGATGTCACTTATCAAATCTTCTTTTGTTCTTTAGTGTTGCTATCTTTAGCTTCTCAATAGCTGCTTGAACATCTTCAGACCTTCTTCCTAGCTGCCATATGTGCAAAGTCAGCAACTCTTCTCTACTGATGCCTTCCTCCCAAGATAGAAGACTCCATGTGAGAATAGATTCTTCAATTGGCATAATTGGTTGTTGTCCATGCATAAGTTCAGCTGGCATATAGCCAGTCACTGAACTGTGAGTAGTTTGGTCAGCCCATAATGCAAAAGGTAGCATTTTAGGCCATTCTTTGATCTTTCCTCTACAAGACTTTGCTAGAGGTTTGAGAATAGGTTGATGACATCTCTCACTCTTTCCATTGCCTTCAGGGTTGTAGCCTGATGTTAAAGCCAACTTAATACCCAATTGAGCAAAGAAGTTGCGTGCCTCATCAGCATCCAACTCTCCTCTATCTGCAGTTACTTTACCCACACAATCATATCTACAAAACACTTCTTCAAGCAAAAAACGACAAACAGCTTGAGTGGATTTGGTTGTTAAGGCTTTTCCTTCAACTTGATTGGTTAGATCCTCTCTTGCAAGCACTAAATACCTCATATTCCATATTCGAGTAGGCATGGTTACAAGATCAATAACCCATCTATAATGTATAGACAAGGGATAAGTTGGTTGTAACCCATCTCGATGCTTGACCATAGAATACATCTGATACATATAACATGTTTCAACAAAATGTACTATGTCCCAATACATATTTTGCCACCAATATTTTTCTTTGACTTTACTAAATACTCCCCATATGCCTCTATGGCCAGCCCATAGGCTTTCATGAAATTCCTTCATTACCTGTTTTTGCAATCTTTTGTTACCTAAAACTTGGACATGCGCTCCTTTCTTCTTCTTTGCGTACTTCCATATGTCCTTCTTTAAGAAAAAAACCAAGCTTTCCTCTTGATATGCTTGGACTCCTATCAGTCCAAGTCTCCTTCTTCTTCATTAAGCTCAAATATTGGCTGAGATCTTCAGCCAATCTTCTTCATAATCTTCTTTAAGGAAATGAACTAGAACTTGAGCAATGCAATGAGCATGCTGGCTTTTGGTTGACCATCCTGTTGTTTTCAGCTTTGGACTACTATATGGTATAACTGAAAATGTATTTTCAGCTGCCGTGGAAGATTCTCCATCTTCATCTTCTTCCATTAGCTCTTTTTCATTGTCATATCTTGCGCGTGATAGCATGCCAGCAACTAGATTCACCTTTCCTGCAATATGCTTTAATACGAGGCCGAGAGATTTAATATATGCAATCCATTTTAGCATAGAAATGTCAAGTGTAGAGCAATTGGCAATCATGCCCAAGAGTGGAAGACAATCAATTTCTACCACTACAAAAGCACCTATAACGTATTTACGATTACACTTTAATGCTGTTAGAACTCCCCACAATTCCCTTTTTACTTGTGCATACCTTCTTTGAAGTTCATTGAGAACTTTTGCTTCAAAACGAATTGCATACATGTTATCTTTAAGATCCTCTTGGCCAACATCCCATCCTATCCCAATGGGACTTGTATCCATAGTAGGGATGATGGGTTGACCACTTGAATAATCAGCTCTTTTGAGAGTGGGGGCTGAAATTAACAGCTTCTTTAATTTACACATAGTGAGAGTATGCTCTTTATTCCAAGAGAATCTTTAGCCTTTCTTAATAATTGATAAATTTTTTCAGCTACATGAGCAAAATGTGGTATCCATATGAGATAGAATACACATGCACCAAGAAATCTTCTCACCTCTGAAACATTTGTGTATTTTCTTGCATTCTACTGATGGCATCTATCTTAATTGGAGAAGGTTTGAGTCCATAGGGGCCATATAGATGACCGCGACCACTAGGACTTCTTTTACTCCAAAGATTGACTTAGCTCTAGAAAGGGTAAGATGTACCTCTTCTAGCCTTGTCAAAATCCTATCACAATCATGAATATGGTTAACTACAAATATCTTGCAGCCATCTTTGTCAAGCTCCTTATTCTTTTCATTGACTTCACATCCCTTGTTGATAGGTACATCATCAAGAAATGGAAGAGTAAGTTGTGGAATAAAGTCCCTTAAGACTTTGTGCATGGCATTCATCATATGGGCTATGGAGTTTGTTGCACCTTGTAGTAGAGTGCACATGCAGACCAATCCAAGAGGTGTCTTCATTGTGGTAATGTCTCGGCTTTCTAATGAAAGCTGAAATTGGCCATATCTTGAATATAGGTCACCCATAGAATAAATTTCTCTACCTGCAAAAGCTTCAGCAAACTCATCAACAATTGGACCTGAACCAACATTTTGGATTGTGACACGATTGACAGGCTGTAGATCTTGAATGAATCATAAAGATCCATTTTTCTTAGGCACAGTAAACCATCGATTTGAGTAAGTTGTTGAAGAAGGTTCCAAAATCTTCATTCTAATCTTTTCATTTAGAAGTTCCAGTAATTTGGGCAAATGTGCCCTTGGAACAGGAATAGGTTTGAGGTTCCAAGGTACATGTGGATCTGTAAAAATGACCATAGGAGCCATAATATTTGGATCCACATAACCTATTTCACTTGGTTGAAATGCAAAAGTTTTCCATGTTTCATTAGCATTTGCATAAGAGTGTTTTTCAACCGGCGAAAGGAAAGAATTTTCACCTATTTTGAGCTATTTTATACTTTCAGATGTGAACTTGTGAACCAATGTTGGAAGGATCACAAAGAATTGGCTAATTTGCTACCCTATTAGCAAGCCCTTCACTTTCAGGAGGCAGTGGGACTACCGCAGGTTTGACTTTCTTATCCACCGTCTTGTATTTTGTCTCCACTTGCGCTTCAGCCTTGTTGAGTAAACCAATGTCTTCCTACTCAACAAATTCTTAAATTGTTTGATAAAAATCCAATGTACATACTTCTATGGACTGATTTTTAGCTTGATTTTTTGCATGAGTAGCTACATATATTTCAGCCAATGTGTCAGTATGTAGTAATTAGTCCAAAAAAAAAACTCGAAATATATTCATTTTCAGCCATCATGTCATAAGTTTTCAACTCCTTTTTTATATGACATAAATATTTTCTTTCAGCCTTAGTCATGGATGGAAGAGACTTATAACAGCCCATACTATTGGCTGTACATACTAAAAATTTGCTAGAGACACAGTTTCTATAGCATAAGGAGGTTCAATCTTTTTACATGACACGCACTACCATAGCCTCCTTTTATAGTAGTGTAGCCCAAAAACCCTTGAACTCTCGAGCATTAGGAGGCACAGGATAATCACGTAGTCAATCTATGTTTTGATGATGGTTAACACAGACAGTAAGAAATTGGATAGCTTGTTCATTATCCTTGCTTCGTATTCGAGCATAGGAAGAACCATCATTAAGAGCCTTTGTTTCCAAGCGGGCTTCAGAAATGTAAGGTTTCCCAAGAATGATAGTGTAACTACAAGAGTCTTGAACAAAAAAGTGAAAATTATCTTTTATGTCTCCAATAGTTACCTACACATTAGGACATGCAGCATATAACTCTCCAGAAGAGTTGTTTGCAGCTCTTATTTGCCATCCTGGATCAATATCTATGGGCCATCATCCACTTTCATAGAGACTCCTTCCCATGATGTTTATCTCCAAGCCATGGTCTAAGAGTGCAATACATGGTGTTTTTTTCCTCTAATTTTGACGACTGTCTCTGTTGTTGCTCTTGCCCAATGCGTACGGGAGCACTGACTGCTTGGAATGAATTACTGAGCCTCTTCCTCCTCATGCATGTGCTATAGATGGCCTTCTTTTTGAGAGGTGGGTTGCCAACTGGTTTGGACCAGTTGACCGTTACATTTTCAGCTTTCACTTCTTTAATTTTTTCATTCATGCTTTCTTTATCTTCAACTTCAATTGCTGCAATTAACTCTTTAATTGCTTCAACATGAATTCCTTGTGAAGTCAGCTTCTCTTCATCCTGCACAAAAACTTGAAGAACTTACAAAAAAGCATGCACTATTTGTTCAGCCTCACCACCAACATATTGTCTTTTCCTTTTGATTACATTAATAATTACATCATGGAATTCATGTTTGGCAATTCCAAGAATTTTGTCTAAGGTGAATTCAATTTTACTTCCTAGAATTTGTTCTTCTAGGACTCGTTTGAGATCGGTTGCACATTCTATGTCAGATTGCAATTTGTACCTTGGCTGATTGCTTTTTTTCTTTCCTTCGGTCTTCTTTGTTTGTGGCAGATCTTCCATCTCTTGATCTGAGGTTATATTTTTAGCAGGCCTTGGTTGTTTAGGCGTTCTTCTAGTTACCCGTTTTGGAGGGCCAGAAGAAGAAGGCGCTGGTTCATCTTCTCTTCTTCTCTTTTCTTCAATCAAGACTTCTTTATGATTGACATCAGCCAAATGTGCAAAGGCGGAAAAAGAATCTACCGGTTCTTTCCAACGCCAGTTATTCCTTGAATACACTGACTAGCGTTAGCCAAATCTTATTTGGCTGCTTTACCACATTCCATTTGATCTACTATCTACATCCATACTTTAGATTGCACATTATCTTTACATGCTTTCAAACTTGATTTAATTGGCTCAATTTGTAGCCCATAGGTAGCTGCATCAATTGCTGTGTAGGCATTCATTACAGCTAAATCTTCTAATCTTTTCTTCATTCCACCATTGCCAGAATTTGGCTCCAATGGAAGACAAGCTTCAGCTACATGAATTTTTCCGTCTTTCAAAAAGAGGAGCTTCTATGCTTCAACCTCATAGAAGGCAGAAAAACTCCCTCTTGTCGTGTTTTTGGCTGTCGCACCAAATACAGCACCTCTTAAAGCCTTCTCTCATGGGTCTTTGAGTTGATGATCGTCCTCGTTCTTCAACTTTGACATCCAGCTTCTCCATCTTGGAACTAATTTCTGTAAGATTCAGATGAAGGTCACACGCGCTTTTAATGAGTTCATCCATTACATCATTTTTAGAAGGAACAGAAGAAGAAAGAGTTGGTTGATTAGTCAAAGGAATAGGGGATTTTGAAGGTGGAACAAGCTCCATCAATAGAGTTGTTGAAGTTGAAGTAGAGCCCAATCTTAGTCGCATCTCCTCTTTTCAAGAAATCATGTTAACTACATTAGGAACATTTGTCCATGTAGTCTTGACTCCTGATTCAGAGGTAGCATCTTCTAGGCAATCAACAAGCTTTTCTTGCAGAATGGGATCTGCAGCCTTAACGAATAATTCAATCTTCTGACCTTCCATACTTTGTTGGTCTTCAGCATCAAGTTGTCCAAATTTACTTTCAAACTCATGGTATAGATCTGTTGCAGCTAAACCTTTGTTGGGTTTTTCAATCCATTCAGTGAAACTTTTCTTCATCATAAGGCCAGAGTCTTCTAAGAAGAATTCTTTGCATAGGGATTTTTTGAATGCAACCCAAATTGCATCTTGCTGAAAAAGACCATGGATTCTCTCTTGAAGACCATGCTTGGCTAGTCTGGAAAAATAGCGACTCCATGCATGTTGTGGTACACTAAAGAAGAGCATTTTTTCAACATATAAGTGAATAAAAATAGATATTTTGACCATTAAATTGTTTTAATTCATGCCCAACTTTGTCTAGGGCCTCGATAGCTATGAAATCAATATTCTCTTCATCTTGCCTTTGTTGTTGTTGTTGTTGTTGTAACATTTGGATTTGTTGTTGCTGAGTCTGCTGCAGTATGCACACCAATTGTTGTAGAGTATTGTTAAGACTGAGTTGACATCACACCTTAGAGTTATGTATTAGGAGTTTAGAAGTCAAGTTAAGCCTTAGGGTAAGTCAGATATGAAGGGGTGTAAGTTTTTGGAATGAATAGTCATAAGTAAGGGATGTGAGGAGTTATCAATCCCCGAATGTAACTGTTCAAGTCAGAGCGCATATGCGGGTGTAGATCATGTCTGCGCGTCTGTCTGTAAGCAGAAACTGAAGATATGAAGAACAGTTCAGAGTCAGATATTGTTTCCCTGTCTTGAAGTGGTAAACTGTTTTCAGTATTCATGTTATTTATTGCTGAAATGAAGTCAAATGGTTCTGTAAAGGTGTACTGTAATGATGGAATGTGTGTATGAAAGTTATATGAAGTCAGTGCAGTCAGAAAGTAAGTCAGTTGGATTCAGAAATGTCAGGTAGAGTAGTTTTTCAGGGAGTAAATCGCAGGCAGTAAATTAGCCTGTAACACTTGGCGATCCTGCGAATTGTTCAGACGGCACAGGTCTTATGCATGCGAATGGCAGAATTGTCTAATTCTCGCTTTCAGAATGGAAGAGGTCCTACTGTCTTGGTTGGAGGATTTTAAACATTGGACAACAGAAGCAGAGGAGCAAGAAGCCTTCGCGCAATCTCTTTGCAGGGAATTTTACAATTGGACTACACCAGAAGAGGAATTTGAGGTGTATGGCCAAAATTTCCTGACTGATAATTTTCCTGACTTACCTGTGGACGTGGTCAGATTAGTCAGGGATAGGGTCTGGAAATTTCAATTGAGCAAGGTTTGCCCAATAGCCAGAAGTCGGACAACTGCAGAGATCAGGAGGATATGGGTTAATCATGAGAAATGGCAGTTCCACCATGCATATGGCTTTAATTCCATATCATCCAGATACAGACGGGGGAGAACTTCTAATTTGTGTTTGACTTGTCATCATTATCACTGCTGCATTACAGGAGAACAGCACTAAGACAGGCTAATGACAGAGAAATCCCTGTTTTATGTCAGCAGAGAAGTATAGAGGGGAAGGCTTTGGCAAGTATTATACAAGATTACAGGCAAGGCTAGAGCAAGAGGAAAAGCAGAAACTAGAACAGAAAGGAAAGGGACATTACAGGTCCAGCAGTGGAAGTCAGGTAGACAGTTTGGATCTGGACTATCTGAGTGATGAGGAGATACAAACTGAAGAAGTTGGTCCAAGCCAGAGTATCCCTGATGTTGCACCTATTTCATTTACACCACTTACACCAGATGAAGAACAGAGAAACAGGAACAGGTTTCTAGGAAGTTTGGCATGGTCCCAACTTCAAAGACAGTCTAAAAGGAGTTTGAAATTCCAACCATTACCTAAATTGTCAGGGAGGAAGAAGACTGCACCAAAACTACCACCAGTCATAATGGCACAACCCCCTAACCCAGCAGACCTGAGAGTCAGATTTGCTCACTTCAAGGGTCACTCAAAAAAAGAGGATCCTGATGCCCATGTAGCACAGTTCAGCACTAAATGGGAGGCAAGTGGCTTAGCAGGAGTGTATGGGGATGATGTGAAAAAGCAGCAATTTGCTGCCACATTGGAGGGAAAAGCCATGAATTGGTTTACTCAGTATGGGGCAGCTCATTTTCCTGACACAGTGGCATTACAGACGGCATTCCTGTCTAGATTCAGAAAATGGAAGACACCAACTAATATTTTGAAACAGCTTAAAACAATGAAACAGAAGCGACTTCTTGTTGAAGATTATGCACAACAGTTTCTAGATTTGAATGGGAGATTAGCACCTGCAGAAAGACCTACCAATGAGATGTTGGGGGAATATTTCTGCAATGGACTCAGGGGAACTTTAAGGACAGCAGTAGCAAGTACTGAAATACCTGGAGGTGTTGGAAGCTTTAATGAACTAGTGGCAGCTGCAAGGAGAGCAGAGAAGAGACTAGGTTCTACCAGATCCAGGAAGAAAAAACATGATACTGACTCTGACTCAGAGGAGGATTCAGATTCAGGTACAGATACAGATTCTGACACAGATTCAGAGTCAGAAGCATATGATTCAGATTCAGAGGATACTGATTCAGAAGAAGATGGAAGAAAAACTAAAACAAAGAAGAAGAAAAGGAAACACAAACTGAAAAGCAGGAGTAAGGACTCTAGAGACAGGAAAGAACACAGAAAATCCAAAAGGAAGGTTCAAGACCTGACTAAACAGATTTCTGCCACTCTTAAAAGTATGGGGATCTCCACTTCAGCAAAGAAGGAAAAGCCCTACTGTAATACTTGCCAGAAACATGGTCATAGTGATGCTAACTGTTGGTACAACCCTAATAACAGGGCAAATCCCAACCAGCAAACACAGAGAGCCAATGTACCTACTGCTAATGCAGTACAACCTGACAGGAGCAGAGCAGGGGATGGCCAACAAAATAGATTTGGAGGAAGAAATAATTGGGTACCACCCAATCAACAAGGACCTGCTGATCCTTGTACTTACTGTGTAGAGGTGGGTCATAGACAGGGTCCAAACTGTCCTTTATGGTGTAAACACAGAGAGGAAAGAGGCATACCCATTGTCAGATACAACAATCAAAGGCCACCAGTGCAACAGCAACAAAATAGACCTCCACAGGCAAATGTAGTAATTGTAGAACAGGCTAAAGAGATTCATGGAGTTGTGAGCCAAAATGTTCATTATGAGGATCTGGATGCTATGCATGTACAATGTGACTGTTCTAACTGTTTACAGGAACAGGTGACTACTGACAAAGTTGCTCCTGTTTTGGTGATTACAAGATCAGGTGCACAATATGTTGCTGACCCAGTTATTTCCCATAAGGAGATGAAGAATCCTAAGTTTTGGGATACACAGAGACAGGTCAGATTGGGTTGTGTGAAAGAAATTCAGAAAAGTCAGAAGACAGATAAGATGGGGACACAGATGCATCAAACATTACCTGTTGTACTACCCAGTATAGAAGAGGAGATCCATCAGCAAGAATTGAAGGAAGCTGATATGACAGAAGAAGTGCTAAAGGCAACCACTGTCACAATGGATCAAATTCTCAGTCTGGTACCTGAGTTTAAAAGACAGGTATTGAGAACCTTTTACTGTGAAGAAGCTCAGCAAGTTGAACCTGAAGCTTGTCAGATTGAACCTGAAGATGTGGATTACAAAGTTCCCAAGATTACTGTGACTTTTCAGCAACAGGATATACAGGGAGCACTTCTGGATGGAGGATCAGGGGTAAATATTTTACCTGAATTCCTGTATACTAAGCTGAAATTGCCGGATCTTGAGGAAGCTCCATTTCAGTTAAAAATGGCTGATCAGAGAAGAATCCAACCTATGGGAATTCTCAGGAATCAACAGATTACAGTTGCAGGGCTCACTTTTTCAGTGAATTTTGTAGTCCTGAAAATGGATGAGGGAGACAGTCCATATCCTATTCTGTTGGGAAGACCATGGTTAAAACAGGCCAAGGTTAGACAGGATTGGGGGGCAGCTCAAATAACACTCAGAAGAGGAAAGAAGAAGGTACACCTGAGTATGGTTCCTACTGCAACTCTACCCAGAGAGGCTAGAGCACTGTATGCACAGGGACTGAATATGTTGAAAGAAGTAGATGATGATGAGGAAGATGCTTTTCTTAAAGCCAATGAGTCAGTGATTCCTGTCTTTGATATTGATGTGGTTAAAATTGTGCAGCAGTTTAAGGAGAATAAACTTTCTGGTAATCTATTACAACAGGAGGAAGCATTACAGGATGTACCAGAAGGAGAGGATGTAAAAAAAATTCTGACTGAACAGGAGGAGAAAATGCACATTCAGCAAATAATCCAAGCTGAAAAAGCCTTTGAAGAACAGATGGCCAGAACAGCTAGGGTGCAAGAGGATGATCTTCAGGATCTGAATTTAGGGACTGAACAGAATCCCAAAATGGTAAAAGTCAGTATTCATGTGACAGGACAGTTTAAGTCAGATTTGGAGGAGCTGTTACAGGAATTTAAGGACATATTTGCATGGAGTTATACTGACATGAAGGGAGTGGATCCACAATTCTGTATGTACAGGATTAATCTCAAAAAGGATGCAGTACCTGTCATTTCCCAAAGATACAGGATGAATCCTAATTATGCTAGAGCTGTTAAGGAGGAGTTGGATAAACTACTTAAGGTTGGTTTCATCTATCCTGTAGAGAAGGTGACTTGGCTATCACCTATTGTGGTGGTTCCAAAGAAGAATGGGAAATTAAGAATATGTGTAGATTACAGAAAGTTAAATGCAGCCACTATCACTGATCCTTTTCCCCTACCTTTTCAAGACACATTGCTGGATGCAGTTGCAGGTCATCAAATGTACAGCTTCCTTGATGGGTTCAGTGGTTATAATCAGATTCTGATGGTAGAGGAAGACAGAGATAAAACTGCCTTTATTACAGAATGGGGAGTATATGCAAGCACTGTCATGGTGTTTGGATTAAAGAATGCTCCACCTACTTTTCAAAAGTGGGTCCAGGAAGTCTTTGCTCCATATCTTACCACATTTATGAGAGTATTCTTGGATGATTTCAGTGTGTTTGGGAAGACAGATGATCATTTAACTCAGTTGAAACTCTGTTTTGAAAGATGCAGAATGGCTAGGTTAAGTCTGAATCCAGCCAACTGTGCATTTGCAGTAAGAAGAGGGATTTTACTAGGCCATATTATTTCAGAAGATGGAATGCAGGTGGATCCAAGAAAAGTTCAAGCCATTCAGAAGGCTAAAGCACCAGTCAATCTGAAGGAACTCAGTAGATTTGTTGGTCAGATAAAATGGCACAGCAGATTTTTGAAATACCTATCCCATGTTTGTGTTCCATTAACTAAGCTCACAAAGAAGGATGTGAAGTATGAATGGACAGAAAAACAGGAAAAAGCATTCAGGCTACTGAAGAAGATGTTACAGGTGGCACCTATAATGCAACCACCTGACTGGAATTTACCTTTCCATGTTTTTGGAGATGCATCAGATGTAGCTGTGGGAGCAGTTTTGATGCAAGAGAAGTAGAAAGGATGGTTCAGGCCTGTTTATTATGCAAGCAAAGTAATGACAGGAGCTGAAAGGAATTATTCAGTTACAGAAAGAGAGTGTTTGGGAGTGATTTTTGCTCTGAAAAAATTCAGACACTATTTGTTGGGAAACCCTATTGTCATACATGTTGATCATCAAGCTTTGGTATATCTTGTGAATAAACCAAATCCAACAGGAAGGATTGCCAGATGGATATTGCAGATGCAGGAATTTGACTACAGCATCATACACAGACCTGGTAAAGATCATATAATTGCTGACTACTTGAGCAGACTGGAATCAGGAGACCCAGCTGAAGGAATAGCAGATGATCTTCCTGATGCGGATCTTTTTCAGATTCAACCAACTCAGTCAACAGACTGGTATGGACAAATGCTGAACTATCTTACTGAAGGAGTTTTTCCTGAAAATATGAATAGTGATCACAGAAGAAAGTTGGCACTCAGAAGTGCAACATTTTCAGTTATTGGAGGACATTTATACAAGAAAGGAGTTGATCAGATACTTAGAAGGTGTGTTCCTGAAAGTCAGAAAAAGACAGTTTTGTTTGAAGCTCATACAGGAATTTCAGGTGGTCACTATTCAGGGGACATTACAAGCAGGAAAATATTTCAGAGTGGACTTTGGTGGCCAACTGTTATTAAGGACTCATACCTGTTTGCAAAAACCTGTGAACAGTGTCAGAGAGATGGATATCCCAGGAATCAGGACAGGATGATTCAAAATCCAGTGCTGCCTTTAGGGCCATTTGAGAAGTGGGGTATGGATTTTATGGGTCCATTCAAACCTGCAGCAGAACATTTAGGAAACAGATATATTCTAGTGGCTACTGATTATTGTACCAAGTGGGATGCATAGCAGCAACAGTCTCTGCTAGGACTGATGAGGAAGAGCAACCAGCTTCAGAAACAGAGGATGTTAGATCAAAGCAAGAAGGGGGAGGACATGATGATGATCCTACTCCAAACTGACAAGTCAGTATTGAAGAAATTTCAGTTTTGACAGAGAATCTGATTTCAGGAAAAAGGATTTTTCTAAGTATTTGTATATGTTGGATTCATTTTCAGCCACTGCACTTTACAAGGAAATATTCCTGACTACTTCAATCAGTATTTTCTAGTTGATAACTGATCAAGGGATGTTGTGGGCTCAGGTCCACTATTTTGGGAAAATAGTATCCACCGGGTGTGCCAGTGTTAAGACTGAGTTGACATCACACCTTAGAGTTATATATTAGGAGTTTAGAAGTCAAGTTAAGCCTTAGGGTAAGTCAGATATGAAGGGGTGTAAGTTTTTGGAATGAATAGTCATAAGTAAGGGATGTGAGGAGTTATCAATCCCCGAATGTAACTGTTCAAGTCAGAGCGCATATGCGGGTGTAGATCATGTCTGCGCGTCTGTCTGTAAGCAGAAACTGAAGATATGAAGAACAGTTCAGAGTCAGATATTGTTTCCCTGTCTTGAAGTGGTAAACTGTTTTCAGTATTCATGTTATTTATTGCTGAAATGAAGTCAGATGGTTCTATAAAGGTGTACTGTAATGATGGAATGTGTGTATGAAAGTTATATGAAGTCAGTGCAGTCAGAAAGTAAGTCAGTTGGATTCAGAAATGTCAGGTAGAGTAGTTTTTCAGGGAGTAAATCGCAGGCAGTAAATTAGCCTATAACAAGTATCTCCTGAAGAATCCCCCATCTTGGAGTTCTCTTACACCAACCTTCACATCGGGTTCACCAATGTCGCAGCGCGTAGGGTTGAAGGTCACCATAGGGGTTTAGCAAGAGAAGAATGTATGGGGGTTCAAGAGCTTTCACTTCGGAGATGGAAGAGATAAGAGAAGGGTTGAAGGTTTCAAGCCAAGTTCTTGAAGATAAGAGACACCAGAGTGTAGGTAGATTTAGGGATAGGAGTAGATAAAAGAGAAGGGGTTCGAAGAGATTGAAGATGTAGAAGAATACTCCCAAAAAGAATTAGAAAATATAGATGAATACTAACAGAGATGAAGCCTATCAGTTTCTTTCAGAAATATGAGAAAATATAACTCTAATAGACAAAAACGTGTACAAAATAATACCTTCCTCTATGCTACTCAAATCACCAATCTGATGCTTTCATTAGCTTCAAAAGGGGGGCTAAATCCCAGGACACCTGGCCAAAACTCAGCCGGATCACTTCTTCTTCATCTCCCACTTTTGGAGTGCTATTCACTACCTAAAAACAGCGACCGTGCGTCGCACGATTTTGTCAATCTCTCTTTTTACATAAAATCCTCTCAAATTGGCTGAAAGCTACATGCTTTCTTTTATATGTCATCCTAATCTAAAAGTTGTCTATAGTTTTTATGGATTTCTATAAGAGATAATATCTAGAATATCAAAAATTGACTAAAAACTTGTCCAAAAAAATTCTAATATTTTAAACCATGGACATTAACACTAATGTCGAAAGTGCAATTGGCTCTCTAAATCTAAAATGAAGCCACACTCTAATTTTTTTTTACACAGTGTGCACGTAGCGGCACAACACCGGGTGGTCAAGATTATGAGTTTGATGACAAATCTTTTCCTCTTGATCATTATTATGATGTTATAACTTTTGATCCGGGGGTTTTGGGTAGGATTTGGCACCTTCATTAGGCCAACATCCATTTTAGGGTTCAAAATATTTATCTTTCAAAGGTTTATTTGGCTAAAAACTAGTCATTTTATCTCTTGTTCTACTACAAACAATTTATGGTGGGCAGCTTACTATTTTGGGTCAGTTTCAATTCTGATTTGATTACAGAGGAGCATACGTATATGGGCTAAAGGTATATATGATGAGCTTTCTTTTGACTCATAGCACACTTGATTTGGATATGCCCATCAAAAGATACTTCAACTTTACTACAACAAGTTCTGAAGTGGACAACAAGCTGCCTATTGTTTACAGGTGTCTTTTCTTGGAGTTATGGTGGTTTAGTTTTTAGTTTGATCATTTCAAATGGATGTCCATGTGGTCTATTCATTTTTCCACTTCTGATTCCATCCATTACTTAGTACATATTAGCGATTTTCCTATTTTTGTAGCCACTTGTACCAGAGTAGTACTCTGATTTCCTTTACATTCATCCATTGTAAACAGTCCATCTATATTTTTAAGGACAAAAACCTTCTTTGAGTGCGGATGGAATGTAAAAGATAGAAAATAGGCTATATAGGGCAGGTATAAAAGGTGAAGGTACCAATCATTCTATAGCAAGTTTTGACATAATAATACATCTTTGTCCTTCATCTCTCTCTAGCAGCCATCTTTCTTCTTCTTTCCAATATTTCTATTTTCTATTCTAGTCTTTCTTTCTCCTCGCCACTCTAATTCTCTCTCTTTTGCCTTCTTCCTTCTATCTCTTCTACAGTCTTCTCTCTCCTCTTTTTCTCTCTCCATTTCACTTCTGGACAATACCTGCGTCCACACCACAAGCTCTTATGCATGCAGGGCACAAAGACACGAAAACCAACCATAGCAAGGCATGTGCCAGCTAGTGGGGGTTCGGAGGAGGTGGAACATGAGATGTGTTGCAAGTATAAGAGGGCACGGGAAAAAAATAGTTGGTGCATGCCATGGGGAATGAGAAAATTGTGTGTTGTTTACCGTGGGGGAATAGACTTAGTGGGTGGGAAGGGGGTTCTAGTAGGGGAATGGGGGCTAATGTGGAGGAAAGGATGGGTGGGCAAGGGTCACTTGGGTGGAGGAGGGGTACAAAGGGGTAGGAGTGGGGATGGGGTTCAATGGGGGTAGGGGGTCAAATGGGGGGTAGGAGGGGAGGGGTTCAAAAATGGCGAGCGGGCAGGGGTTAAATGGGGGGTGGGACAATGGGTTGGGCAGGGGCATTTAATTGGGGTATGGGACACTAGGTGGACATGGGTGTTTAAAAAGGGGTGAAATGGGGGTGGGAAGGGTCAATAGGGTTGGACAGGTGGGGGATTAAAGGGAGGGTGGGGAAGCCAGGTAGGAGACCTCCTGGTGGGGGGTGGGCGAGGAGTGAAATGGGGAGTGGGGAGGGTTATAGGAGGGTGGCCGGGAGGCAAAGGGGGAGTGGGTCAACTAGTGGGTGATGCATGGCACACTAGCATTTGCACGAGAAATTGTGCAATGATTCAACGGGCGGGCGAGAGTGTTTGAATGGGCGGCGCATGGCAGGTTAACGGGGGTGGCACGTGGGTGGCGGGCAACGGGAGGTTTCACGAGTGGCAGGTGGAATGCAGGGTGGCATGAGGAGCAACAGGGTTATGGGTCAACAATGACCCAAGAAGCGAGATGGGAGGTTGGGTGGAAGGTAGGAGGGAGGGGGAATAAGGGGGGATGGTGGGGGAGGGAAGAAGGGAGGGAGGAGAGAGAGAGAAAATGAAAAAAATGCACTCAAAAATGGAATTGGAAATTAATAATGGACAATCTATTGGTTGGGATGGAATGCAGCGAAAAGGAAAAATGGATGGGTTGAGAAGATGGACACGAGCATCAAGTTAAAACACGGTTCCAATAAGAAATGGGGGTGTTCACGTGAAAAAAATGATAAAAACACACGAAAATCAGAAAAAAAATTAATTTGAGACATTCTGTTAGTCAAAACAAGGGACAACAAAGAGAAAAAATAAGAGGGGAGTAGTGTTTCATAGGGGCGTCAGGTCAAAATGCAGTCTCGAGGGAAGAAAGACGCGTTTGCATGGAAAAATGTCACAATGCACAAGAAAACACAATTAATAATTAATAACAAAAAATCAATGGCCTTGAACGAGGGGGAGGACAAAGCAAAAATTCTTGTTGTGACTAGCAGCTCGAGGAGGCTATCCAAGTAGGATGCACTTCTGACAATGAGAAAAGAGCTGCTCACATGGAAAAATAGTAAAAATCTCATAAGAAAATACCAAAAACATGCAAAAATGAATAATGGTCAATACATGCATCAAAAGGACAAGCTACAAAAAGGAAAAATTTCTAAGAGGAGGGGAAGATTAGGATTATCATGTCAAACTGCAATTTTTTCACGAGAAAGGTACATTCGCATGGAAACACATCCAATTTACATAAAATTCTTCAAAAATTAATAGTTGAGGAACCATTGCTCGAAACAAAAGGCAATAAAAAGGAAAATTGTCAAATTCAAAGGGATAAATAAGACCATAAGGTTAGATTCTAGTGTTGGTAAACATAGGGTGCATTCACATGGAAGATTGGCAAAAAAAGAAAAAATGAGAAAGGATAAGGAAAGAAAATAAAATGGTAGGGCAATGAAGGGACCTCAACAAGGCATTGAAAAAACATAATATTATTTACAAATCAGATAATTGTGTGGTCTTAAATATATGTAATCAAGAAGCAAAGGGACGCGTCCCCACACTTAAAATGTGAACAAATCGATTTGTTTAATCAATAGGGGCCTAGTACTTAACCATGACCCACACCCTGGCATCCCCACACTTAAGACATGTCACACATATATAAATGCAAAAGGTAGGGTTAGAAATACTTGGCCCATTCAATTGGTCGATGTGGACTGTCATTGACGCATGGTGAGTTGGAGTCATCTATGTAGTAGGAGGTACCATGGCACACCACAGCACGCATCCAACATGGCAAGGACCATGCAAAAACACCCAAGGAGGTAGTGTTATTGATGGAGAATGATTAGGCTGATATGGAAGAATATATCACGCAGCTCACATGTGCACAAAAAAGAATGATAGATCAGTCACTCACCCCATGGCTCATATCACTGCTAAGAGAGGGAAAGGAAGAAGAACCCATATCGCACACCCGACTGAGAAATCAACAAGGGTAATGACATAGAGGAAGTATTCTAGCATGCACAATTGATGGTGCATCAGTGCATTCCAACCTCCACTTGGCATAGGTGTAAAAAGGCAAGCTAGGGAGCCTTGCAGTGCAGTGCACAAAATAGAGTGATGTGTTCAGTGGTGATGGTAGGGGCCCGTCCTGTGTGTGCATAGAAAAACAAAAATATACCTCGCATGAGTGTCGTAATGTCCCTCAAACCTCACCTCTCAGAGTTGATTAAAGGGAAAAGCATTCATGCTCAATCCTCCCTTTGTCTCGCATTCTATTGATAAATACAAGAGGGCAACCTGATTCTTGACACCCATGGATGTAAGCCTCATTACCACTTGTCTAAAGATTGTATGTCTCTTATGCACAATTGATGGTGCATCAATGTATCCCATCCGCTATGCCAACATACGGTGCAAAAAGGAAGGCCAGGGAGCCTTATAATGCTGTGTATTCACATATCTCACCTCTCATTTGGATTTAAAGGGCAAGGACTGGTCACTCACCCCACCCTCTATCTCCACTCAATTGAGAGATGTAGAAGGTAGCCCATACTCACATCTCCATCAAGTTAGGATGCAAGCTCACCTCACTCAAGGGGTTGTCGATGAAGAGCGGCTTCATCTTGTTGATGATATCCAATAATGGTGATCGATAAAAAGGCATACCACCCAGGAAGGTAGGAAACATATCAAGAACATAAATTGCATGTAGAAGAGGTCATCTGCTATATAGGGATTAGATGCATTGATAGAAGAGCACAACACAATGCACTTAGGAAGGCTACTTCAGAATTGCAATATTGGGAATTTGCACTGAGGAGTCAGTTGTTCTAGAATGTAGGGTGTTGCCACTTTTCCATAGCCAGCTTCCTATCCAATGATATTTTCCACCTTTACTTAAAACAAGGCATGTTATCATGACAGGGAATTTCTTCATTTTCTCTCATAATAATTATTTTTAATTATTTTATTTTATTTTATTTTTTTCCTTTCTCTTTTTCTTTCTTTCTTTGTTTTCTTTACCCTACTCCTGAGGGTGTTTCCAAATTTTCTCAAAGAGTAGGTCAACATGACAAGGACCGAAGTCCTTGTCTCTCATAACCTATTTTTCTTAAATTTTCTCTTTTTTTCTTCTTTTTTGCAAGTAAATATGACAAAGCACCATAGGTAAGAACTAACCTCACCACTTCACTTGGATCAAATAGGAGGGTAGTCAAACAAAGGTAAGAGGTGGAGATGAGGGGTTAACAGAATGGTGTCACCCTGTCAAGCTAAGAATGATGCATATCAATAGTAACATGAGAAGTGGTAAGGAGCAACACCTCAAAGGGAGAGGGACTGTTGACTATAATTGTCAAGATCTGGAGGGAGAGTAATACTTCTTTGAGTTGTAATCATTAATCAAGAAGGGATCATCCGAGGCATTGATGGCTTGCACTTGGATAGAGCCATTAGGATTAACAGCTAATACCTTGTAGGGGCCCATCTAACACTGTTGGAGCTTTCCTGGAAACTTGCCAAAGCATGAATCATAGGAAAGGACTAGGTCACATTGAATTCTTTGTGCTTAATGAAGCTGTCATGGTAAGCCTTCCACCAGGCATGTGTAGTTTTCATACACTGAAAGGCCATCTGGCGTATTTCGTCCAAACATTCCAAGTGGAGGAGGCAGAACTATAGTGACTCATTATCCCCCAAGCACTCGTGATAGCCACTCATAAAGAGGAGAGTTCTAACTCGGTAAGGAAGACAACTTCTGTGCCATTCACCACCTGGAAAGGTGTCTCTCCTATAGAAGCCTTATAAGAGGTTCTATATGCCAAGAGGGCCTCTTAAGTCAATCGTGCCAATCATGGCGATGTGCAACAATCATCCCTTTCAAGATCGACCAAAGGATGCAATTGGTAACTTTGGCTTGCCCATTAGGCCTTGGATAGTAGGGTGTGGAATTGCAATGGCATATCTTATAAAGCTTTGTCAACTCTTCCATAATCTTATTTAGAAAGTGAGTATCTCTATCACTAACCAGCTCTAAGGGACTACCAAAGTAAGTGATAATATTATCATACAATAATACGGCCACATTGTTACCATCATCTTGTTTGTTGAGAGCTTTGGCTTCATACCACTTCGTCATATAATTGGTACACACCAAAATGTATATGTTTTGCTTTCTTATATGGTTGGAGGGTTGATTAGATCAACAAGGTTGATGATCCACTTCTCAAATGACTTTAGGGAAAGGACGGCTATAGTGGCATAGCAATGGATATGGTAGGCTTGATGACAAGCATCACAATGTTTGCAGTAGCCATAGGCATCTTTATGCAGTGTAGGCCACCAATAACCTGTGAGCAGTGCCTTTTTGGCTATCACTTCTCTTGCAAAGTTTCTACCATACGGCTTGTCATGACATGCTTTTAGCATTGTCACGATCTCATCTCCCACAACACATCTGTGAAAAACTTCATCTTTGCTTCTCTTGTACAAAGCACCACCTAGCAAAGTATAGAGGGATGATTCCAACAATAGCTTTTTCTTCTCTCTACTAGAGACGTCGAGGGGATATTGTTGTGTGGTCAAGAGGTTGGCAATGTCTGCATACCATGGATTTACTATTTTGACTAGAAACACAGATGCGTTATGAAGGTCCAAATCATCCTACACCACTTTTTCATCTTGAGGGATCTACGATAGATGATCCGCCAAAACATGGGAGTGATTTGGCTTGGTAACCACTTCAAAATGAAACTCCTAGACTAAAAGGAGCCATCTCATCATTTTTCCTTTAACATCTACCTTATTCATAAGGAAAGACAATGCCTCATGATCCACATAAAACTTGAAGTGCATCAACAGTGGTAGTGTCAGAACTTCTCCAAGGTAAACACCATTGCGAGCCATTCTAAGTCTCTCAATATGTAGCTCCTTTCTTGATTAGTGACCTTAGCTCAAACTTATAGGTTGCATAATGGATGGACTGATATAGCTTTGAGGAGCCTTTTTGGCATAAATCTGCACCTAACCCTTCTATAGATGCATCAATGCACATGGAATTTCTTTGTCCAATTAGGATGTTGTAGGGTGGGGGCTTCAATGAGACGTTGTTTTAGGGTATTGAAGGCTTCTTCATAATCAACAGTCCATGTAAGCTCTACATCTTCCCTCAAGCGCTTATATAAGGGGTTGCCTTTGTTGCAAAATGTGCAATAAACTGCCTGTAATAGGCCACATGTCTCCAAGAAATATCTCAACTATTTGAGGTTGATTGGCACAATTAGAGTTGCAATTTTCTCAATCTTCATAAGGTATGTTTCTATCCCTTGTGCAAAGACAATGTGGCCCAGAAGAACTCTTAAAGAGACTCCAAAGATTCATTTTTTGGGGTTGAGGAAGTGAGAGCGGAGTTTTGAGCCCGGGATGTGCCTAAAATTTGCCAAAAAATCCAGAATTTAGGGAAAAAATATTTAACATCGAAGGCGGCGCGGCTGCAGCTAGGACGATTTTAAGTACCAAGTGAAAGACGGCTTTTAAAAGGCACCCAAGTGACACTTGTGGATTTTTGATAAATTTTCCGACTATCGTGCGGGATGATGAGACGAACGCGCAGGATTTTTTAGAGGCTGAAATGGAGTCCGGATGAGGAAGAGGCCAAAAATTGGCAAAGATTTGAAAGGGTGGACAAATTTAAGACCAAAGGGGGGTTCCCCTTTGGGACTTTTAACCCCCCCTCAAAATTTTTCATGGAGAGAGATGGTGGCAGCATGCAGAGATGGCACCGAAAATTGCGCCATCTCCCCCCCCCCCCAACAAACTTGATTCGGGGCTAAAAAGCAACCCATGCAACAGAGATTGGGCATCAACTTCTCCTTCTTGCCTGACTCTATCGCCGGTCTTCGCGCGAGATATGGTTGTCTGGATGAAGAGATCAGAATCTAGTCTTTCTCTCTCCTCCCTCTCTCTCCCCTCTATGGGATGTTCATGTGCACCATCTTGAAGGAGGAATTGGGAAGGAGAATGAAGGAAATGGTGATGGAGATTGATGGAGATGCTGAAGATTGATGTGCAGCATTGGATTGAGAGCAATAGAGGCTATGTCTGCTGGTTATGCAATCATTCAGGGCGCCTCAAGTTACGTAAAAACACGGTATGACCATTTTTATGAAAGAAAATGAAGGATTTTTGATAGCTTATGATGATAATGATGCTCTTATTGGATGAAAATTTGTTTGTGTGCTGGTTGCATCATGATTAATTGCTGTTTATAAAAAAAAATTGATTTTGCAATGATTTACGTGCTCTATTTAATTCCCTAAACCCGAAATGCGGTTTTTAAGCAGTAAATTGGTAGTTTTTCTGTTTCCGGTGGTAAAAGGTGTTCCCATGGGGAGAAAATGGAAGATAAATTGAATGTTAGTATGCTGAAGTGATTGGAACTAGAAAAACCAAAAAATAGCACATTTTATTGCCAAATAAATAAAAAATGAAGAAAATAAAGGGAAAAATAGAAATACATCTTACAAAAATAAGGAAAAATATAATGATTGTTTGTGGATGTATAATAGTGGCAAAGCATGAGGTTTAGCCTCAGTTTGCCCTATCTCCTTGTCAAATTTTGTGATTTATCGCTTTTTATACATCAAAACATGGCAAAATGAACCTCTACACCTATGCAATGAAAGCAATACCTAAACGTAGGGGGTTGAGGTGTTTGAATGGTGTGATTTGCATGCTGATTGTTGCTGATTTTTTGATGCATATCATGACATAGAGTTTGTTGTATTTTAATTAAGAGGATAGTAGCACGGGTGTTGTCTCGGTGCTATCCTTACATTGTCGCAACGAGTTAGTGAATGAGCATTGGGAAGCCTGGTGGTGCACCATATGTTTTTGATTTAAAATTATGTTTGAGCACTTTAGGATCATTCACTTTGCATGTGCATGTCAACCATGGTGTCAGGAAAAAACTCGATGCATAGCACCTGTTTTCGATTATGATGGCCCACGCTTGAGTGTGAAAAGGCATCCTAAGCCATAGGATATACGTTCGTTTCTTGGGGGATTATTTGGTAAGGACACATGGTATCTCCTGGAATACTTGCAAAATGAAAGAGTGGAGTTTGTTCGTTTGTTTTATATGTTGAGCAGTGTATCAAGGGGCTAATCCCTGCGGTGTAGGAGAGCTACAGTGGGGCCGCAGTGATTCCACCGAGAGGTTGCCTCCCATATATGGGATTATCATAGTATTTATTGCCAATCTGTAAGGGTTCTCCCTCTATGGAGTTTATAGAAAGGGGAACGTTGGACTATAAAACTATAAACGCATAGATTAGGCCTTAGGACAGTTTGTCCTTTAGCAGCAGATTGACGCTCTTGGCCCGCGAGGCCGTGAGGGTGTGTTCGTCTGTTATGAGCATGAGGTCCGGCTAGTGCCATAGCCAGTGCCGGCCCATTTGAGGTCCCATTAGTGGTGCACCTTCCGGGAGCTGCCAACAAGTGGTGGTTCTCGAATCTAGGGTTTTTAGGGACCCAAAAGTTGGTTTATGTCCTCTGATAAGGACCGTCAAGCGGAAATACAAAAAGCAGAACATGCTGAGAGGGCTAGACGGCGGTTGGAGATTATAAGTCGATATTCTCCTCAAAGGAGTATCACGATACGCATAAGAGGCAGTGGTCTTAGTAACCCAACTGCTGCACATAGTCCTTTAGGTGTAGGAGGAAGCGCAAGTTCTTCCTCTCTTCCACCAAGTCAACCCACTTCAAGTGGGGGTGTGATCCTATCAGTCCAAACTCCTATTGTCAATCCGATTGTCGTCATGGCACATCCCATTGCAATTCCTGTAGGGACGCCGGATCTGCCAACTTTAGGGGTTCCTTTGCCCATTTTTAATGGGTTAGCCGAAGAAGATGCGGAGCTTCACATTTGTGAATTCCAAAGATTAATGTTTAATTACCACATTCAAGATGAGGGGCATCTTATGATGACATTAAAAGGAAGGGCTACAGTATGGTATCATAGCATAGAAACTGGAACCATAACCACAATCAACCAATTTTATGCAGCTTCCCGAGGAGAATATGCCCCTGAAAGAGGTGGTCAATACTGGTTGTGTGTTTTGAATTTAACACGCCAAGACCCCCATGAGAATGTGAAAGCCTATGCTAAGAAGCTGAAGGAAGTATTTCGTAAGTTACAAACTTACATTCCCATTCCGCCAGAAAGCTGCCCAATTGCAATACTTCTTGTATGGATTGGATTTCAATATTTAGGTACAATTGAGTAGTGTGGCTTTGGCTGATATAGACACCGCCATCACGCGGGCAGAAGGAATAGAGTCACGATTACAAACTGCCTACTCCTCTCGAATAAATCTTAATGCGGGTCTAGTACCTGGAGGCCATTTACCATTGATGAATGGAAGTCAAGGGATGCCTATGAATAGCCCTAATGGGAGAGGAAGCATGGTTCAAAATGTACCTTTGCTGCCAGCTCCTCCCAGTGTGACTATGCCTATGGCTAGTCAATTGGCTCCACCAAATGTTGGGGGCCAAGCTTCGAACCCTAATGTTGTTTCTGTGAGTCAACAACCAATGCCCAATCGAATTGTTAGGCCAATGGAACGACGGATAGACGATCAAGGCTATGAGTCGAGTGCCTCTAATGTCCTTGGCGAAGTTAAGGATATGATAAAGCACTACACTGATATGATTTCTGAACAATATCGAAAAATAGCTGTTGATGTCAATTTCCTGACGAAGCAGCAGAATATGATAGGGAGTCGATGCCCTGAAGAGGGTGGACCCTCAAGATTCAGCTGTAAGTGGTTTGGCGGACAACATTTCCCTAGAAACTGTCCAAATGTTAAATGTGATATTTGTGGGAAGTCGGGCCACTTAGCTGCTACCTGTTGGAGTAAGATTAGTTTCCTCCAATAAGGGAGTAAATAGCCAGGTCTAGTTAATCATAGAGCGCAAGGTAATAACCTCCAGCAAAATGATGGACCAAGAAAAATATTGCAAAGGGGAAATACCACTATCGAAGAGTTGCCACAAGGCAATGGAATTAGCCTTATTGAGGTTGTACGCGTCAATGGCGCTGAAACCTCTAACCTACGAGCCGTGACAAGAGGCCAAAAGGCTAAAGAGGTTGACAAAGATAATGCAAAACCGGTTGAGGAAAACCCTAAGCAATGGGATAAGGGGACGCAATTCTTGAATCCTGGCGTGGAAGGTGGACCTCTAAGGCCTGTTGACAAAAAAGTCGATCCTAAGAAGGATGAGGAAGTGCCAAGAAAGAAGGAAAGAGCTAAAAAAGAAGCACCAAAGCCAGTCCCGAGACCAAAAGAGAGAATGATTTGGCGAGAAAAGAGAGCTTTGACTACCTATCATGATTTTGATTTAGCAAGTTCTCTTTGCGAAGTCAAGCCAGATGTAAACCTCTTACAGTTGATTACATTATCTCCAGGAGTATGCAAGGAGTTCAAGAAGATCCTGCGTATTGGGTATATTGTAGAACCTTTGGGCATAGCACGAGTAGGGGAAGATTGGTTTGACCATGCTGAAAAGAATTGCCCTAGGGTTCCAACATACGTGGATGGAATATAAGTAGAGCATGCTATCGTAGACACTGGGTCCTCCGTCAATATCATGAGTTCAGAGTTGATAGAGAGGTTGGGTCTAGGCATCCAAAAAGATAGCTCCACCCTTCTTAGAATGGCTGATGATGGTCTAAGGAAACTAGAAGGTTGCGTCACTAAAGTCCATGTTACAATTGCAAGTGTAGAATGCTTCTTGGACTTTAGGGTGATAAGATTTGTAGGACATCCTAGCTATTGAGTCTTGCTAGGTAGGCCTTGGATCTTACGAACAGACTGTCAAGTTGATATACCCACTGGTCAAGTGGTTCTAGGTAGAGGTGCTAATCGAGTAATAGTCGATGCTTACCTTGAGTCTCCTCAGAGTGAGAGCTCTCCTTTATCCTCTACTAAATTAGAGACAGTAGATGATCCATCTGGCAGTGAGACATCATCCAGTGATGAATCTAAGGAAGGATCCATTACAGAGGATATTTATCAGATAACTCTAAATGAGCCGATAGAGCCGCAAGATAGGATAAGAGACGTGGATGTGATTGAGTTGGACCTTGGTACCCTGAATGTTTCGCGGCCAATTAAATTAGGTTCCATGCTCAGTTCAGCAAAAAGGGAGGACAATGTGTCCTTGATTCAAGAATTCCGCGACATCTTTGCTTGGAGTTATGAAGAGCTGAGAGGCATTCCTCCCAGCCTGGCTGTTCATACTATTCCTGTAAAAGAAGACAGTCATCCTGTGCATTAGAAAGTAAGGCGTATGCCTTTTGAATTGAGGGACGGGCTGTTTAAGGAGTTACAGAAGTTACGGAAAGCTAGTTTAATCTTCCCTATACAGCACACGGAATGGTGTTCACCAGTTGTCATCAGGAAGAAGAAAAGTAACCAGATCCGACTATGTGTAGATTTTAGAGAGCTGAATAAGCAGACGGTTAAGGATTACTACCCATTGCCATTTATTGACCAGATTTTGGATCAATTAGGAGGTAGGAAAATATATTCGTTCATGGATTGCTTTGCGGGTTATAACCAGATGGAAATTGCAAAAGAGGACAAGTTGAAAATGACTTTCATCACTGTCTTTGGTACTTTTGCATACCATGTGATAGCCTTTGGTTTGTGCAATGCACCTCGATCATGGCAACGAACAGCAGACAGGACCTTTGGCGACATCTCCCCAGATGAGTTGAAAGTATTTATCGATGACCTGGGGGCAGCCACTATAAGGGAAAGGATGTTGATTATCTTAAGAAAGTGCTTTGAGCATTGCAGACAATTTTGTATTGCTCTTAACCCACGGAAGTGTGTTTTTGGAGTGCCTTATGGGCTATTGCTAGGCCATGTGGTCAGTTCAGTAGGGATCACAACTGACCCTGAAAAGATCAAGGTTATAGTAGCTATGAGTCCACCATGCACGCCGAAAGAGGTGCATAGCTTTCTGTCATCGATAGGGTACTATCGGAGTATTAGCTGTTGTTTAGCCCAAATCTGGGAGGAAAAGTGGTATCATCCGATAGCTTTTGCTAGTCAAAAATTGGGCATATAAGAAATCAACTACACCTACATGGAGAAGTTGTGCCTTGCGATGGTCTTTGCGACTAAAAAATTTAGGCACTACATCCTCTATGAGAAGGTAGTTTTCTATACGAAGGCGGAAGGGCTTAAATTGCTTATGAATAAGCTACAACCGCCTGATCGTTTGGAAAAGTGGTTAATCACTTTGCAGGAGTTCAATTATGAGTTTAAGAGTAAGCCACCGAGGTTGTTGGGTATTGTGGAATGCCTTGTGGATTTTGGGGAGCCGAAGAAAGAGACTTTGGATGAAGGAAGTGATATTGAAGAAATGTTTAAAATTGATACAGCTTCTATCCTATCTTGGTATGCTGCTATCACGCATTATCTATCAATAGGAGAGACTAGAGCTGGTTTATCAAAATCTAAAAAGAGGAAAATCAGACAACATGCTTTGAAGTTTTCCTTGATCGTAGGAACACTATATCGGTAGGGTGTTGATGATATCTATTGCTGATGTGTGATGCCTGACGAGGTTCCCTTCATCCTGGAAGAGTGCCATGACTCTGCGTGTGGAGGGCACTTCGCCGGACGGTTGATGGCACAGAAAGCTTTAAGAGTTGGATATTGGTGGCCATCCATCTTCCAAGATTCCTTTGAGTACGTTAAGAGATGTGATACCTGTCAAAGACATGATAGCAGAGAGAATAGGAAACGCCCACTCACACCTATCAGGGCTATCCTTCCATTTGAGAAGTGGGGCATTGACTTTGTGGATCCTATCACCCCGTCATCTACTACTCAGAAGAGGTACATTATAGTAGTAACTGATTATTTTACAAAATGTTCAGAAGCGAGGGCAATGAGGCAGGACAATGCAAAAGAGACTGCAAGTTTTCTTTTAGAATAGATTATCTACCGTTTCGGTCCACTGAAGGAACTAGTGTCGGACCGTGGAATCCACATTTTGAGTAAGGTGATTAAAAGCCTGACTGAAGCTTGGCAAATCAAGCACAACAAAACGACCCCCTATAATCCGCAAGCCAACAGACAAGTCGAAAGTACTAATAAGCAGCTTGTGGGTATCTTGTCTAAAACAGTCTCTGAGAAGAAACGAGACTGGGATAGGAAGTTGTATGTTGCAGTATGGGGGTACAATACAACATTCAAGCGAGCTACCGGCCATACTCCATTTAAATTAGTTTATGGGGAAGAGTGTGTGTTACCCCTCGAAATTGAGTTGCCAACCATACGGTTTACAATTAACCACTCTTTGGGAGATGAGGATGCACTCTTTGAACGTTTCACGACCATAGCCCACCTGGATGAAATTAAATTGCAGAGCTTATTACACCAGGAGGTAGCTACATGTCGGATGAAGCAGTTACACGACCTTAAAGTAAAGAAGTATACCTTTACAAAAGGGCAATTAGTTCTGTACTACGATGTGTGTAGGGAGCTGTTTCCAGGGAAGCTGAAACCTAGATGGGATGACCCCTACAAGATTGTCAGGATAGGGAAAAATAGGTCTACGGCTCTACTAGCTGATTTGCAGGGAGTAGAATTTAAAAATAAGGTTAATCTTAATAATATTAAACCTTATTATTTATGAGTATACTAACATGGAGAAATGCATTGTAGGTCCATGCTGGGGCTGATTTGAGACCCGGAAAATAGCTTAAAGCTGGTTGATGGGGCGGTTAATTCCTTATTTGGAGCACCCATATTTGGAGCAGAGATACCATCAGGGAAAACTTATCTAGTGGAGCAAAGGATACAAAGTGATTGAGCAAGAAGACGGAACCTTTGTGTGGGAGATCAAATTCTTCTACCATCACTGCTTACGAGTGTTGACAAGTATCCCTGTTAAGTTTAATGAAGAAGGTGGGATGGAGCCGTCAGTTTACCCTCTAAACATGCTAAATTTTGACTATCATAATTACGAATAGAGGAGTTCGTGATGGTGTCTAGTCATCCTTCTATAACAGTCTCTTTGCATTCTCAATCTCTTGGACATCTGGTCCTCCTTCTATAACTGTCTCTATATCCTTTTGTGGCATTGGACTACTCTGTGCTATACTATTTTGTTGTGTACTATTATACTTCTCTTTTGAAAGATTGAACTTCACCATTTTGGCAATGGAAACATTCTCTTTTGGAACTATGGGTTGTCTTTTCTTGACACACGTTATTGCATCAACTTCAAATTCCACCAAGTTGGAGGGAGGTTCTTGGGTCTTTTGTTGATTATTAGTGGTGTCGGGCTTTCACAGGACTAAACTAGGATAGTCTTTTGCAGTGTGGCCTTCTCCTTTCCATTGAGTACCTAAGGGCTTGCAATCCATTGGACCTTCTAGGGTTTGGACAATTTGGTGAGATATGTCCATTTTCTCCACCTCTATAACACTTCATTGTTGATTTGTGACCACCACCAAACTATTTTCCTTTGTAACTTTGAGAGGGAAACCTCCTTAGATAGAAATTAGGGCTAAATTGTCTAGGTTTTGATCCAATATCTTGGGTAGTCATCTTGGATTCCAATAAGTTGAATCTTTCTTCTTTGTCTTTTTTCCTTTGCTCATGCATCTCCTTCAAAGAGCAAATGTCTTATGTATAATTTTTCCTTAAACCTTTCTTAAATAGTACAAAAAGAAGGCTCCACAAGATTACGTTTATGAGTCCAAGCTTCAATCTTGAAACCTAATTCACTTGTGTAACAGTCACTCTCTCTAAGTCTATTTCTTCATGTATATTTATATTCCAACCTCCATAGCCATGCTCTAGATCCATGCTTTTCAACATGGTATCAGAGCCATGGTGGGTATGGCTCAAATTAATAAATCTCTCTTCTAACCTCTCTCCACCTTTGCTCAGCTCAACTCTAGCTAATGAGCTCATTTCTCACCTCCATCCTCATTCTTTCTTCCTTCATATCTACTATAGCTTGCAAGCCCTATTCTGCTTGGAACTCTTATATCTCTTCATACAACCCAAATCTCTTGAAGCTTCCTTTTGGAGATTTGTTCCCCTCATTTTCTAAGTTTTATTTGTGGCACTTCAATTGCTGATATTGGTGATCTATATCTCAATATTGTGAAAAATTGTGGTCATCGTCTAATATGTGCATGTTTCTATCCATACAATCGTCCTTCCTCTACCTAGGCTATCTCCAACTCAAATATTTTTTCAAATGGTCCACTGTATGAGCTGCAATCAGTGAAAAACCAGGTCCATATCTAAAACCCTAACAGGGCAATCATATCCATTTCATTTAAAGCTCATTTTTCCTTTGTTTTCTCAGTCCTACCACTTGAACCAAGCTACTACCACTCTGATTCATTGATCCACTAAAGTTTTCAATAAGTCTACACATCAAATCAATGAGGACGAGAGATTTTAAAAGATTTGGAAGACTCAAGGTCAACTCAAGAAGATTTAAGCATAGTGTCTATTGACACTCATCTAGTGCCTCTTAGAACTTGTGTCCTTTAACACAATGAGCTCACTACTGTTCAAATATGAGATTTTTTGTGCTGATTTGCTACTACTCTAACCTTTCAGCATGGCAAAAGACTCATCGACATGTCATTTCTTCAAAGGAGTCGGGTTTCATACCTAGCAAAGACACATAAAGTTTATCAGAGGAAGAAGGGCCTATGGGTCATCACTAATGGACAAGAGAAGAAGCCCTGGAATGCAACTCTTGCAGTTGCCTAGCAAAAAAGTGATGACAAGGCTCAAGCCATCATAAAGATTAAGCTAGATGACAACTATATCCACCATGTGGATACATGTGACACGTCCCATGATACTTGAAAAAGATTGGATACTTTGTTTGGTGCATAGTCAAAGCCTTCAAAGTACGGTTTATTAATTTAAATTTTCAGACTAGACATGAAACCTAACAAATCTCTTGCAACACATCTGAATTACATGGGAAGTCTCTTAACCTAGCTTGTAGGGATCAACATTAAAATGGATGAATATGTACGCATTGGTATTTTTTAAAAATTTTGCCTCCAGATTATGATAATGTCTCCACTACTTTAATCAACATGTAAAATCCTAAAACTTGATGACATTCATGCCTCTTTGTTAGAAGAAAAAAAGAAGATAAAAAATAAAGAAGAGCCAAGTACTTCTAAGGATGAACAAATGTTGTATGTCAATAACAAGTACAAAGGAAAAAAGGATCCAGTAATTTGTGACTTTTACAAAAGGACCAGACATACTAAAAAGTTATGTCATGCCAGAAAGAGGTATCAAAAGGCTGTCTTGCAGCTATGAAGGAAGAAGAAGACCATGGACATGAAGAAGTAGAAGAAGAAAAAGATCATCAGAAGTAGAAGAACAAGCCTCACCGGTCCCTCTATTCACACTACTATGATAGACTTTTTAAAGCCTTGTATAACTTTACCCTAATGTTCTTTTCATAAGCTTGTAAACTGCTCATGTAACCTCACACTACAGTCTATGTACACTTTCTAAAGCCCTTGTTATAGCCTCTAGATGTCCATCATGTTTTTGGTACCCACAATTAGCTTTGTTTATGATAGCCTTTGGATGATTACCATGTTTGTGGTGTGCCCACACTTTCCAAGTGGTTGCTCACTAAAGCCTCTATACACTTTGTGCCTTTTTGGTTGTGATTGAGAAGGGGTGTTGAGAATTTAGGCAGTCACACCTAGTGCAACATCTTTATATGAAGCAATGGGCAAGGGAAATGCAAGCAACCTAGGAGAAGGGATTGAATCCCATAAGCATTGTTGTGGAAAGTGCTACCTACCCAAAAGACTATAAAGCATTGTACATGAGTCATGCTACTCTTCATGAAGTGTATCCACATAGAAATCTTCTTGCTTGTCATTGGCATGACCTGAGTCCAAGCTTTAATCTTGGAACCTAATTCACTTGTGTAATATTCAGTCTCTCTAAGTTTATGTCTTCATGAGTATTGTTTTTATCTTCCATCCTCCATAGCCATGCTCTAACACAACATGCTCCCCTAAATCTCAAGTCTAAATAGTCTTTTAAATTGGATTTCTCACTGGTTATTATCAAATTTTCTAGCTTATTTTTGTGATACTTGCTCATAATCTTTCTTGATCTAAACCTTTGTTGAAGGTTGCTTGATTGACCTTATTACAAGACTTGGCTATTTTACTAGACTTATATGTGTTAGGGGTATCATCGTTAAGACTTGTCTTAGCTTGAAAAAGCTAAGTTGACAATTTGGGAGTCATCTCAAGTGAGTTTGTTTTTAGAAGCTACATAAGCTACAAGACAAGTATTTTCCCTAGGAAATTTTAAGCTTCTAATTTTCCAAAAGAATATCAGTTAGATTCTTATGTTTTGCTTCTTTGGCTAAGATAAGTACTACAGTTTTCTTTATGAGTTTTTTTCTAATTATCCTAGGTTTCTAGTGGCTAAGTATAGAACTTAATAATATCAACTTAGCTAACAACAACCGTGATTTACTCTATCAAAAAGGGTACCTTCTACTTAATTAACTTAAATTAATAACCAATTTAATGAACTAGTTCTAACTATCTTAATTCATTTTTCCCTATGTCTACATGATTCGTGGATACCCAAAATGTTTTTGATGCAATCACTTAATTTATATTCCTTGCTATTAGTTTATCATGGATTTTTAATTAATCCTTCTAAATTAAATATTGATTTATTCAATGCTCTTTACTTACATGCAGCTACCCTTGAGTTTTTCTTTTTTCTTTTTTACATCATTTATCCTCCTAGGTGAATTTTTTCAAAAAAGAAATTGTGAATCTATTCAATGTATTGTAATTTCATGTAGCTATCCTTATTTTTAGACTTTATAATCTAAATTAATATTTCCTACTTCATTTCAACGTTCTTTTCTAGTCAAAATTTAACTTGCTTATTTTTAAAACTATAGAGTTTTCATGAAAAGTTTTAGCAAACTTTTGTTATGCTCGAAAAGAACATGGGATCATGTTGCAAGAGATGGCACATTATCCACACTTGTAGCTCCATTTGCAGCTCGCATGCTCCCTACTCTAGAGTATCGTCTCTTCGAGCCATCACAAATAGGAAACTCTCACACACTAGCCTTCCGAGCTTCATCAATTTTGAAGGGTATGACTGGGAGCCTTGAATCAAGACGGAGAACTTGTAGAGATGAAAGGTGTTGTTCACAAATGCTATAGGTGAGAGGGTAGACAGATTTTCTATCGGATGGAGTGCTCTCTGTGGGATAGCATTGATGGTCGATAATCTTGACTCTCTTTCCTTTATGACTCTCCTCTTCCCTTCCTTTACTAGTCCACCCTCTTCTTCTCCTCTTGTCCCCTTCTCTTCTTCTCTAACTCTTCTTATCTCTTCTTCTTCATTCGACTTCTAGTGCTTGTCCTCTATCCTCTCCTTATCCCTTGTTCTTCCCCCTACTTCTCCTCCCTCCTCTTTTATCCTCCTTCTACTTTCTCTCTCTCTCTCTCTCTCTCTCTCTCTCTCTCTCTCTCTCTCTCTCTCTCTCTCTCTAAATTGGCAGCAACTAGCACACTTGAAAACAAGCATGCCTATTGAGCCCTTTGCTAAGGCTTTTATAAGCCTGATATCTAAGACTAATGCTCCTTTCTATATCACAATTGGGTGACAGAATATTTGAGATAAGTTAGATGGTTATAGCACTTTGATACTATCGAGGAGACGACAAGGAGTGATGGTGTCAATAATCGAATGTGTGCTGAGTACTGAACAACATCGAGCAACGAGTGTCATTTGTTTCAATGGATGGTGGTGATGAGACCTTCAAGATCTTATTCTCCATGCTTCAAGCTTCACATAGAGTAGCATTTTACCTTGATCAAGGAAACTAGCATGAGCAGGATAGCAGCCTGTGCTAGCACATTTTGCGTTGAATTCCTACACTGATTTCTCCACAAAATTTGAACAGTTGAAGCTTGGCTATGGTTAAGGCAAGCTTTGGCAAGGCTCTTTCAGATCTTCAGCAAGCATCAATGGTCTTCTTTCACTTCCTTGATCATTCTTTAGCTTCCAAAACCCTGGCTATGGCAGATTCAAGACAGCAGTGAACCTTTACTAAAATTTCTTCAAAATTTTAGAGGGCTTTTGTTCTATCAAGCCTTCTGGAGCTTCTCAACACTCAAGGGACTGACATTGATGCATTCTTGGACATGAAGCTTCAAATATGGTGGCTATGGAGTCAAATCAGGGCAACAAGATTCAAGAATACAATTCTTGGATTATTTTATTCAATTTCATGGGACTTTTGTATGCTACCACTCCAAGAAGGTTTGATTGAAGCCACTCTATCAAGAATCAGTCTACATTGGAGCATTCAATCAAGATAGAGAGCATTTTCACTCTCTTGAATGCTCGAGTGTGATGTCATGATCATATAGTACCTTACCTAGGGCTGATTGATGTTGTTTACTGATTTCCAACTCTGTCTATTCATAAATTGATGCCCAAATGATTGCATAGATTGATTCATTACTCCTTGCTTTGTTGCTCGATCAACCAATATTACAAACTCATACAATTTCCTTTCATTGATGCTTAAGAATTGCTTAACCTCTGACTTTGGGGTTTTTTGTGATTCAATCCATTGAGAATATCCAATATATTGTAAAAGGTGAGCATAATAAATCAGTGAGTCACTGATTACTATTGGTAAGCCTTTCTCATCCTCAGTTTTCATACATTTTACCCTTCAATTCTTGCATACCATGAAATGAAAAAATCGTGATTTAGCCATGCATTGCATTCCTTGATTGTTAGAACATTAGCTCTTCCATGTATATTCCGATCGAGAAAAAAGGTCAAAGCCGGGCGAGATAGCAAGACAAAAGAGAGGTGACCCTCCCTTGCTATTTAAAACTCCGTAGGGGTGCACAACCTGGCCCGAAAGGAACTTTGCACACCTTTCGGAGTTTCAAAGCCCATGTAGGTGCCTATCCTACCATTTTATCTCTCACCATAGCTGGTGGACCATGGAAGACCACTTGGGAAAGAGTGGATGAAGATTTGAAGACTTGGGGTACCGAACAGGGTAGTTTGTGACATCCTTGGACAGATTTATAGGTCTTTTCACACAGGTACCTATCAGTTGCAGGGGTTTACTAGATACTTACAGGTGCCTTGCAGCCTATCACAAGTCTACTAATTTCTTTGAAGGTCTAGAAGTACTACATGATTCATTTTAGGGTCAAACAAGGTTCCCGCAGGGTGTTAACAGGTTGTATGAATTCTCTAGACAGGTATACAGTTCTTATTAAAGAAAATTCTGTCACGATCCAAACTAAGAACTTAATCCATTCAAAGAGGGGATCCTAAGCTCCGATTTGAATCAAATTTTTTTTTGATCCGACATTGGGAGCAAAAGTTATGGCCAATTTACTGACAGGGGATCTAGTGGACTGCGCCTAAATAGGCTATCTAGAATACACTGTTTGAGTTCAATCGACCTATATACCCTATTGCAAGTTGAGATATTATTAAATATGGTATATCCCCATATAATAATATTCCCATAGAGATATTAAACATTGGGATTGGTGCCATATTCAGAGAGAAACAAGAGGTTTAGTGACAAATCATCCACTATTACAGCACTGTTTCCTAATGGCCAGGAATAAGAAGAAAGACCCTATTATTGAGGCATTGAATGATGGTGTTAGAGACTTCCAAGAGGATCAAAATTACACAACTGAAGCCCATAATGTTGATCAATTAGATGAAGAATTAAGTATTGGGATTGCTCATAGCATGCACATCAAAGGACAACAGGACACACATGAAGAGCATGCAGGGAATGATTATCTTCTTCTGTCAAAAGAGTTGGGACATGTCAATGAAGGCCTTTCTAAGGATTTGAAGGTTTTGAATGAAGGTTTAACCCATATGAATCAAGGTTTGTTGCAAGGGATGGCACAGGTACACCAAGGAATCTCTGAATTGCAGCAAAGCAATAAATTCTTATTTCAAGAACTCATCTTAGCCATAAAGGAAATCGGAAGCAAACCACAAAGTGAACCTCAAAATATTGAAGACTCCCATGTGACTCCCTTTGTTGGTAATCCTTCCCATCCAAACAAAGAAAAGTCTTAGCTAGTAATGCACATCTATGAAAAGGGAGAGCCATCTAGAGTCACGGGCGACCATCATCCTTCACAAATCCATGGTATTCATACCCCAAGGCCTTAGTTTAGTAGTCCAAAGGATAATCATAGACATGAAAGGGAACATGACAACACTCAATGGGACAATGATTATCATGGATGTGACCCCTTCTACAAGAATTTTTATCATCAGCCCCCTCAAATGCACAAAAAGGAAATGTAGTCAATAATCAAGTTCATGAAGGTGGAAGGCACGATGAGCGAAGATCAGCGATGACATCCCAAACCAAGAGCATGTTTCAAATGGACAACCCTCATCTCATGGTTTTGTGCCACCTACTTTTAGACAAAATTCATGGAGACAACAATCTCATGGGCATCCATCTTACAATGAAAAAGAATATAAAGAGAAGATCAATATCACTAATTTCAAAGGAGATAATGCATCACCCTCAGAATGTGAAGAGTGGATCAATAAGCTTGAATTGTACTTCACCCTTTACCCTAGAAGTGTAGAGGCTAAAATTTATTTCATAGCCCTTCATCTTGAAGGTTATGCCCATACTTGGTGGCGTTACATGCAAAAGATTGGGCAAAGTTTTGACTCTTGGGAGGAGTTCAAGCAAGCAATGATTGATGTCTTTGTGTCTCCTTTGGAAAAAGAAAGGCTTCAAAGAAGATGGTTTGTGTGTGCTCAAAGGGGAATGTCCGTTAGAGACTATTCCAATGCCTACTTGAATCTTTCCATGTATGTTGAAGGTATTTCAGATTTTGCTAAGCTAAATAAATACATTTTTTGGTCTTGACCCTGCCCTATCATCGGAGGTAGGAGCTCAACAAGCAAAAACACTACATGAGGCCATACAATTGGCTGAAAGATATTCTTTGAAGTACAAAAGGGATGCATGAAATTTTCAGCAATGAAGTATGGGCAATAATGTTTCCAATCTTCCTACAAAGTATGGGCAAGTTTTCAGCCAATCAAGAGACAAGAAAACAGAGGTTATAACATTCCAAACAGTTATAATAGCAAAGTGCCAACATTTTCCACTGTTTATGCTTCTAAACACAGTGGAAATTTTGTACCAAAATAGGGGCAAACTTTCAAAAATATTGCTAAGCCAAGAAATACTTTTTCAAGAGCTGAAAATGATCCTAAACTGTCCCAAAATAGTTCTAACAGCAACTTCCTTCCTCACGACAAACTTCGAGAAATGCATGCAAAAGGATTATACTTCAAGTGTGGGGAGAAGTGGTCACAACATCATAAGCTGAAGTGTAAAGCTAAGAACTCAAAAATCAACATGGTAATCACTCAGGAAGTGGAAGTTCAAGAAGAAGAAGATCGAGGGAAATTTACTGCATGTTGATGCATACCCAATGGTTGAAGAGATTCATGAAGATGAGCATGCCACCAACTAAGAATTCTATGATCCCATGGATGGATTTCCTTTTGATCTAGGTGGTAATCATGATTCTCATGTTTCCTTGTATACCATCTCATATGATGCATGGACTGGTTGCAAAGGGGAAAATACACTTAGACTCAAAGGTTTCATTAATGGCAAGGTTGCACATATTCTAGTGGATACAGGGTGGATACGGGCAACACTCATAGATTCGTCAACACCAAATCTTTGAATGGGCTGAAGTTGCTACCCATTGATATGGATTCTTTCTTGCGCATACAAGTTGCCAACGATGCATATGAGTCTAGTAAAGAAGTGTGTCCATGTACCTCAATTGAGTTATCACCCTCTTGCACAATAAAAGTGGATTTGATCAATTTGGATATGGGGCATGGCCACATTGTCATTGGTTGTAATTGGATGAAAGCACTTGGCAAATTTAACTTGGACTTGGAACAAATGCTAATGGAATTTAATTGGCAAGGACAGCACATAGAGTTGAAAGTCATAGACCACAAACAAATAGAACTCATTTCCATGAAGAAGTTGCGAAAAGAAATCAATGCAAAATCATGCATCTTCACTCTTTTTCTTGTGAAAGTAGATGAAGGAAAATCAACAAGTCAGCCATCTTCTCCTTCGAAGGAAAGGGATCCAAGATTAGAAGAGCTATTGGAGGAGTACAAGGATTTATTTCAGCCACTATCATCCTTACCTCCAAAAAGCAAGAGGTTGACCATCCTATTGACTTGTTTCCCAATACAAAACCCATCAACAAACCTCCTATTGCTTGTCCAAGTTTGAAAGGGAAGAAGTAAAGCATCAAGACAAGGAATTTCTACAAATGGGTTTAATTCATCAAAGTCAATCACCATTTGCCTCTCCTGTGCTCTTAATAAAAAAGAAGGATGGATCATTTCGCATGTGTATTGATTATCAGGATTTGAACAAGTCAATAGTCAAGAATAGGTATCCTATTCCTTGAATTGATGATCTTTTGGATGAGCTTAAAGATGCAAAGGTCTTCACCAAAATAGATCTTCAATCGGGTTATCATCAAATCCGAATGAAGGAAGGAGATGAGTTCAAAACAGCCTTTAGAACTGAAAGAGGGTTATATCACTTCTTGGTTATGCCATTTGGAATTTCCAATGCACCTGCTACTTTCCAAGCCCTTATGAATAATATATTGCAGCCCTTCTTGTTCAAAACAGTTCTTGTTTTCTTTGATGATATCCTAATCTATAGTAAATCCAAGGATGAGCATTTGAAGCATATAAGAGAGGTCTTTGACACTTTATGAAGACACACACTCTTTGCCAAGATGACGATGTGTTCTTTCATGGAAGATGAAGTTGAATACTTAGGTCATGTTGTGGGAGAACAAGGGATTAGAGTGGACCCCAATAAGGTAAAATGTGTCAAAGAATGGCCTACTCCTACGAATGCAACCTCTTTGAGAGGATTCCTTGGGTTGTCATCCTTCTATAAAAGGTTCATCAAGAATTATGCTCATGTGGCGGATCCATTGACGGATAGGCTAAAAAAGGAAGCTTTCTTTTGGGACTCTATCGCCAATCAAAGTTTCAGTGAGCTGAAATATCTTCTAATTTCAGCACCCATCCTTGTATGTTCAAATTTCTCTAAGGAATTTATCATATGTGTGGATGCTAGTGGAAGAGGAATTGGGGTTGTTTTATGTCAAGATCATGGAGTCATAGCTTATGAGAGCCGAAAGCTTGATGACAAGGAGCGTCAGTTACATGATTATGAGCAAGAGATGCTATCAATATTGCATGCTATCAAAAAGTGGCATCATTACATTTATGGCAACCATTTCAAGGTCAAAAGCGATCATCATGTGTTGAAATATTTTCTTTCACAACTAAATTTATCTCCCAAGTAACGAAGATGTTTAGCTACTCTTCAAGGATCTGACTTCAATATATCTTATATGGCTAGAAAAGACAATGTGGTGGTGGATGCCTTATCAAGAATGTGGGCATGTTCCATTTCTATCATTTCAACCATGCATAAGGATTGGATCCATGATATCCAAGAGGAGTATTTGCTTGATGAGCAAGCATCAAAGATGATGAAGGAATTTCAACAAGGCAAAGGAGAAGAGTATCCAAATTTCAAATGGCACATGTAACATGTCCACTAGCATCATCCAGGACACGTCTTAGCAGTCCGTTGGGAAGGATGTCTAGAAAGCTCCGCCCGGCACTCCTATGGAATGTTACGAGATTTGCGATCTAGGGCTTCCCGCGTCTGCCACGTAGCGGAAGTATTCTGACCGTTCCCACTTAGGATCGATCGGAATTAGGGTTTTTCTGATTGGTCATTACCTAACAGCAACTAGCGTCGGACCCAAGCAAACTACTTTACGCAGAAACGCCAGGTCCGAAGCGGATTCACGCTGCAATTGGTTCAAGGAGAATGGGAAATGAGAGGGATGCAAAGCTCAACCTCTCTGCCATAAGGCATAGTCCCATTCCATTCCCTTAAAACAACGTAAATCGGTTAAGACATCACTCTAGGTCAACGCTTTTGTTGTTCGTGTCCTTTGACAATCATTCCGCTGTTCTTTGAGAAAAGTTCCTGGCTAACCGGGACCACCCAACCGTAGGACGGACCCATGGCCCATCCTCCGCACTTTCCTCGGTTTGTTTTAGTTATGTAATTATCTAACACATTAATTTGACATGTAACAAACAGCTTCTTTAATTAATCTGTTAAGCACTGGTTCCTTCACGTAATCTTATCATGTGACATAGAAAAACAATATCAAACAAGTTCTTTATTAACATATCATCATTTTTATCTTTGAAATACAAGGAGTTCCGCTCGTAGGCTTGTCCATAATCCGCCCGAAGGCTATCCAGTAATCAACGGGGATCAGGCGAGGGATTCTCGGCAGGAGCCCCCCCGGCACCCAAGCGTCCTCCTGCTCCAAGTAGAGCTCAACGGAGAGACCTCTCGCGGCGGGTTCCGTCCACGTTCCCGGCGCAGCCAACAACCCCCTTGGTTAGGGTCAGGCAGCCAGTCGGGGGTAATTGAAACTGCCTCTCCCTTCAGGCCTTCAACCTGAAGTATAGATATTCATTTAATTTGTAATTCATAAATCAAACAGTGCTCTAAAATCTCTAGCAAGCACAAACATTTCCATTAATCGACCTTGTTTTTTGGCAAACTGCTAAGGAATGATTCTTTTTTTTCGAATGCATCAGCACTCGTTCCAAGGTGTCTTGCAACTTGGCAAGATCCCTTATATTCTGGGTTAGGGCGTACTCTATTAACCCAACTTGGTCAACCCTAAAGTTCATTGGATACTTTAGTTTCGGGTTTTTAACCTTCCTTATTTAGAAGAATATCAAAGAATACATCATTTTGCAAGATAACTTGCATAAGGATTTGCCATCCTTGCTCAGGGTATTCAACCTTCCTTCTTGTGAATCAATCACAAGAACATATGACTTCCTACTTGCCGCGCAAATCCTGCATCGTAATATACGATGAAACAATCCGTTTTAGTTTCTTTAAGCTGACGTTTGTCAGTCTTAGGATCTCTTTTTAAGAACCTCAGGGACAACCCTAGTTCTTTTTTATTTACGATTTATTGACCCTACAATCAGGGAAGGTAGTCAAGTGTTTAAGGTATAAACGTTTCTTGGTCTTTAAATCATTTCCAAGATATATTTTGCAGCATAAGTATTTCTAAGTTTACATTAATTCGGTTAACTTTTAAAAGGTAATATTGAGATCACATTGGCACGATTTATTATCCTTGTGACAATTGATTTTTCAGTCCTAAACTTTAATGCTTTGAGGTTATGTAAATTCAATTAGTCTTCCTTTTTCCTTGCAAATGAAACTCATGCCAAATAACAATCGTCTCCTTGCTAAGATATGCAATTAGCAATGATAACTCCCTAGAATTCAAGCAACGTAAGAAACCTTTCATAAATTTCATCTTCTACGATGATTCGTTGCAAAAAGGAATAGGGCTAATTGTGCAAGATGCAGTTTTTATACCTTCAAGATTTAACCGAAATATACTACTATAGTAGGTAGATAATCTTGCTCGTAATTCGTCTCAATGCATGATGCTATTCGAAGGAACTATGTTTTATACATTATCATTTTTGCATGTTCAATTAAACTAAATTCCTTCATCGTAAATAACTTGGAAAAAATATATATCTTATCCCTAACAATTCATCTTTGCGTGATTGACTTAAAACCGATATAAAACCAAGAAGGAAAAACCTGGTTTTGGGGTGAGATATCCACATGGATACTAGGAGATGATCCTCCCGCTGCTACTCCTTGGACTTTCTTAGGCAGCATCGCAGTTCGAACGTGAAGGTAGCTTTTACTCTTTCTTTCGGATTTCCACCGTCTCTCTTTCGAGGCAAGGAGCCGTTTAAATGATTGACCACGAGAAGGAATAATAAGGCCTTTAGGTTCTTAGCTTCTTTGGAGAGGGAAAGATTTATAAAGCCTAAAAAGGCCCTATAGGGTATATACTTGGGAAAAAGGTTATGGGTGAGTGTGGCTTTGCAACCACATGAACCTTTGGAGAAATTTGGGCTTGGGGTAAAAGGTATAGAAAGGGAATTATTCTCTTTTCTTGCACTTCCTCTACCTTTTTCCTTCTCCTTCCCTTCTTCTACTACTCTTCCTCCTTCACTCCTCTTTTTCCCTCCTTTTTACTCTTCTACCTCCTTCTATTCTCTCTCTCTTACCTTCTTTATCTTCTCCCACACTATTCCTTCTTTCACACTACTCTTCCTCCTTAACTCCTCTCTTTCCCTCCTTCTTACTCTTCTTTATCTTCTCCCACCCTATTCCTTCTTTCACACTACTCTTCCTCTTTCACTCCTCTCTTTCCCTCCTTCTTACTCTTCTTTATCTTCTCCCACCCTATTCCTTCTTTCACACTACTCTTCCTCGTTCACTCCTCTCTTTCCCTCCTTCTTACTCTTCTTTATGTTCTCCCACCCTATTCCTTCTTTCACCTCATGGTAAAAACATCCTGGGGAAAAACAGTCTGTTGGGGTCCATGGTGACGGTTTGAATTGGGGCCCAGGTGGGGTCCATGATGTTCCGAAATAGAGGGGGGGAAAAGATGACCAGGGTTAGAGGCCCTACATGGCCTACATTGAGTTGATGGGGGGAAGAAAATGTCACGGGGGGGGGGGGGGGGGGGCGGGGGGGGGTGAGGGGACTGGGTGGCGGAGCGGCTCGCAGAACTGCCGCCGCAGTCTGACTCAAGGGGGAACACGTGGACTGGGTGGTGGAGCGCCCCGGCAGGCTGCCGCTAATGCAGATAGTCCAGGGGGGAGAAAGACCCGTACGAAGGCTACAGGGAGGTGGCGACGCTGGAGACCAGGCGAGGGAAACAAAATGGTGTGCAAGGCGAGGCCTCAGGATGTTGATGGCTGCCTACAGCGAGCAGAAGGCACAGGCGATGGAGGTCAAAACACCCATTACAATGGGGAGAAGGATTATTATATAGTTGGGGGGGAAGGGGTTGCTTTCCTTATGCTCCCGACAGGTGGCATAAGTATACAGGCTTGCAGGCGTGTCCTCTCGCATGGATGGCCAGCTCGAGATGATGACGAGGGTGAGAATGACATTGGCACTGATGATGATGATGATGATGTGGATGTCGGCTTCAGTCGTCGTGGAGGTGGCGGGAGATGGCGGGTTCACCCATCTCAGGTAAGCTTTATATACTATACTATAGTATATTACTAATGTTAACCTATACTAACATATTCTATATTTCTAACATTTTTAATTTACTCTTACTAACTTACTAACCTTACTTAATCAACTAACTCCTTTACACTGGTAGAAAGGAGCTTCATAAACCCTCCAAAGATTTAGGATGTCAAATTTTGAGTTGGTGCAAAGAATATTCATGGAGGAGATGATGACTTTTGTACTTCTTAGTTGTCTCAACACAACAAAGTTCAAGGTAGTGCTGATGTACATCCATAAGGTAATGAAGGGTCATATTCTTTATCAGTTCTTTAGGAAGTTGCTTCTTAGACTCTGATATAGCAAAGCAAAGATCTCCTTTTGGATCTTTTATAATCAAATAAGTATGTATGTTCCAAATCATACAGCTTGAAGGCAACATCAATTTTTAATTTCAAGTAAAGTGTTGAAAAGATTTACACTTACTGACCAAATGATTCACCTAAATCAATAACACCATTCTTCTTTACATCAAGAGAACAAACACTTTGCATCTGATTTGGAGGTAGCCTTGAATAAATGTGAAACTTAGGATTGTCTGTCATCTTTTTCTAGTCGGAATATTTCATATCCTTTTGAAGGCATCAATCGGCCCTGGTTACAAGCTCACACCACAAGAAACAGTTGTCTCAATCAACATCGACGTAGGCAGTCCATCTCCACACGTTTTGAAGGTTTTACAGAGAGGTTGATGGCAAATCATGCGCTAAGAAGTTTGATAAAGACGGTAATGACGTCTTCCAGAATAGTGCCCAGAAAATGGCCTACCATTATCGTCCTGAGATACAAGGATGTTCCCAAACTTCATGTACCATTGAAAGCTTCATTGTAGAAGATTTCAAACTACCTGAATTGCATAAATATCTATGTGCTGCCACGTAGGAAGTACTGAGGTACCAATCAGAAAATGCTCATCGGGACAATTTTGTTATGAAGATCGAGCACGCCATACTCCTTGGTAGCAGGCAGCATCAGATAAATAAGAAGGTATCCGCCCTCCTTTGTCGTCGCTTCTTCCTCCAATTGAGTGCAGGTTGTCAGTTGGCAAAGTCATCAGGTACATCGAACGAGACTCGTTTGGCTACTACACACCATTGCAACTCGCAAGATGGCCCTTTAGAGAGCGCACGAACCATTCAAAGGATGCGGAAGAGAAAACAACTCATGAAGCTGAATTGGAAGGTGATCATGGAACTATTGTTGTCGCCTCCTCTTGTATCCACCCCTCCTCGTTGCTTTTATATTCTTCGCCACCTCAAATTATCGTGGCTTTTACACAGAAAGATTCACAAAAGCTTTTATCCTTTGATGTCAATTATTCCGTCTTGTTGCAATCTGTATTGAGCATCGTCAATCAAATTGTCTCCAAAAAATTCATAAAAATCATTCTATATTTTGTCTCTGATTGACATCAAGGATTACATCGTCATGCCATCATTTGTGTAGGATGTTGTGACCTTACGTATCTTCAATAGCGGCCACCAAATTTGCATTTGTTGGATGCTTTGGAGAACCTTGAATATTGTAAAAAAAATCCAATTGCAAAGAGGTGATGTAAAATCTGTTTTTAAACTGGATTAACTTTACTTTCAATTCATCTCGACCTTCTTCATGCTGAATAGAGTGTGTATTTTTTATGAACAGATTTATAGTTTCCATAAAATTCACATCTTCAACTAGATTGGAAAAAAGCTAATCAATGATCCCTTCATTCCCTTCAAGAGCAGCACACCTAGAACATTAAACTCGGCTGAGACACTAGTCTTCAAAGTGGATTATCCATGAGTATATCATGCTCGCATTAAAAGTCCTGTAGAACTTGTACACAACATGAGCATTCTTGCAAAAATCACTCTTGTATTGGTTCAATTCATAGTGATAAGAACCCTCATGAGTTTCGTGATAATTTGGCATGTTAATGCTTAGTTTTGAAAGCTTCTTCAAGTCATAAACTTGTAGATGAAACCTATCAAGACCTAAAGCTTCAGCAAGAGGTATTGTAATCACTTTTCCATCAGTACTAATAGACCAATTGAGCATTCCGTTTGCAGTTCAAACTTGGCAGCTTATCAAACACTTCATGTGCTTCTTGTAGGCTACAACATTTGGCATTCATGTCCTCTTTTTCTTCAAGAAATACTCACTGACAATGTAAACAAACTTTTCCTTTGATCCTTGAGTCTTCAAAATGGATTCCTTCATATGAACATGTTTTTCATGCAATGTGCCCTTGCAAGAATATGATTTGGAAGAGAACTTTGTGCCCAATCGTTCATGTAGCTTGCAAATTAAAATCCATGTAATGCAATCATTCAAACGATGCTTCCACACAATAATTTATGAATGCATTGAAGAATTGTGCCTAGCCTAACTACTTGTGCTCATGCGTCATGCAAAAATGCAAACAAAAAGACACACACAACAGAAAATAAATTCCTAGTGACGTTGACTAACGTATTCAAGTTCTTGGTGAAAAAATCCGGCCTTAGATTTGCAGTGGTGGACGCGCAACATCATGACAATGGGGGCAACACCTGGAATGAGTTGAATTTCATGATCTACTTTCCTTGCGGGTGTGGGAGCTCTGTCAAGTCTTTTGGGAAAACATTCTTGTATTCTTTTAGCCAAGATGGTTGATCCTTGGCTTCACTATCCTACTTAGCCTTGTTGTGTTTAATGGGATAGACGGGTAATCCTTTCTTCAATCCCTTTACTATTCGGGAGGCTTTAGCCAGTTAAACCTTAGGGTTTCCTGCTTCTCCTTGAGTGGTTACTTGCTCTCCCTTTGAGTTCTAGAATGTAATTTGGCCCTTTTCACAATGGATATGGACATTATTTAGAATTAACCAGTCCATTCCTAGCAAGCATTCATAAGCCCCGAGGTTCATAATTCAGAAGTTCATTTTGAAAGAATTGCTACCCAACCTAAATTCTATCCTGCTAGTTTGTTGTGTTGATAGAACTTCTTTGCCGTTTGCTAATTCCATAAGCATTCAAGGTGCAAGAATAGTGCCTATGCCTAGTCCTTTTGCACATTTTGGTGATACCAAAGAGTGGGTACTTCCACATGGGTACTTCCACAGTCATTAAAATTTGAAAGGGTTTACCTTGATAATCTACTAGTGTTTGAATTACTAAGAATTAACAATTCGGACCTTTCTTATTGAGAGTGGCATATACTATGGATCTTTCTATATCCAATTCCATTGTGGGATCTTTATCATTGTTGTCCTCCTTTAGGTTTATTCTAGCAACCTTTCCTTTGGCATCTTGGCTTTGCATGCTACAAAATTGACCCAAGCCAAACTTCGGGCACTGCCTCTTGAAATGTCCTAGCTCCTTGAAATTCCCACTGCATTTGATTTTTAATCAGGAAAAAAAAGTCTATCTAATATTTTTGATTTATCAAGGAGACAAATGGATGGACAAAAATAAATCTTTACGTCAATAGAAAGGGATTACCTTATTTGAGTAGTTCGGGAGCTCATATTATTCTTGGAAAATATTTTCCTTCCACAATCTAGGCATGGCATTGCGATAATCCATCGCATATAGTAATTAGGATTCTAAGAATAGATATCCAAAACTCTATTTTAGAGGAAGATAATGTAATCTATCTTTCTTGTAGTTGCGGCAACTAGAGCGTCCTACAACCATGACTCGATTAGTTGGTATAACCCTTGTAGCCTCCTCATAGATGTACCGGCTTAGTTTGACATCGCCCTCTAGTGAACATGTTTGAGTTTACTCTGGCCTCATAGAAGAGATAAAACCTAGCAACCTTAAAAGGCCTTCCATCCACCTTAATCTCTTTAAATTATTCTGGAAGTAAGTAAGACGAATTGTGTCAATGTAACAATACCCTCTGCTTAACATCCATCTCCTTTTTGATCTTACGAACTGCCAACTATCCTTCGATTTCCACAGTGTGTTCTGGAAGTCCCAATACTAGTTGGGGAATGGAACTTGGAGAGAATAATACTTCAAACAAAAGACATTGTAAAAGTCATTTTTTTGAAAGGAACTATTAAGAAGGAACTGCTAATTTACTCTGTTTTTGTGTCGTAAATTAAAGGGGTGTAATGAATTTGTATCAGGAGATAATTCAAGGAAGCTTATTTTATATATTGAACATAAAGTGGTAGGTAATTAAATAACTAAAACAACTCTCTTGAGGGAAGCGGGAGGATGGTTGGGTAGTCTCGGTAAGCCAACAGCTTTCCTAAAGGAAAAAAATTTGCACTTTATGGATCATTAGAAACTAGAAATACTGACTCACATCACTTTAGAATCTGCTAATATTAATTAGCCACTAGTAATAGATTCGACTAGAAAAAACTCAGGTCGATCCTCGTTGGAGTGACGTGAACTTCCACTGTAGGGTAGACTCAAGCAAGCCTAGTTAGCAAACTCCAAGGGTTTTATCGAAATCCCAGATGGCACTTCCTGGGAAATCTCTTGATGGGCTACTAAGAACATACCACTCAAGGAATAGCTCATGTGACACGTTATAGTTGGTATTAGAGCGCATGTTGATCTAGGACATGATGCAAGTAAATAAAACTAGTTATATTTATGGAGAATGGGAAACGAGAGGGATGCAAGGCTCGACCTCTCTGCCATAAGGCATAGTCCCATTTCGTTCCCCTAAAACACCATAAACTAAGATTTTTGTAACCTAGACTCTAGGTCAGCGCCCTTGCTATTCATTTCCTTTGAGAAGAGCTCCTTGCTGTCCATTATGATTGAGAAAAGTTCTCGGCCAACCGGGACCACCCATCCGTAGGACGGACCCATGGCCACATCCACCACACTTTCCTCAAGGTTGCTTTAGTTGTCTAATTACCTATCACATTTAGTTGGACATGCATCAAGCAGCTTCCTTAATTAGCTTGTTAGACACTGATTCCTTCACGTAATCTTAGCACTTGACATAGAAAAGCAGTGTCAAACAAGTTCCTTTTCAATAGGTTATCATATTTATCTTTGGAATACATCCATAAAATCCAGCTAGCAGGCTAATCCTTAATCCGCTCGAAGGCTATCCAGCAATCCACAGGGATTACTAATCCAAGATTCCGCCCATAGACTAGTATGTGGACCTCGAGATCCAATCCCGAGTCACGTTGGCCTCTTGTGTAGGGCCCGGAACGCAAGGGATTTATGGCCAGAGCCCCCTTGGCACCCAAGCGTCCTCTTGCTCCAAGTAGCGCTCAATGGAGAGCTCTCACGCGGCGCGTTCGATCCACGTTCCTGGCGCGGCTAACTACCCCCTTGGTTACGGTTAGGCAGACAGTCTGGGGTAACTGAGGCTGCCTCTCCCTTCAGGCCTTCAACCTAAAGCATTAAATATCTTTCCAACCTTTAGTTCCTTGAGCAAACAATGCAAACAGTGCTCCTAAACTGTTACAAGCACAATCAAACCAGTGGTCATTTATTTTTGGCCAACTGCTAAGGAGTGAATCCTTCTCTCCGAATGCATCCAGCATTCGATCCGGGATCAATTGCGACTTGGCAATATCCCCTAGGGTTTGTTTGTTAACCCTTTTGTCCTTGGGTTAGGGCCATACCCTGTTAACCCAACTTAGCCAATACCTTAGGTTTTATACATTAACAATAATCCTGGCGACCATGTCGCTCTAGATTGTTGACTAATCCTTTGCTTCCAAGAAAATACTTAATTTCCCTTATCTTGGAAATTTTTCCCCAAGAAAGGTGCTGTGGCAGGACAGCTACTCATTCTCTTGCAAGTTAAACTTGCGCAAGAATCTCCCAATCTCATTCCAAGGAATTGGCAACTCTCTTGTGATCAAACCACAAGATCATGTGACGTTGCAACTTGTTGCACAAGTGTCGCATCTATTCCATGGGGTCATTTCACCCATCGAATGGTGTCTTCTGGTCAGGAATCATGATTAGATAAGAAGCAAGGTTTAGGGTGTCTTCTTACCCAACCCATTCCCAATTGCACTAGGCCGACAGCGTTCAGTCCTAGGGATTCCAACTCAATCCGAGTTTCATCATTTGAACAACTGATCCTTAGGGTAGAAACCCTAGATCGTTTCTCGCAAGAGCGTCCAATTGTCCCTACATTCTGTGAGAATGTGGGTAGGACCTTTGGGTATGAGGGTTTCGACTTGGCAACATGATGCCAGGAGGCATATTCCACGGTGGATTCCGTGAGGTTTTACGGTGGATTCCGTAAACTTAGATGACCGGGGCTCATACGCAAAGAGGATTCTTTGTGCGAGAAGTTGATGGGGATGCCTGTCCTTTTCGGGCGTTTCATTAATTTAGTGTGTACATGGGTGATTCCATAGCGGGTGATTCCGCAAAATGCATATTAAATTAATAAACGTTTATGAGTTTAGAGTGCGCACTCGTAATAAATTAAGGTTAGGATTTATTTCTAACCAGTTGATTTATTTATGTAGCTGAAGACTGCTAGGTATTCACTTTTGTTGGTTTAATTGTATTATTTTACTAACGATTGTGAATGCTTCAGTTGATGTGTAGAGATAGCAGCAGTGGCGGAGGAAAGCATTGAAGTCTAGCGAGTATTCGACCTTTGGACTATATTTTGATAGGCGCCACGCCTATATTTTGTTATGTCTATAGAGACATTGATTATTGATTATTATTTTGTATGCGCTTATGCGCCCGGATATGTTATTTCTATTTGGACATTGAGATTGGGCGTGCCGGACTCTATGGGCACCGTCCATTAGCTTTATTTTCCTATTTTTGTAGAAAGCAAACTCAAAAGCTAAAAGCTTGTCATATTTTTGTAATTGGGCTATTATTGAGCATGAAGATTGGAAATATACATAAAATACATGCTTTGTGAAGCGCTCACACAAGGCATGGGGGAGATTGAACCCAATTTGTCTCTTGCCTCTTGTCGTGCATGGAGTGTGCTATCTTGGGAGGAGATGTTGAATCGAGAGGAGTTATTGGCCTTATGCATTAGACAGTTGGAAAGAAAGTCAAAATACATAAAGGCCACAATTACAAAGTTAAGGGCAGCAAGGATATAAAACAAGAAACAATTTGACAAAAGACATAGACTGAGACCAAGAACCATACAAGACGGGGATTGGGTATTGGTTTATGATAGCAGTTTAGACAACCAGCATAGTGCCATGCGTAAAGTCTTCAAAAGATGGTTTGGACCCTATGTGGTAAGACAGGTGTTTGATAATACTACTTATGCATTAAATGAACTAGATGGGGTAGCCATAAAACTTCCGGTAGCATGGAAAAGAATCAAATAATTCAAGAGGTGGGAATCTACTACGTATGAGTTGCCAGAATTGGAAGAAAATGGTAGCCATGATATAGGGGATAGCCAGGAAGATATGGAGGATGAAGAAGCAAAGGATATGGTTACAGAGGATGAGGAGGACTCAAAATCCGATGACAACTAGGATTTTGGCATATACCAGAGGATGTGGAGGTTCAAAGGGGGTGGATATCGTAATGCTATGCAGACACAATTGATCAAGAGAATCAATGGGATCTGAGTCATTAGTACTAGTGTAAGTTGCATGGATTATCCAAAAATTTTAGATTTTGGATAATTGTAGCCTATTTTTTATATTATTTATTGTAAAAATCCAAAAAAGTTAGAAAAGCTTCTAGATTAGGATGGCATGCAAAAAGCTACTTGCTTTTTCAGTCAATTATGGGATTTTTATAAGAAGGACAGATTGACAAAATCGTACGCATCGCGATCGCTGTAAACAGGTTGAAAACTGCACTTTGAACTGAAAGAAGAAGAAGGAGTGATCTAGGAGATCCGTGATCAGGTGTCCTGAGATTTTACCCCCCTTTCAAAGCCAACAGAGCCATCAGACTTAGGCTTTGAGCAATAGAGAAGGAGCGGTAATTTTGATACATGTTTTTTTCTACGAAGAAGCTCTAGGAGATCAAATGCCTGGAGATTGCTTCTAAGTAGTGCAAAGATTCCAGGTTCTTTCAATACATATTGATTTAGTTCATTGTGCTTTGTCTTTGTCATGTTTACCTCTTGTCTATTCTCTTTTTTCTCCTCCATCTCCTATCTCTACTTCCTTCTACCTCTGATCCCCGGTGGATTCGACCTTTCGACAAAAACCCCTCCAACAATGCTCAACAAGAAAATATGTCATACTCCACTCCACCCATTCAAAATCTCACAATCACTCAAGAAAATGATGGTCCTCAAGATGTTGACCAGATGAGAACAACCCATTTCACAATTGGTGGCATCCTTCATGACCCTCAAACTCACCCAACCACCTTACACACTCAAATAGAGGATCCTAACTTGTGATGAATATCCCAACTCTCGTGCGTGTAAGAAATGTATGTGCTCAATGACAGGTGCTCTCTCAAGTGCATGTGAAACAAAGATTTACTACATGTAGCTATAGTAGGCCTCATGCCATGCAAGTGCTCAATGATGGTGCAAAACATGCATAATCCCAATCCATGGCATGAAAGTATTTGATAACAAGAGACGACCCCCGAGTGTAGTACATCAAACAAGTGAATCGTGAACTGCTCATGAACCCATTATCCCTGTGATGTGCAAGAGTCTCAGCAAGAAAATAAACCTTGTTCCATAATGTTCAAAAGCTACTAGCAATCTCTAGCTCCAACCTATCCAAAAAAATACCAAGCTCGAACAAGGCTATCAAGTTTCCACACTCAACAAACCAAACAAAATGATAGAAACAAATCCTAAGCTAGATAAACACTAAAAATCCAATTACGAAACAACAAAATAAACTATTACCTAAACAACTAGACTAACAAAAACCATAACAAAAACCAAACCTAACTATAGATTGACTAGGGGTTTTCAGTTTTCACAAAAACACTTGGCAATAGCTAGCATGCCTTTATCCCATGAATAGGCAACAGAAGCTACATGCAAAAAATAAGATTTTATTTGATTTATACATAGAATTTCTTTGAGAAATTCTTATCTGCAAAGATCTCTAGCCACAAAGGTGTCCATGCTAAACAACCCAATACTTGAGCTAGCTAGGGAAGAAGCATGCCATGATCTATCACATTTCTGGAGAGCTATCTTTGAAGCCATTGGGACTCCACTCTTTTTTAGTACAGCTTACCATCCCCAAACTGATGGCCAAACAGAGCGAGTCAATCAAGTCATCGAGGATATGCTAAGGGCACATTGCTGTCGCGAACCAAAAAGGTGGATTCAATACTTGCATTTGGTTGAATTTGCCTACAATGCTTCTTACCAACAAAGCATTCAAATGACCCCTTTTTAAGCATTGTATGGTCATGACTGTCGAAGTCCCCTAAACTTCTCAGATCCAACCTTGAGGGTTGAAGCTTCAAGACAGATGTTGGAAGAGATGGATGACCAAGTAAAGTCAATAAGACAAGACATCCAAGCCACCAAGGATAGACAGAAGGCATACGCGAATTTGAAGCGTCAAGATAGAACCTTCGAGGAAGGAGACATGGTCTTCATTCATGTACACCCAAAGAAGAGTTTCCTATCCTTAGGAGATTGCAAGAAGCTAAGTCCGAGGTATTGTGGACCATACAATATCGTCAAGTGCCTAGGACCTAATGCTTATAGACTGCAACTCCCTGAGAACCTAAAGGTTCATAATGTATTCCATATCAGCCTATTGAAGAAGTATGTACCTAATCCTAGTTATGTACTTGATGACCAACAAGTTATAAAGCCTAGTCAAGGAGTCCTTGAACTACAGCCTGACAGGATCTTAGATGCTAGGGAGAGACAATTGAGATCCAGAACCTTGAGAGAATGCCTCATCTAGTGGAAAGACTATCCTGAGGAGGATGCCACCTGGATGGATGAAAGCACTCTCAACCATCAATATCCCCAGTTTATCTCGAGATGACGACATCTCGATTCCTCCAAGGAGGAGAGAATATAATATTTCTGCTGAAAATATTATGAGGCCGTGTGAAGTCTTGGGCCAATGTCAATGCTGGCATTGTGGTTACGGACGATTCTAACATTAAATAGTACACTCTCCACTGGCCAATCAAGCCTAAGGACTAAGAATCCCGCATAGCTTCATAAGAACCTCCTCTTGGGAGGAGGTCAAGAGATAATGTTATATTTATGACAAATTTTTTTTAAACCTTCCCCCAGCCGAAGCGTGGCTGAGGGAAGGTGATCAACTGTAATGGAATGAGGGAGGTGGAGGGGAGAGACTACATGCGAGCACCACATGGGGGGAAGGGAGGCCTTACCCCTTCCTATAAATACCCCCTCTCTGGGGTGAGTAAGGGGAAAAGCTAAGGGTCGTGACGCTGCCGTGTGAGAGAGGGAGTAAAGCTACGCCACCTACAGCCTGAGCCACCACTAGAAGTCAACGCCACCGCTACCATCAGTCCGCCAGCTTGCCGAAGGAGGAGTCGTAAGGAATAGTCGTGAGGAGGAGTCATGGAGTGTGCGCCAGCTGTCGCCTTTATTTTCATCCACGTGGGTTTTTTCCACGACCCCCTAGAAGCTCTCAGAAGCTTCTTGAGAAGCTTCTAAGGGCCCCTTAGGAAGCCCCCTTTCTTGTGGGCTTTCTTAAGCCCTTCTCTAAGTGGGTTTTATACCCCCCACCAGGATTTAAGCACCCCTTCCCATGGTCTATTGAAACCCCCCTTTCCATGGTTTTTCATAAGGCTTTCCCGAGAAATCTTTACACCCCCTTTCCCCTTGGAGTTTAAGCCCCCTTGCCCCCCCCCAAAAACCCACCTTAGACCGGGTTGTAAAGACCCTTCTCGTGGGAAATTCCTATACAAGTCCCTTTTGGGCCATAATACTCCCGGGTTTCTTAAAAACCCTTTTTTATTGCCCTTTCTCAAGCGGACTTCTTATCCCCCGGGAATTAAACCCTTTCGCCCTTAGTTTCCCCAAAAGTCACCTAGCCCAGGTTTTTAAGGCCTTTTCATAGCATTTCCACAAGGCTATTTAACCCAAGTTTCCTTTTAAAATCCTCCCCTTGCATTCCACAAAGCTATTTTTACTCCTTTTCCATTTCAACTCCTACAAGCCATCTTGCCCAGGATTTTTCTTAAGGCTTTTCATGAAGATCAATAGTATTCTCGGAACTTCTACGAAAAGAAGGGGAGTTCATAAGTTTCCATTTCTAAAGCCCGGTTCCGAAAGACGGTGCAATTGATCAAGGAAGCCGAATCACAAAGGGAGTTTCACATGCGAAGGAGACAGGCCAAGAACATAAGTTTGCGGCCAAGGCAAGAAGGTCAAAGTCTCGATGGCTCCTAAAAAGGCACAAGGCGCAATTGCAGGAGGATCATCTCCTAGCTTCCATGTGGACATTTCACCACAAGTCTAGGTGTTCTTCCTAATTTTGATTTACGTCGTAGTATTTCAATGGTGCATGGATCATTTACAAAAATTAGGATGCACTTTTTCGATTGAAATACTTTGGCTAAATTAAAGAAAATATCTTACGATCAAAGAATCGATCATTTGTATTTTTCAAATAAACAAATGAAAAAAAGAGCATAAGATCTCTATGCATTCCTAGCAAGTGGTTTTTATGCCCATCTTTTCAAGTCGAAATTATGATAGTACACTTCATTTATGCATGGAAGGAATAAATCGCATGTCGCATTATTGAACATCTTTTCTTCGAAATGATTCTTTAAAGAAGGTTGCTAACCAACCGTAGGAAATTGCTAGGCATGGAAATGACTCTAGGGTTGCATGAAGAAGATTAAACTCTAGGCAATTAGCATAAATCTCGTTTCAACTGGGTACTTGTTAGAAAAGGCTACATGGTTCAAACATAAAACCCTAAAGCTTAGTAGCATGAATCTTGATTGCATGTTATAGAAGGATCAATAGGAATTATGCCATAACGTAACTTACGCTTTGATCTTAACCAGAAAAGTTAGGGATTGTAAATCTACTCATACGTAGGCAATGAATCATGTGGTTACGAAAATGGTATCGTAAATATATTCAACAATAGACAAGTAAATTGGTTTAAACCTAAACACCTAAAACCACGAAGGAATTACTTAGGAAGGGTTAAATCAATGCAACATATCCCAAAGAGCTAACTAGGGTTTAGCATGTTGAGGACGTGACCTAATCGCTCTTATTGCCAAAGCTGAAACTCTTATACCCTAAAGGCTTGCCCACATTCACGGAATGTAGGGACAATAGGACATAATTGTGAGAAACGATCTAGGGTTTCTACCCTAAGGATCGCTCACTAAAAAGATTAAAAAACACGGTTTGAGTTTGAAACCCTAGGACCGACAATGTCGGCCTAGTGCAATCAGGAACGGATTGGATATAAAGACACCCTAACCCTGATTCCTATCTAATCATGATTCTGTGACTAGAAGATGCCATTCGATGGGTTTTGATGCGACACTTGTGCAATAAGTTGCAGAGTCTCATGAGCTTGTGATTTGATCACAAGGGAATGGCCAAATTCCTCGAAATGAGATTGGCAAATTCTTGCGCAAGTTTATCTTGAAAAAGGATGAGTAGTCATCCTGACATAGCACCTTTCTTGGGAAAAGAACCAAGATAAGGGGATTAGATAATTGCTTGGAAGCAAATGACCAATAAGTAAATTGGAATAACATATCTATTGCTAGTAGAACTTAAGGTATTGGTTAAGTTGGGCTAATAGGGTACGGCCCTAACCCAAGGATATAAGGGTTATCAAACAAACCCTTGGGAATCTTGCCAAGTCGCAATTGATCCCGGATCGAATGCTAGATGCATTCGAAAAGAGGGATTCACTCCTTAGCAGTTGGCCAAATAACGACCACAGTAAATGATTGTGCTTGTAATAGTTTAAAGAGCACTGTTTGCTTTGTTTACTCAAGCAACTAAAAGTTGAAAAGATATCTAATGCTTCAGGTTGAAGGCCTGAAGGGAGAGGCAGCCTCAGTTACCCCCAACTGTCTGCTTGACCCTAATCAAGGGGGTTGTTAACGGCGTCGGGAAGGTGGACCGAACTCGTCGTGAGAGGTCTCTCCATTGAGCGTTACTTGGAGCAGGAGGACGCTTGGGTGCCAGGGGGGCTCTGGTCGTAAATCCCTCGCCTTCCTAGCCCTGCACAAGAGACCAATGTGACTCGGGATTGGATCTCGAGGCCCGCATACTAGTCTATGGGCGGAATCTTGAATTAATAATCCCTGTGGATTGCTGGATAGCCTTCGGAAGATTATAGGTAAGCCTACGGGCTGGATTTTATAAATGTATTTCAAAGATAAATATGTTAACCTGTTGAAAAGGAACTTGTTTGACACTACTTTTCTATGTCAAGTGCTATGATTACATGAAGGAACCGGTACCTAATGGGCTAATTAAGGAAGCTGATTGATGCATGTCCAATTAAATGTGGTAGGTAATTAGATAACTAAAACAACCTGAGGAAAGTGCGGTGGCTGTGGCCATGGGTCCATCCTACGGATGGGTGGTCCCAGTTGGTCGAGAACTTTTCTCAATCATAAATGACAGCAAGAAGATCGTTTCAAAGGACATGGATAGCAAGGGCACTGACCTAGAGTCTAAGTTATAATAATCCCGATTTACGCTGTTTTAGGGGAATGGAATGGGGCTACGCCTTATGGCAGAGAGGTTGAGCTTTGCATCCCTCTCGTTTCACATTCTCCTTGAACAAAGTGCAGCGTGAATCCTCTTCGGCCCTGGCATTTCTGTGTAAAGTAGTTGGCTTTGGGTTCGATGCTAGTTGCTGTTTTAGGAAATGACCATTAGGGAAAACCCTGATTTAGGTCGGTCCTAAGTGGAAACAGCTAAAATACTTCCGCTATGTGACAGAGGCGAAAAGTCCTAGATCGAAAACCCCGTGACATTCCATGGGAGTGAGGCGCGGAGCTTTCTAGACATCCTTCCTGATGGACTGCTAAGACGTGTCCTGAAGATAATAGGTGGACACATTACATCCATGTTATAGTTGCGAGAATGGAATGCTATCTGAACTTTAGGGTGATAAGGTTTGCAGGACGTTCTAGCTATCGAGTTTTGCTAGGCAGGCCATGGATTCTGCAGACAGACTGTTAAGTTGATATACCCACTGGTCGAGTGATTCTAGGTCGAGGTGCCCATCATGTAATAGTGGATGCTTACCCTGAGTCCCCTCAGAGTGAGAGAGCTCCACTATCCTCCACTGAACTAGAAACAGTAGACGATCCATCTAGTACTGAGACGTCATCGAGTGATGGATCTAAGGAAGGGTCCATTACAGAGGATATTTATCAAATAACCTTGAATGAGCCGATAGAGCCTCATGATTGAATAAGAGACGCGGACATTATTGAGCTAGATCTTGGTACACTAAATGATTCGCAGCCAATTAAATTAGGTTCCATGCTCAGTTCGGAAGAAAGAGAGGATTATCTGTCCTTAATTCGACAGTTCCACGATATCTTTGCTTGGAGCTATGACAAACTTGGGGGTATTCCTCCCAGTCTAGCTGTGCATACTATTCTTGTAAAGGAAGGTACCCGCCCTGTACGTCAGAAAGTAAGGCGTATGCCTTTTGAATTAAGGGACGGGTTGTATGAGAAACTATAGAAGTTGTGGAAAGCGGGTTTGATCTTCCCTGTTCAGCATACTAAATGGTACTCACCAGTTGTGATCAGTAAGAAGAACAATAATCAAATCTGTCTTTGTGTAGATTTTAGAGAGTTGAATAAGCAAACTGTTAAAGATTACTACCCGTTTTGCTGTTTATTGACCAATTTTTGGATCAACTAGTGGGTAGGGAAATCTATTCATTTATGGACTGCTTTGCAGGGTATAACCAAATGGCAATCACTGAGCAAGACAAGCTAAAAACGACGTTTATGACAGTCTTCGGTACCTTTGCGTACCATGTGATGGCATTAGGGTTGTGTAATGCACCTGGTTCATGGCAAATAAGCTGCCTGACTGTTTAGCAAAGTGGTTAATCACTTTGCAGGAATTTGATTATGAGATTAAGAGAAAGCCACCGAACCTTCAGGGCATTGTATAGTGTCTTGTGGATTTTGGAGAGCCAAAAGAGGTCATGGTTGAAGGAAGTGACATGGAGACTTTGTTCAAGATTGATACGACATCTATTCCCTCCTGGTATGCTACTATAATGCACTATCTTTCTACGGGATAGACTGGAGCTACTTTATCAAAATCGGAGAAGAGGAAGATTAAACAGCAGGCATTGAAATTTTCCTTGATCACAGGCACATTATATCGGCAGGGTGTTGATGATATCTATCGCCGATGTGTGATTCCTCTGACGAGGTTCCCTTTATTTTGGAAGAGTGCCATGACTCCACTTGTGGAGGGCACTTTGCTGGGCGGTTAACGACACAGAAAGATTTAAGGGCTGGATATTGGTGGCCATCCATCTTCCAGGATTCATTTGACTATGTTAAGAGATGTGATACCTATTAAAGGCATGACAGCTGGGAGAATAGGAAACACCCACTTACGCCCATCATGGCTATCCTTCCATTTGAGAAGTGGGGCATTGACTTTGTGGGTTCTATCACCCTGTCGTCTACGACTCAAAAGAGGTACATTATAGTAGCCCAACTGATTATTTTAAAAAATGGTCAGAAGCACGGACGACGAGGCAGGACAATGAAAAAGAGATTGTCAGTTTCCTACTTGAGCAAATCATCTGCCGTTTTGGTTCGCCAAAGGAAATAGTATCGGACTATGGAACTCACTTTTTAAATAAAGTGATTAAGAGTCTGATTAAGCTTGGAAAATCAAGCATAACAAGACGACTCCTTATAATCCGCAAGCAAATGGGCAAGTTGAAAGTAGCAATAAGCAGCTTGTGGGTATTCTATCCAAGATAGTCTCTGAAAAGAAGCAAGACTGGGATTAAAAATTATATGCAAGAGGTATGGGCCATAATTTGATGCATTTAGTTTAGGGACGAGAGCCCTATTTTTCCCCTTGGAATGGAGCGTGTTTGCGTATATCTACATTCTTCCAAGGAGGGATCTCTATAATCTGTTTTGTTTGATTCCGTTAGGCCAAGAGGGCTAGTAGCTTTAAGTAGTTAATATCTAATTTATTTAGGCCAAGAAGGCCCTTTGTTTTCATATTTTAATAATCTATCTCTTTAGGCCAAGAGAGCTAGTTAGTTTGCAGTGAAAAGTGCTCTTTCTTTAGGCCAAGAGGGCCCTCTCTCTATTTAGTGCATGTATGTTTAATGCTTTGTTGTTTTAGTGATTGCGCCATACATGTTGACAAAGTTGCTGAAGGGAGGCTTTGCTGCAAAGGAGCTTCTTGTGGGCATTCCAGGTGGTTTCGTTCCCTTTTCGAGTTTTTTCCCTTAAGCAATTAATGATATATGTGCGGGTGAGGGTTACTTTCTTTTGTTTGTTGGGGACCGGTACTTGAGGCATGAAGTCCCAGGTTTAGATTAGGTATGTTTGAGGGAGGTCTGAGTAGTCATTGCCTCCTGTAAGGCATTGTCAGGCATTGAAAGACCCGTTTTAGATGGGAGTTCTAGTGACCTTGTTCTACGGACATGCTAGGCGGCCGTTCTAGGAGTTTCTGCTAATTGTGAGGCAGTTAGAGAAGCCTACTAAAATAATGATGAAAATAGACAAAACCTTAAAGATTTGAAAGACAATATATGAATATTTAGAGGTGTGTAAAAAGGGGTTTTACCCCTATAACAATAGAAAAGGAAAGAAAGAAAATTCTTGAGCAGTTGTTCATTGCCTTGCGAAGGCCTGGTAGGTTCCTAGGGTTAAGACAAGATCCGGGGCTGATACCTTGTCCTTCCTTGGGGTGACATCTTGCCATAAATGAAGAAAATAAAAGAAGGTTGGAGCGAAAATAAAAGTGAGCATTAGAAAAGGATTAAGTGTCACCTCGCGAGGGCTTGGTAGGTTTTTGGGTACCGATACAGGACCTGAGGCCGATGCCCTGTTCTCCTTGGGTCACTACGCTTAGCTCCCTCCTTTTTACACCCCCAAGTATAAAAAATGAGAGGTTAAAAGAGTAATGTGGTAAAAGAAAATATTTTTGATCAGGCTATAGGAGTCCTCGCCTAGTAGGAGCTCTTGGTTGATTTGTCCTTAGTTAGGTAGGTAGTTCAGACCATCACTTAGGGCAACCTCTTTGATAGTCCTTTTTAGCTTGGCTGTGTTGCAGCATTTGGTTAGTGACTAGCTTCTGGCCTTCTATCAAATTATGCTGGGCCTACTCCTCGTGGATTTCATGCCTTGGTTTTGTCAGGGGGTAGGGTATGAGCTGTGATGTGTTGTATTGTGTATTTTTTGTATCAGCTTGATGCTCCTTTTTGTTGTTTATGTGCAGATCTCTTCGTGGGATTCGATGGGCTGAGTCACTCTATCCTGTGGTTGCCAATGATAGATGATTTTTTATGCCGAGAAGTGCTTAAAAATAGCCAAAAATTACAAATAATAGGGGAAAAATAGACTTCGTCGAAGGCAGCGGTGGCAATCAGTACGATTTTAAGTGGCAAGTCCCTAAAGCACTAGTGCTAATTTTCATGGGAAATCAAATGATGGCAAATGGCCGAGCTAGAGTTTTCCTAGATGCAAAACGACGTCAGGAATCCAATGCAAGTCTCAAATCTCAATTCCGAGGTCATTTGATTCCCCATTTAATCCCCACAAGGTTCGGGGTTGTAAAGTGGCTACTAGATTTGGAAGTCGAGAAGAGGGTGACGGGGCCCAGCTTTGTAGATTTCGATACCATGGAACCACCCATCCAGACAGATCTCGAATCCGATGTTGTTTGCCCCTCCAAAAGCAAAAAACCACTTGTAGTAGTGTGAAACCAACAAACTAGAACTAGTTTTTTTTTAAAGATTTAAAGCTTAAGCTAATGATGAAAGAGGAAAAAAGTGTTTCTTTTCATAAGACAAGGGGGGGGGGGGGGGGGGGGGGGGGGGGGGGGGGGGGGGGGCGAGCAAAATTTTTTGCACCCCCTCAAATCCATGATTGATGCCCCTTGGAGGATGCGGGATGTAGAGAGAGAAGGGGAGATTTCTAATATACTCCCTAAGAGAAACATGATGGCTCCAATCTCACAAAATATGGTAGAGAATTGAAGAAATTGGTTTTTAGTATTTCTCTCTCCTCCCTCTCTCTCTTGCATAGAGGCAATTCATGTGCAAGAAATCAAGAAGAAGAGGGGCTAAAGGATGCTTGCCGGCTGTGATCGGATTGCTTCAAGATGAAGAGGAGGCTAAGAAAAGAGGTTCAGCATTGAAGAATGGTTGCTGGTCTACCCAGAATAATTATTAAAAAACCCGCAACACACGCAAGACACGTGGTATGCTCCAATTTTATGAAGAAATTTGCTTGTTTTGTTGTTTCATGGTTCAAATGTTGTTCATATGTGATGAATTTTTGTTTGAGGGTTGTAACTACAAAAATGCAGAACCCGTAATGATTTAGAGCCGTTATTAATTCTTTAAAACCCGCAAAATGTCATTTTTAATGGAAATTAATAGGTTTTTCCGTTTTTGAGTTGGGAAAAAGGAGTGGAAATGGGATAAACTCAGAGAAAATGTTAAGTTTTAGTCAAAATAATAAGCCAACACAAATAAATAAGAAAATACCTATTTTTTATGAATAATAAATAGAAAAAATAGTAAAAAATAAAGAAAATTGGGGTTTTCACGCTCAAAAAATATGAAAAAATAAGATTTATGTGTGTGAATGTTTGGCGAGGTTAAAGAATGAGGTCAAGCCTCAGTTTGGCCTCATCCTTTGTGTTATAGTACATGTTTATTGGTTTTTACATACAAAAATGACACATGACAACCATTTACACCTATGCAACGCAGCAATACTTAAACGATAAGGGGGGGGATGAAGTTTGTGCGACGATCTAATCGCTGAAAAGATACAAATTCTAATTTTCCTCTTTATGCATAGAATTTAGGAATCATTCCATAATTAAATATAGGCGACTAGTAGCACGGAAGTTCCAGTGCTAGTCCCTAAAGCAGTGCAGCACGTAATGCTCAGTTAAAATTCATGAAAGGGTTGTTTTTCACACCTCACATGGCTATTTTTTTAAATCATAAAATGGTTGTGCACAATCATCATACACCTTGCATCACGCAAGACACGTGGTATCTCCTGGAATGCATTGCAATTGATTGATAAACTTTGACCAACGCTTAGAGGATAGGAAACCTAAGTCGTAGGTTAGACGGGCACTTCCGTTAGGGAAAGTTTTGTGAGGCAAATCAAAATCTTCTGGAACGTTGAATTATAAAAGAGTAGGGTTTGTGGGAATGTTATATGTGTTAGTGACGCATCTTGGGGCCAATCCCCGAGGTGTTGGAGAGTCGAAGTGGAGTTGTGGCAATCAGCGAAGAGGTGCTTCCCTATGTATATATTATGAGGCATTATGCCTATATGTTATGGGATCTTCCTCTGAGGAGAAGGGAAGGTGAACATTGGACTACATATTGGATACAGATGCAAAATGGTCATAAGCATTCAGTGCAAAGTGAGTTTTAGATGCTCCTAGCCTGCGAGGCCGTGTGGTGGGGTTGTCTGTTGTATGCATGAGGTCCGGCTAGTGCCATAGCCAGTGCCGGCCCATTTTAGGCCCCATCAAATGGTTATGTTTTATTCAATAAAAATTCACAGATACGATATTTATAAATAGGCCTTAAATGCAAGTGATGTAGAGGATATACATATAGTTACTTCCCCGAGGTGCCAGCATGGGATTAGATCATGGCTTTGCCCTCTTAGGCCTCTACCCCTTCCCTAACCTAACACCATCACCGGTACTAGTCTAAATTTCATTAAGATGGGATTTCCCTCATCATCGTATGAGACATAAGGGTTTATGTATGTCTCATCCTCATTCGACTCCTCTCCGTAATGTATTGGACTGTTACTCAGTGGATGGGTCACAAAAGGTCCAGGTGGTCTAGGTATGCCTATAGGGTTGATGTCCATTCTGAGAACAACCCACTTAGCATCATTAGGCACTAGGAGAGCTAATGGATTTTCCCTTTTGAATTGTAACGGTCTATTCCCCAAGTAGTGTGGTTGTTTGTAAAGTTGCAGATATGACAATAGCCCTAGTAATCGGCAATGCACAACATCATGAGTGAGCCTATCGTAGTTGGCAAAAGGTCTAGATCGAGGATCTGTGCACTCGATTGGGAGGTGGTTCCCTCCACAATGGACACGTTGCACGTGAGGTCGCATAGGTCTTTTAATCATTTCTTAGATCTTGGCTAGCTCTAGCTTTACGTCCACCAATCCTTGGCTAGGGTCAATGCTCTTCCTTGTCTCTTGATTACTCTGACTAGATCTCTCACTAGTGGTGGTAGCTCTCTCTGAGGTTCTAGAGGCTACACTATCTTAGCTCATGGCTCTAGAGCTCCTCTCCTTGAGTAGGTCTTCTACACATATGGCTTTCTCAAAGACCCTAGCTAGCATGTCCCTTCACAGGTTTGAGTTGCCTACCAAGGCCTTGTAGAGCTCTTTGCTCCTAATTTTGCTTATGAATACTGTGGAGACAGCTTGCTCACTAGGTTGCTCTTTGCAAGGATTCTCTTAAAGAGACTCCACATGTGGGTGATGTAATCTCTAATGTCCTCCTTGTCCTTTTGACTAATATTCATTAGTTGAACAATAAGATTATCCAAGTACTCTGCCTCAGAGAATCTCTCGATGAAGAGAATCTTGAGAGTATTGAAAGTGTTGTGTTCGGCGTCATCTAGATTGGTATACCTCTCCTTTAT